>NW_024884253.1:81268202-81322871 GCF_019232065.1 Centrocercus urophasianus | reverse complement strand
GGGGGGGAGGGGGTGGAAAGAAACTCCTTTACTCCTTCGATCTAAGATGAAATGCTGCATTTATAGTTAATGATACCATTATAAGTAAAGATAAAATAAAATTTTTAAAAGCTAGATTTATAGAAATGTTGGAGCAGGAGTCCTAAATCCAGTGGTCCAGTTATCAGCTGTAAAAAATAAAGTTGTTTGTAAATGTTCTGATTTAATTTTATTCTTTGCCTTTCCCCAGAATTGTGGCTGAAGCATCAATACCAGAAAATCTGTTTCTAGGACATTTCTCCTCTAGAATAGTGATGGGATGAGGTATTCAGCAGAAGGTCAAAATTGCATTTCCAATGCAGAGAAATGGTGGGCTCATTTGAACCTGATGAGATTCAACAAGGCCAAGTGCAATGGGTTGCACTAGGTAGGGGCAATCCCATATATTCATACAGACTGGGAGAACTCCTTGAGAGCAGCTCTGCAGAGAACTTGAGGTCCTGGTAGATGAAAAGCTGAACATGAGCCAGCAGTGTGCTTGTAGCCCAGAAGGCCAAAAGTATCATTAAGCTGCATCAAAAGAGGGGTGGCCAGCAGGGAGAGGAAGGGGATTGCCCCCTTCTGCTCTGCCCTCATGAAGCCCCATCTGCAGTACTGCACCCAGGCCTGGGCCCTCAAGCAGAAGAAAGACACAGAGCTCTTGGAAAGGGTCCAGAGGAGGGCCACAAATCAGATCAGAAGACTGGAGCACCTCTTCTATAAAGACATACTAAGGAAGTTGGTCTTGTTCAGCCTGGAGAAGAAAAAGCTCCAGGAAGACCTCACTGTGTCCTTCCAGTATCAAAAGGAGATTATAAACAGCAGGGAAAACAACTTTTTAGACAAGGGGCAATGGTTTTAAATTAAAAGAGGGGAGATTTAAGTTAGGTGTTAGGAGGAAATTCTTTTCTCAGAGGGTGGTGAGGCACAGCTGCCCAGAGATGTGGATGCCCCTCCTGGCAGGTGTTAAGGCCAGGTTGGATGGGACTCTGGGCAGCTGGTGCTTGATTTAGCAGTTTGCAACCTTATCCATGGCATTGGAGTTGGAACCTGATGATCTTTGAGTTCCCTTCCAACCTCTAAATCCAAATATAATTCTAAATACTGGCTCATGTTTAGCTCATTCTTGAGAGAGCTGTCTACACTTAAACATCCACCAAAATAGTGCATCAAATGCAAGAGGAAAAAATGTCGTAATACTAACTTGGTTTTGGTTTTTTTTTTGCTCTCACTCTACATGTTTTTGGAGTAGGGGCTGATGTGTGTTGTCTTTTTATTTTTTAATGGCCTCTTTGTTCAAAATACCGTATCGCCACATTTTAGGACTTCACTTGAATTTCTTAATTGGCATTCACATAAAAAATTTGTGATCGCTTATACGAAGGAAATTCTTGAGTTAAATTAAAATCGGGTTCAGGTTTTGATAACATCATGCACAGAATCTAAATATTACAGGGAAGCTTTACCTGTCCCCAGACAGAACAGTATTGTTTGCCACTTCACCCTCTCTTGGAAAATCCCTTCCACACAGTTTTTCTGCTTTGCATCTTTGCATGTAAAGGATAAAACATTGGAGAAAAGTGTATTGCATTGGCTAAAACCCGGCATTAAGAAGTTGGACTTCGGCTTCTTCAGAGTCAATCCTAAAGCTTCAAACAGAATCAACAGGCAGTCATCCTCTGCTGTAGAGTGAGAAAACATTTCTCCCCATTTTGCAGGCAGAGGAAAGCTGGCACAAGAATGCCACGTGGGGTGACTGCTGGGTGACTCAATCTGGTGCCTTTATACTGGGGCTACTTATCATACACTGTTTTTCTTCTCTTTTGTCCTATGGGCTGTGCGTTCAGGCAGTGGCCGTTACAGGAAGCGGCGTTGTGTTAGCTCTATTCCCACCAGCTGACGAAGATGTAAGAATTTCATTAGCGTGGTAACTGCTCTCATTCTGGCTGATATCCCATGAAAATGTAGTTTGCAAATACCTTCCAGGGCTGCCGTGGTGGCCCAGATATAGCCGTGTCAGAGACCCCAATTCATTTCACAGCCTTTCAGTCCTCCAGGTGCCACGTTTGCTAAGTAGGCTCCCACAGGTTTCTCCACATCAAGCAGAAGGGCAGCTGGGCAAAGAGCTTAGTCAGTCCTTCAGCAAGTTGGACGTTTGCTGGACATTCATCAAGAAATGCTTCCAACGCAGTGCTTCCTAAGGGTACTTTAATTAGCACAAGGGCTTGCCACCTTTTCTATGCCAGGAAGTTATCTCACAGCAGCAAATAGATCTTTCTTTTTCCTTGCTTGAGCTGTGAGTCTCTTATGCAACATAACTGCAGAACAAAGAACTGCCTCGTGTGAGTTATGGATTAAAACGTTCGTGCACTCAACTTTATTTAGAGGAAACAAAGTTCAATTCTTGAAAGCCTGAGTATTCACAAAATCATCCGAACATCCCATTTCCCAGACAAAGATACAGTCATGCCTTGTGACTTCTGCGTCCACTCAGAGTGCCCTGACTAGCTGCCACGGAGCACTTGGCTCCTCCTGGATAAACAACAGACTACAAATACATCAGAAAAATAGGCAAATAATGTGTAATAATAAATATACTTGAGACAATTGCACTGTGTTGGCTGACAGTTCATTAGAAAAGAAGAGTTGAAATTGATCAAATGAATTGTTTGTTACTAATTATTTGCCTAATACTAGCTGTGATGTGAGACCTTGAGGGGGAGAATAAATTATCTTAATGAGGGATTAGGTTAAGGCATGTTATAAATTCTCATTTCAAGAGCTAACCCCACCATTAATGCATTTGCCCATAACTGTGAATCTTCTCTAATAGCTGCCTGTCTCCTTTTGCATTTTGTACCTCACTTCTAAACCCATGTTCTGGATAGCAAGCATGTGGCCTCCAGAGTCTACCTTTGTTAGAAATGAAACTAACATGTAGGTTGTAAAGTGTATTTTATTATGGACAAATAAATGTTCACATTATATGGACAGAAGGAGTTCCAGATACCTTTTCGTGTGGGCTGACCACATACCTGCTCAGTTTTTGAAAACCACATTTAGGTACTGCACCTGACTTTAGAGAGGTGGTTTTCCAAGTGAAATTTAATGGAGAAATGGGGATAAACTGCCTCATACAGGTTGGAGGAGAAAGAGGAACATGGATGCATGCACTGTTTTGCTTGTAGTAGAGTTCCATCTTATGATCAGAAAGCTGCACAAGCACATGAAGGTAATGTTAGCCTCAGACAATCCAAGCAGTAAGCATTTAAAACCTGATCTTCAACTGAGGTTCTGTAGCCACATTACTATCACATTTAATTACTATAACCGCTCTTAATAATTCATAGCAAAATGAGAGAAAGGTAGATCACAGGCCAATTGAGGTAGGAACCATTCCTCTTTATGCATTTTATCTATGCTCCCTCTCAGGCATTGCTTCCTCCAAAGATCAGCAACGCTAGTTATTGTGTAAACTGAGAGAGAAGAAGTGGGAGGACGTGTCGGGAGTTCTTGCCTTTCTGTGAACTTCAGTTGGTCTAGAATTTATTTAATCAAAGGTCCTCTGTATTTTTAAGACCTGATATAATGCTTCAGTTTGCCAAGACCCTTATAGCGTTTTACAAACGGTCCTTTACTTACCTTCTGTTTATTTTGGCAGATGCATGTGGCTGTTTTTTCCCAGTTACCCGTCTCCTCCTTTCCTCAGCACTTGCTGGGTGATCAGCAGTGCTCTGGGAGCACCCAGGCCATGGAAGGCTGCTGATGCAAACAGCCAGAGCCTCCTGGAAATGCTGTGCCTTTCACTGTAAACAAAGCAAGGCTGTCTGTGTTTCCAGAGAGACCCGTTTCAGGGCACTCTGCAGCCCCTCACTATTGAAATTCAGAGCAAAAATGAACTTCCCAGCATTCATTATCCTATTCAGTATCAATTCAGAGGCAGCACTTGAGTGTTTTTGTTTGTACGCAAAGATTCATCACATTTAGAGGTCAGCTACCTTGTCAGCTCCACAAACTCATGCGCGTACACAGACACGGAGGGAAGGAAAAATGAGCTTCATGTACTCCATTCATGTCAGAACTCAACAACTTTAAGAGCACAAATATTCTGCAGTCACTCATGAAAAGAAATTTTTAATAATAAATATCTAACAATTAATGGGCTGGTAGCTGCAGTTGTCTTCAGGGCATAATATCTAATTTCCTTGCAATGTTTCATATCCTTACTTTTCACGCTGCAACAGTCTATCATTAAAACCGAATGCAGGTTTCTATCACTTTTATTTATTTTTCAAATCAACTTATAAATCAGTGCCAGGCCTTGTTACAGATGAGTTCCAATAAATTATCGGCTGCGGACAAATCCTGAATGTTAAACATCCTCCGCTTCTTCTCTCTTCCACTGCCTGTGCTCCAGTGTCGCGTTCTGAGCCTGGAGCACATGGCAGGTGGGGATTTTGCAGGATGTTAAAATAGATGAAAACCTGGCTACTTAATTAAGTGCTGTTTAGATCATGTATTTCAAAATGTATTTGGTTTTCAGGGAAAAGGAAGAAAAAAAAAACAAACAAAAAACACACATTAAAACCTAAGGACAGTTTCACAACACAGCTAACATCTCTGAACTTCAGTAAGAAAGATATCAGCACTTTTACTTCTACCTGACAGGTAATTCCCAGAGCTGCTTTGAACCCTAACCTAAGTCATGTTAATCCCAAAATGCCATTGCTGCCCTTTGGAAACAGGCCGTAAGTGCTTTTGTGACCTAATGCTAGCTTTTCCTTAACTGATCTACCACTTCTACATTGGATTACTGAAATTAGGATGACAATGCACTGGCACAGGCTGCCCAGAGAGGTTCTGGATTCCCCATCCTTGGAGGTGGTCAAGGCCATGTTGGATGGGCTCCTGGGCAGCCTGAGCTGGTGCCTGATTTAGTGGTTGGCAATCCTGTTGGCAGCACAGAGCTTAAAACCTGATGATCCTTGAGGTCCCTTCCAACCCAAGTCATTCCATGATCCCTCTGCTGGTTTCAGCATGATGTTATCAGCAAAGCACGTTTCTAGCTCTGCCATTAGGTACATACAGTGAACTACGGTGACACATGGAAAACTACTGTAATTAGTAAAGTGATCTTCAAAATATCTAGGAATGCAATTGCCCAAGGCTGTGGTGTGACAGCAAGTGATATAGCTGCAGTCCTTAGTCTTGAAGAACTCTGTGATGAACACGGGCATAAAGTAAACATGCCCCCAAAAACATACATTTATACAAAACCCACTCAAAAATATTGCGTTTTTTCCCATTTCTCCTTATTTTGTGTCCTCTGTTCTGCTTTTGTACCTTCTGTTTCGATTTTTTTTCTCTTTCATACCTTTCAGGTTTTCAATCCTCTTTGCTTGTTGCCAGGCACCACAGTTTCCAATCCACAGCCTAACTTGTTTAACTTGACTGCCATGAACTCAAGAAAAGTCCCATTACTTGAACCATAAAGAGAAGCAAGTGAAAAGTGTCCAGTACTCCATCTGTTCTTCTCCCTTCTTATTTCTTATTTTGTTTTAGTGTAAACCAAACCAAAACAATGCAAACAAATGAAAAAAAACAAACAAACAAAGAAACACATAAACCTGTTCTGCTCCTAGGTTCACCGATTATTTATCAATCAGTTCTAGGCGTTGCCTGACATTTACTTTACTTTGCTCGATAATTTAATTCATGTGGTGTGCTGTTGAGTGGCAGACAACCTTAAACCATGGCAAAGTGAAAGCAAACCCTTGAAATCCTAGAAGAAAAATTACGAACACTGGCACAGAGATGAGCCACATACTCTAAGACTGACAAAAGATGTAGCTTTCTCCTATGGGTGTGCAACTACTTTGCTCTATTTATCAGTTCATAGAATGACTGGCAAGGAAAGTTAAGAATATTTTGATCAGCAAAAAATGCAAACTTGAGGACAGGTTAAAAATACTGGATGGACTTTGCTGTCTTGCTCTGATGTACAAAGTTTAATTCAACTTATTTACACTGCTAGTGCCATATGACAAGCAATGACTGCTAGTGCAATATAATAAGTACTAAACTAGGACTTCACAAACATTTTATGTTTGGACCCCATAAAAAAAAGCTTTTTTTTTTTTCTTTTTTTGCTTTGCTTCCCTGTAATTCTATGTAAGCAAAAAGTATTTTCCAGTATTTTCCATTCTCTCCAGCGAAACTTGTGAGATTATTTCAAGCATGCTTAATAGCACTGAATGGAGTGCACTTTACTAAGGAGTAAATTACTTCCTGTAGAAGTTAAGCTAGACAGGGCTGGGCAGATATTCTTATCACCCACTGTGGGCACAACTCTGAGCTTACAAAAGGGTTTATGTGCCTGAAAAATAATAACTTATATGACTTTTGTTGTAAAGAAATTTCTTTCTTGGTCTTCTAAAACCACTATGTTTCTTTGCACTGCACACAGTAGCGCTGCCTTATAGGTTATATGTGCCAGGACTGCAGTTTATCTTACGAGCTCTCCCACTGACTCCATTGGAAGTGTGGAACAAATCTCCCTCCTTCTCCACCTCCACTCAATGAGTTCCTAAGGCGCATCAGTTGGGGATGCCACTGCCCAGAATTGCTGTGAGGCCTAATTAATTTGCAGGGTGCTTGGAGTTGTTTGAATGAAAGGCACTACAGAAGTGGCAAAGTATTAATTATTATTATTATTTCACAGGAGTCCTTTTCATTGTCCTAATGAACAATCTCTGTCTGGCAGAAGACTGCCTTCAAATCTTTCTAGACACGAGTTCTATTAACATACAAACGAACAGGTCACACTGCTCGTGCAGCAGAACTCTTTAGCATGTTAATGACAAATTCACACCAGTGGCCCCTCAGTGCTCTGGAGAAATACAGGTTTTGCTCAGCACTTAATAAAAAAAGGCCATCATAAAATATGTCACTTGGGGCTGATTAATATTGTCGCAAGAGATAAAATTGAAGAGGAAAATGACATAAATTTATTTTTTCATGGGTGCCAAATTTTCATACTGGAGTCGTAGAATATCCTGAGTTGGAAGGGACCCGTATGGAACACTGAGTCCAGTTCCTGGCCTCTCACAGCATCACCCAAAATCCAGATCCTGTATCTGAGGCCACTCCTCCCAGTTTAATGTCCTCCACGAAACTACTTAGAAAAACATTCAAGCTCTATATCCAAGTCATTTATGAAAACATTGAAGAGAATCAGTCCAAAAATACAGCCCTGACGAATCCCACTAATGACTGGCTACCACACCTCATTTATTATAACATGCTGTTTCCATATGTGCTCATCTGCCAACATAGCATTCGTGGGGGGTTCTTAGCAAACAAATCCGTGGGGTCAAATTTGTAAGAGAAAGCTCACAAAAAGGCACCCACAATGCCTGTCAGTTGCTATGGCTTTGAAATGAGCTCAAAGTGAAGATGCACTGATGTGCCAAGAGCCTCCAAAAGCCTCAGGAGATGCAGGGCTGGCGTATATCAGACATCACCAGAGAACTGCAGCTCTGGATGTCTGTAACCTGAGTGTCCATCTCATGGTGCCAGTCACTTTGTTTAGGTCTTCAGTGCAAGACGAGTATTTCTCACAAGCTGGCCCAGCCTGTCAACAGAGGGTCTCTACTTAAAATTGTGACCACTGCTTTACCTCACAGTTATCGGCGTGTTTTAGATGGGAAAAGAAATCAGGTAGGTTTGTGCTCCTTATCTCACACAAAGAGTAGTGTAGGAGGTTGTGTTTTCCTTTGTTTTGTTTTAAATCAGGGTTTTCTCTGTGTCGCTTATGAGTTACAATGGTAAGAGAACTGTGCTCTGAGAACTTGATCCATGGCCTGACATCAGCAGAAAGCACTCTCCTTGACTCTCTGGGGCTTTGGATCAAGGCCCTAGTTAGGTAACATTTTATTCTTGTAAGGCATAGTGCAGTCGCAAGATTTTTATACATGTCTTTAGAAGCAGTCTTCTTGTTATATATATACTTCATTTACTTCCCTTTGCCATTTTTAATTTAGAAACCAACATCTGCAATGGAGTACTGGAGCGCACAGTGGCGTTACCCCAAGTCAGCACAGGTTCTCGTTGCATTGTCCATGATGTATGCAGGAGAAAAGGTGAATTGATCCGTAGGGAGAAAACACTTCAGGGCTGACAGCCGCTAAGCAGAGCGATCGCACAGAGCCCTGCACCAGCCAAAGGCTGTCCACCTGCTGCTCCACTCAGAAACTCCCCGTGCACACAATGAAAATCATGGCAGGGATTTGAAGGCAGCGTACTGACACAAATGTTGCTGTTTGAAATTCAATCAATAAATATTATGGGGAGGTAAAATCGTTACTAGAGCAGATATACCGCTGTTGCCCTCCTAGAGCTAAACGCCGTACCCAGTGCCAGTACAAGTGCTTTTCTGTGTCCTATAAAGGTTAGATTTTATCTTTCAGAATTTCACGCTATTCTCTTTCTGATTAGTTCTTATCTTATACTACGTATAGCAAGGAAGTTTACAGAGGAGTAAAGAACAAAATGAAACTGAACAATTGTATAATTGGTATTTTAATTGCACAGACACCAGCTTCAGTATTCCAGTGGCAAACCAAAGTTACAATATTTACAACAAAAAGAGCAACAGAGATATTTCCTTACAGGCTTTTAATTGGAATACAGATTAAATCAGTTTATGAAGGCGTGGGACACCTGAAGCATGTGCATGATGGGCAGGAAGGTGACTTTGTGCACCAGCATCTGGAAAGGACACAGCCAATGGCATGGTTTAGGCACAGTTCACTCAGAGATTCCTATGTGTGGGGAAGGTAAATTTTGCCACTCCGGGGATGGAAAGTTTAGCCTTGGACATAGGAAATGAAAGGGATGATAACTGTGATTTTAGAGAGCACAGTAGAAACATGCTTTTTGCACTTGCTGCCCCAGGAGAAATGGGAGGGATGGAAGATAATTCTGCCTCCTGAGTCTGCAAGGAAGGGTGATAGTTGCCAAATGTCTCAGATCCATCAGGTCCTCAGTCATCTAACCTTTCCACAGCAGCAGCATAAGAAACAGTATCAGCAAGCTTTGTTTGCTAGAAAAATTAATCCACCATGCTTGGGTTGTTTTGCTCTTCCTAGCAGCTAGCCACTCTAGGAAGCTGCCTCCTTGCCTGTGCCTGCAGCAAGCCCTGCTGTGAGAGCATTCTGCCTGCATTCCTGCCCATGATGGCACTGCACCAAACAGACTGGAATAGACAAACTGCTGCTGCTGACACCAATGCGAGTCCTGTGGCTGAGTGATCATCTCTAGATCTGCATGTGGGCAAAGAGGATGGTGAGCTGTTCACAGGCATGGAGGTTGGCCTGACAAGGAAAGACTAAACCTCTGCAAGCTCCCACTGTGGTCCACAAGGAAGGAGAGATTCCTCCTAAAGGGTGGTGGTTGCTACATGCAAGGACTCCTGTGGGCTAAGACAGTAAAGTTTTGTTCAGCATTCTCAGATGGTCGTATTTTTGCACCTGAAGAAGAGATCTGATTTTCAAAGGTGCCATCTGCTCACACGGAGTCTCATAGGAGTAAACAGAACTGCTTTGATTAACAGTTTGGAAAACTAGAGAGTTGTTTAAAATAATTTAACAGGGTTCTGGAGTCCTACTTGAAAGCTCGCTTTTTATTTTGTTTTATCTATCTTTTGGAGCACTGCTACAGCACAGTAAATTTGTGTTCGTATTACACAGTGTTTGTATTACATAGAAGAAGAAATAAATAAACCAGTATATCAGTCTGGCTGAAGGTGGACATGACCTCACTTGTTCATCAACTGCAGTTGAAGTCAATGCAAAAAGTGTCAGTAAGTTCCTTTTAGTGAACTCTCCCCAAAGAACCTTTATGTGTAGAGATGCATTATTAAAAACTTTCAGTGTAGCTCACTACTCAACAAATGATCAGTAAGGCATGTGAGTAGGAGTCAATTATAAGGCAATTTTAGATTTTACCAAATCCACTGAAACGGTCCAGGGCTACTAAGACCTGTTAGAGTAACAGTAGCCAAGCTAAAGACCTCTTTATCTTCTGTTTCTACTAAATAACATCTATTAAGCACTAGCAAAATGAAGTTTTGAACTGGCCAAGGTTTTTGATTTTTTGGAAATGGTGAACTCAATTTTCAGTAGAAAATGCCCATTGCCATGCAAACATGTGAAGTCCTGATTCTCATCTTACATGTGTTCTTTGAAAAATTCTGATTAACTTCTCGGTTTCGTTTGGGGTTTTTTGGTGTTTAGGTTTTGTTTTTGCTTTGGGTTTTGTATGTATTTTGTTTTAATTAAGCTTTTATTCAAAGGTACAGCTGGGTTTTAACAAACAAGTAGTAGCCATCACATGTCAGTGCCATCACATGTCTTGTGCCCATCTCCATTTCCACTGAGCTCAGGAAGAAGACAGAAGGAGCAGAGCGCTAAGCTGATGGACATCAGCAGACATTGCAAAGGTATTTCAAAGTTTTGGGAGTGCAGGATCCCATTTATATACATGAACTTCTCCCAGTGTGAAAAGCAGCAGAAGGGTGACAAAGAATATTTAGGGGAGTTACTGAGAGACATTTTGTGGCATATTTTACTCGGGAGATCATGATCTTCCATTCCAATCTTAGAATCTACTACCTATAATAAGATTCCTTCCTTCTCCCTCTTTCTCTGCTTTTATATCTGCATATATGATATCTGCATTCTCCAAATATGAAAAAAAAAAAAACAAATTTTGAGACTATCAAATTTATTTATAGATTTAATAAGTAACTTTTTGCTGCATTAATACCTATCTACTTGCTGGCGAATATTCCTCTGCAAAAAACAGGCACTTTCTCTGATTTGAACAAATCCAGTTGTACACAAATTCAGGGCATTCAACCATAAGCAAATCTTTCTAGGCATCAGTAAATAAAACTCAAAGCTTTACCTGTAAGAATAAAGCTGACTAGAGTATTTGGAGAGGTTGACAATCGGTGTGACACTGTATTTAGGGGAAAATCCTGATTTTCTCTTGTTGAGACGGGCTCAGAACATGCGGAAGTGAATGAGAAAATGTCCATTAGCTTCATTGAGCTATGGATGAAGATTCTGATCTAAGAAGAAGGATGCTGCTGCTCCACAGTAAGCCTAGCAGTTATCTTTTCCCCTGCACGTATCCAAAAAGCAATTTAACGCACCAGCAGCAGTTGCCTATTAATCGGGCTAGAAAAAAGGTAGCCTGGGAGGGTGGGTTTAAAAGAAGAATGTGGCACTATTATGTATTGCTTGCAAAGTAAACAAGCAGCATCAGTATAGTCATTTCCTAATTACGAGCTGTTTCATAAACTGTAAATGCTAACATGGGAGAGGTAAATCATAGCAATTTAATTAATAAAACACTTTAGACAATTAAATCCATATGTGCATGTCCCGGGGCACAACATCAATAATAGAAGCTTGCAGGCATATTTTGGAAATTTTATGCAATCATTTGCAGATCTTGTAGTCAATAATTGGTACAAACTATTTTAACTCTTCCTTGTCTAGTCTGGAAAAGGGAAATTAATTATTAATTATTATTATTGTTATTGATTTCATTCCTGTTATTATGTTACCTATTTTCTTTCCATACTGTGTGTCTAATCTAAAATGATTTCTACAAGGTCTGCAAGAGGAGGCTGATTTTTTCCTTGGATGTATATGAGCTCAGTAAGCAGTATAATGAATTAACTTTGTCCTATAAAGGCAGTAAAATTGTCTTCCCAGCCTATAGAGCTGGACTGCAAATGGCAGACATGCTGGAACTTCAAGGCTCTGAAGTCTGAATCCAATTTCCAAACAAAGGGAACCTGTGCCCTGGAGGATCTTTCCATGATGAAAGCTGTTTTAAACAGTTCTTGGAGATCTTAGGCACGGTGCTGAATGGAGACTGTGCCAGCTATCCAGAAAAGCAACTGGTAACCGTATCCAAAGCAGTGTAGAAGACTTGTACAGTTTTCCTGTGAGATACGGCTGTTAGTTGTAGGATATAAACCTCTATAAATTGGAATACCTAGCACCCTACAGTGTCTGTTAATGTTGGGAATCCATTTAGCCACAATAGCAGCCACACGCCCTGCAGGAGTGGCCACACTCCGTTCTCACACAGACAAGCTGCCAGAAGTATCCAGAACTTAAAAAATGTCAAAAACTTCTGAGGAGCTAGCTCCAGGATGAAGAAATTGGCTGTGGCTAAACTCAGGCAACACTCAAAGGAGAGGCCAAGAACTGTGAGCCCACCAGCCAAAGACAAACTCCTTTTCATCAAGGAAATGCTGGAGTTTTTAAGGCTCGTTAAGTCGGGAGAAGGAAATGGTATCACTGTCCTGAAGAACTTGCTTCATCATTTTCCATCATCCTCCAATCAAAGAGGAAATTCTTTCCCTTCCTTCTAGACAAGGATCTGGCCACCGGCAAGTACTCGGGGAACAGAGACTCAGCAGAGCTGCTGACTCAGAGAGTGGATGGGCTGAAGCTGACAGTGTAGCTGTGAAATCTCAGGGTTCTTTCTGCTGCAAGCTCAGCATGACAGCAGTCACATCCTTCCACTGGCTCCCAACTAATTTCCCACGTCCATGTAAGGCTTTGTTCTTACAACCTCGAGCTTTAATGAATCCAACCCTGGCAACATCAAAGCATGGTATGATCTTTGAACTACTGTAACTGCATGTCTTCTGGGACAATGCAAATCATAAAGACTTTTAAAGCAATTAATGGATTCAGCCCCATTTACATCAAAGTTCCAATTCTGATTTATGCACTGCCATGACAGCAGCACTCCTTTGGGACAAGGCAGCTCACAAAATCCCAGAAGTAGCACAGAAATGCTGGGAACATCTCCAACTAAATGGATCTTATAAGGGGACAGTCTTCTGCATTGGGACAGTCTTCCAAACAGGAGTTAAACAGATATTAAGTTCTCCAGGGAAAACAGTCAAGCCACAAGAGAAACACCTTTCCCACACAGTTTAATCCCCTGGACCTTAACTGTCAACCTGTTCTGAAACTTTAACTTTCACCTTCTTCCTGATTAGAACCAAAAGAAGAGATGCAACTCAAAAAAGTAGGCTTGCCAAAGACTTAAGGAAATGTACAAGAGTCTCCACCATTTCTGTTGATTACACACGAAAATAAAAAAAATTTTAAAAAAAAGGATGGTGATTTAAAATTGTTGAGTAGGTAAGTAGAGAGGTGAATTAGCTGGCAAGCCACTGCTTACTTATAAAAACACCATGGATAAAAATCCGTTCTATATTTGAGAGCAAACTGCCACCTTCCATGAATTCCTACTTCTCTTGTTTTCTTGTCCCAAGTTATGGACGTATTGCTCTTTCCTTTCTCTTAACACAAAGTCAAGAGTCTGAACATTTGTCCCTTCTCTTGATCTGTAGGGATGATGATTTCACTGCCTACTGTTATTTGCAGGATCAGGATTTCATACAGTGCAATCTGCTGAGTATTTCAGGTGTTCTGAGAGAATAAAGTACAAATCACTGGTACAGGTACTGATAATGATGCAAAAAAAGGTTGTCTGCTGGTAAGGAGGGAAAATTCAGTAACATTATGGAAATATGCATTACAGGAAGAGGTTTCAAAATGTCTTAGTTCAGTTGAAAATAATTTTAAGTTAAAACTTGGCTTTTTCAAGTTTCCTCTTAGTTATTATTATTCAGATATTTGGTAATTCAACACACTCTACCACAGCAGTTTAATTTTAATCTGTGAAGGCATTTGCAGCATGAAATTCTAACATGGGGGATGTTAGCTATAACTGTGCTAGCTGTTATTAAGTTGTCGATTCTTAATGATGAGTATTTGCTTTTCATTCTTATTTACAATTTTTTTTTCTACCCAGTAGAACACAGTAAAACTTCATTGGTTCATACACACCGTCACAGCGTGGGCTAATATAAAAATGAATAATGCTGAGGTGGTTACTGGCAAAGCATCATGGCAAGAATGCTCAAATAACATTTATATGTAAATCCGGCTCCAGTTCATCAGATATTAAGCAGTTTCAACGTCACTGCATTTGTGGCACATTTAAAAGAGTTTCTTCTATTGCACTTTGATTCCTGTCCAGCTTTGGTTGATGAGAGGTCAGCAAATGTCCTCACTACATTTCAAGTCCCGCTGCACAGCCATGCTGGCAAATGTTGCCTCTGACCACACTGCTGCTGGTTCCTGTTGCCTCAGCTTAGACTGTCTTGACACTGGGCATCAGTTTTCCCATATGTGGTTTACAGGCTTCTACATTGCAGAAAATCTTAATTGAAAGGGCAGAACAAGCATGCAGCCTCTAGAACAGGCACATGTATGAGCCAGCTGCTTTCTCCAGTTTGGAGGTGAGATGTTACCTCACATGGCAAAAGTTAAGTGTCACAGAAAAGTCCTCACAAGAGACTTATAAGTACTGCTTTCAATGGTTCCAGGCCAGCAGTGAATTTCACACCTCGTGTGATCAGCGGGGACGTTCACCCAAAGGATGCTTCATCCACAGTCCTCTGAGGCCAACAGAAAAATGACAGTAGAACAAAGATCTACCATGTCCTTCATCATCCAGTCCCTGAAAACTTAAATTAGCTTCACCCACGTGGCTCAGATACAATATAGAAGGCTGTTTTATTTTATATATTCACATTACTCTGAAGATCAACATCTTATTTTGACATTATTTTACTTCTTTTAGTGGTATACCATAAGCAATATCGGTAAGTCCAGAGGGTTGTTGGTTTTTTTTAATACTTTTTCAGTTTGTATCTTGAGGTGAACCATTGTGCTTTTAGAATCAACCCTTCCATTCTAAATGAGTAAATAATTCATTGAAAACTGAATTTATTTTAAACATTGCATCACTGTATGCTTTCAGAGAGACCATGAGTATATTATAAATTGTGTTTTATCAGTGAAGTATATCACTGGTTGTTTTAGCACTTTCTTTTTAATAGGCAAAATGCCCTGAATTTTAAAGGCTACATACTCTTAAAAAATTAGAGATAATATTAACCCCCGCTCTACTTTTAATTTAAGCCAACAAATGGCCCAAAAGGCTGTGATATCTTTCTGTTAATGAAAAAGAAACTACTCCCTATGTAATCCCTTTTGTTTCCAGAATTTTTGTTACAGAATGTGCTGCATATTTTAATAGAATGCAAAAGAAATTGAGATTCAATATCGAATATCTAAACTATTTTATATTGCTTGATCTGAGAATTTTGGAAACAGGGAAGGTTTTGATTTTCAGTTCCACTGTGCTTTTCCAGATGGGACTCTTATGTGGAAACTATGCACACATTTCAAATTGGATATATCCATTGTGAAAAAGCAATTTCAGAGTGAAATTTAATTGTTTTCACTTTCCCAATCTTTTAAATCTTTTTAATTACTATTCTTCTAATTTTGAAGAGTAAAATTAAATATCAAGATTGGATGCAATTTTTATTTTCTTGATTTTTCCAGCTGATTTGTCAGTGCTACAGGATGACGCTACAGGCAGACTTTGATATCTCTGATATTATATGGTATTATGCAACTGTATTTATTTGCTGAAATGATACCCAAAACAATTCACAGAAGGTTTTTAATCAGAAAATGTTGAAATTCATTACAATTTTTTTAAATCCATTCCATCAATATGGTTGTGGATTTGATTTTTATTGAGTGATTTATAGCAGAAAGCTATCCTGCATGATTTAATTTGTGATACACAAGCTGTGTCAAGTTCTGGGCTTAATGTGAGATATGAATTATAAAATGCTGCTCCCAAAGTGAATAGGTGAATGGCTGGGAGACTCTTAAACAGGAATAATATGAGCCTTATCACACTACATGAACATGTTGTCATATTATCTAGAAAACATACCTATAAGTAGACAGAGATATATTCTCTTTCTTACAGGAGAGAAGCCTCATGGCCTTGTGCGAATGTAGGAGGAAGCAATGAACATGTTAGACAGTCTTCCTTGAGACCCTTGAGCAGCTGCAGTTGTGCCACTTCCAAAAGAAGTCTGCTTGAGACATGGAATATTGTCTTCCTAAGCTGGATTCCCTCCCATTACCAGCAGACTGATGTAAGACGTGATAGTTATTGTGAGTGTTGAGCATTTTCATGGGGTTGTGAAGAACTGGAAGAATATAATGGTGGGGCATGATCATCATCATCATCACAACAATAATAGCAAAGAAAAAAAATAACAAAACCAACAAAATCTCACTGCTGTTTGAAAATGAAGTTATGTGGCCAGATCATACAGATCTAAGAGAACACAGGAAGTGTGTAATGCATAATGGTGAGAAATGCTTTCTTTAAAGGAAAGAATTTAACTGTTGTTACCAGAGAAGGAAAGTGGTGTGAATATGAACAGCTCATTGAATTGTACAAACATGAACACAGACAAAAATTAGAGTAATCACTGGAAGAACAGAAGTTTTACTTAAAAATATTATTTAAATCTATGAAAGTCCACTAGCTGTCAGAATCCAATGCTTTTCCTCTCTTCGATGCATTTGTTAATAATAAAAACATATTTTCAGAAGATTGCATGAGATCATTGGGTTCTTTTTTTTTGGTAATAATAGCTACATAGCTTTAGATATCTCTCCAGTAAGTTATAATTTAATTTTCAGCTATTTAAAGGTCACTCTGAATAATATATATGCTGCTTAATAATCAGCTAAAATAATGGCACCTTTCAGGAGTGGAGGCTAATAGCACTATTGCCTTTCTGCAAGCCTTCACTGTTTTCATTTGTTGTATGATCGGTGAAGCAAGAGAGAAGTTCCTCTCCTGTGCTGGAACCAGATCTTCAGTCCCTTTCTTTCCTTTTTAAATGGAAGTAACAAAAACCTTTCCGCGATCAGCACTAATCTCTCCAAAGGTCTTTTAATTTAAAAAGTCATAAGTGTTAATTAGCTATTATTAAGTGCCCCCTGTATAAATTAACGTGATTGATGAAAAAATTAAGGGTAATGAAAAATGTAGCAATGCATGTATTTTTAAGAGACTATATTAAAGATGAAAGTCCCTAAAGACAGAAACTAAGGCCTGCTGCACCCGTGCCCTGCCTTTATTAGTATTAATAATAAAAAATATGTAGATATGTTTCTCAGGAATGCACATGGACACTTTGGATATACCAGTTTTAACATATTTCTTACTTCACTGTGCAGTGAATACCAATTTGTGACAAAGATTTATTCCTTTGTGATGTAATGTTACCATTTTCTTCTTGTTTTGTGGATCAAAAGAAGGTTGTTTGAAAATGGAAAAAGGAATCCAGATGTACAGAGAAAAGAGAACTGAACTGGCTGATTGACTGCTTTTCTCATAAATTTTACATGCATCTCGATAGGATGCTACTACGGTTTACAAAATATTCATTCTCTGAATGCAGTTCTCTTTATATCTGTTATCAGAACGCAAATAAAGAAGAGAAAGATCCATTTCTCAAGAAAGCTGATACTATTCTGTGTTAAAAACTGTTCTTGATTCTGCATGCCATTTGTTCACATGAAGCTGATTCAACCACCATTCATTTTAGGCTAGAAGATGGGATGGTTGGACTGGATGATCTTTCCAACCGTGGTGATTCTACGATTCCATAATTCTAAGATTAAGCCACAGTCACTCCTCATCAAGAGATTTCTCCCAAAAGAGAATGTTTAAATAAATAATATCAGACCTGAACATTTTATTTGCTTCCTACTCACCAACTCAAAACATATTACCTACCTCACATAGTTGCTAGCTTACTTATAATTTTTTTTAATGTAATGGCCTTGTTGAAATCATAATAATGTGATATACACTACATGAATATCCATTAAGGAACAGTTCCCAACAAAATCTAGATTTGCAACAAAAAAAGAAGGACTAAGAGTAACTGATTGCCAGCATTCTTGCATGATATAAATGCAGGATCCCTCTCAAAATGCCAGGAATTTAACCCTACTTTCCTACCCCACCTTTACTCTACTATCCTTTCTTAACCCTACTTTCGTTTCTGCAGCAAGCAATTTCTCAATTAGTAGCTGTAATGAAGCATGGTTTTCTGTGATGCTGTCATGTTATGAGATTGAAATCCGTGCTTGTTGCTCTGCATCTCTTGGCTTGGCTTGCAACTAGAAAAGAATCGACTTTTCTGTGGGCTGTGAGAAAACTGTGGGGACAGGGAATGGCTGGTAACCATGTATGATAACTGGATTTAATGTAAAACAATAGTAGCCTTGAATACCCATTACATTTCTCAAAATTTGGAACTGCTGTTCTTCCAGATTCAGAGGTATTTTCTGTTTATGAAATCTTCAGTGAGTTCTTCCTTTGTTATCTTGTCTATATCTTGAATCCTTGTAAGCCTCAAGCTTTGATACTTTCTTAAGGCAAGAAATTCAGAGAGGAAAAAACACCACTTTGTTTTGAATTTGTCCAATTTCTTTATTATTCTAAGAGTTCTAATACCAGAAGATGAAGTGAGGACTCAACCTCTATCCAATCAGCATTAATAGCATAATTCAGGTCAGTACTCTTGAGACATCATCTAGGTGAACTTCCTCCCCAAAGCAGGGCAGGCTAGTCAGAGCTTTGTTCAAGCTGTTATGGATAAACTCCAAGGAAGGAGACTGTATACCCTCTCTGGGCATCCTATTGCACTGCTTGGATTTGCTTATGGGGAAAAAATTTCACTGGGGAGCAGCAAGAGCAAGTCTGGAGTGCTATCAACTAGGATGCCCATCACAGAGGGCTGGAGGCTGAGGCATGCAGACCAGGGTGGTGACAACAAGTTCTATAAAATGTTCCAGAGAATGGAAAGGGCATAATTGAGGTCCAACGTCCATCCATCCAGGGTCCCACTTGGATTTCCGGTCAGGAGCATCAAGAGACACAGTTAGAGAGGAAACTGGAGATAAGTCCACAAATCTAAGTCTGAAGACCACGCAGGAGACGAGCTCAGAAACTGTTCCGGAGAGAGGTCCAATGATGGTATAGTCCAGAAAGGAACTAACCTGAACTTAAATCAAACTCCTGGACCAACGTACTTTGCCATGATTCAGTTGCCTTCGTATTGGTTTCTAATTCCAGCTTTGTAGATACATCCTAGCTGTCACACCAACATACCATACATAGCAATTTCTTTATTCTATCTGCCAGCAATGGGTGAAAGTATTGACTTATCAAAGATATCTCAGCTGGTTCTAGACAATTCTGTGTAAGCAAATGAATGAGGTTTCTCATATTCCCTATACAGGCATTCCAGCCCATATCACTCTTGTCATCCTGCAGAAACACCCCAACTCTGCTGGATCCTTTTGAAAGTAAAGTCATTAGAGACCAGAACTCCTCGTGAAGATACAAATACACAGAGGCCTATTAACATTTTCTGGTTTCATATCTAACTTTTTCTAGGGCTAACATTTGGTTTCTTTGACCACTTGGGAACTGTTCTGGTGTTTTCATGTAAATACAGATTTTGTTCTCATAGTATCTGGTTCCTGGGAGATAACAAGCTGAATATTTTATGCATGAATCTGGGACAGTTTTTCTCCCACATGTCAGAGACTTGTATCTACTCTTTTAGAAGAATCTGCCTATAGTCTTTATTTTCATTCTACACAGCCTGTAGTCATTACTAGTACTTTTTAACTCCAAAGCATTTCCTTTCATAGCCTTAACTTTGTGTATATGCTGTATGCATCATTTGAATCACTTTTTTGCGAATGGGAAAAATACAAAACTATTAACAAGGCTCATCTTATACTCTCAGTAATTTAGTCTTTGAAAACCTTATTGCTTATGGCATAATACAAACTGAATAACAACACTTAATCACAAACCCAGCTACTGTTGAGAAGAAAATACAGTAAAGAATAGTTAAACAGAACTTGAATCTAGTGAAAACTCACCATACGAACATCTGTTGTTATTGCAATTCATTATAATATATGAAAACAGTGTGAAAACTTCAGTTATAGTGAATCTCAGCTTGTGAGATGAGAAATACTTACACAGAACTATAGAATAATTTAGCTTTGAGCAGACCTCTGGAACAAGTTGGTTCAAGCCTAGCTCAAAGCAGACTGAGCAGAGCTTTGGCCTGGCAAGTTCAGAGTATCTGCAAGGATAGAGAGTGTGCAATTTCTCGGCAATCTGTTTCAATATTTGACTGTCCTCAGTGTGGCTTTTTTTTCCCTAGTATTTAATCAGAATTCTTCTTATTTCAAGTTAGGCCCACTGCTCATTATACTTTCTCTATGAACTTCTGAAGAGACCTGCTTCTACCATGCCTGTCTCTCTTGTGTAGTGTAAAAGAGCAATCAGATTTCCTCCAAGGCCTTTTCTTTCCAAGTGAAAAGTCTCAGCTCCTTCAGCCACTCCTAATGTACAGAGGTGCTTCCAAAACTTTCTGGCCTCCATTGAACTCCTCATAGTGTATTAAAATCTTCCTTGTACTGGGAAGACCAAACCAGAATAGAATGCTACAGATGCAGTGTCTTGATGCTTAGAGAGCTATAGTCATCATTTGTCTTTCAAGATAGTGTCATAGGGCTCCCAGACCACTGGACAAAAGTTTCATGCTGTTGGGATGATACGAGCACCGGGAAAAAAGATGGCAGTTTCTTGACAGAAGCTCTAGTGGAGGCTAGTTTCTGAGGATCCAGCAGTCCCTGAGCCTCATCTAGAATTAATCAACAGCATGAAAGCTATGCAAGTATACTAATTCATAGAAGTTTAGAAGATGCCTTGCTCCACAAGCCACAAGTGTGCATTAGTCAGTTTGTAGTGTTAGTAGGGTTTGTAGTGTAGCTCCATTACCCACTCTCGGTAATTCCAGAACAGAATAAATTATGATTCATTTTCTTTTAAATGTATAAAATCTTCTGTGAAGAGCTAATGTCTCTGTTGACTTGGTTTAAATTCCACCACATCAGCAGAAAGACTCTCAATTATTTCAGTGGATTATATTTGATATTCCATGAAATACACTCAGCTTACAGGTCTGATCATTCTTTGTGATTTATGGCAGAAATAATAAATCTGGCACACATTTTATGCTACTTGTCTGCATGGAATCTCTCTATTATTCAAGGGGAAAAAAAGCTTTTTTGCTCTTGTTTAATAGGTACCAAAAAGAAAAAAACAATTCAGCACCCAACACTAACCTAATACTTACAAGTGAAGACATTGTTTTGATTCAGAAAAAAAACAGAAGTTCCCCTTCATCTCACTAAAGTTAATGGATGCTTTTAATTGCATGTGGCCATCCTCTGTGAAAAAATACCTTTGGTTTCTGTTTAAACATGTACAAAAAAATCTAAAAATGTTGTGCTGCTCTATTCCATAAATCACTCCTCCATAATAATGCCTTTCTGTTCAAGCACACTAATCAAATCTCTTCCCTGTCACTGAAATTATTACATTTTAACAAGCACAGGATTTAATCATCAGTGCAGGGTTTTCATGCATTTACTTCAGTCAGGACTTGACAGCAAACCTTTACTCATGAGTTGTCCTTACTGTGGTGGTTTGATTACTATTTTGACTATTCATGTGAGTAATACTTTCCTGTTTCGGGCCTTTAATTAGCTGAATGCTTTCAGAGATATTTCTGTATAAAGCATTTTCTCTGTGCATTAACCATGGTATGCTTCCTCCCTCCCTCATGTTAATGACTTGGGCAGGTATGTATTTGTCTAATGTATCAATCACTTTCTCCTCACTTTCTACACATCTAAAATCTTTCTGATTGCTTCTCATGAATTTTAAGAAGCTTCCCTGATAGACTTAGGCATCTATATTACGTGTCACATAGGATTTGATCTTTTGTGATCCCAGTTCTGATCAAAATAAAAGGCAGTGTCCGTGTGTAAAAATAGCCCACATTGCTTTCAAGCTCGCCAGCTGCTCTGCCTCTTTGTCTTTCTGATGCCCTTTCTATCCTTTTGCAGCTTGAAGGTCATCAGTGCATGTTCACAGGTCTCCATCACATACAGGAATGACTGCAGATGCTGAGGTGATTTCTTTAATTAGACATGTAGCTGCTCATTGACAGAATACTGTGCACCTGGGACTAACAATGGCTTCGTGTGATATATTAACCTATTCCTGATAGACACATGGAGAGACAGGAGAATGAATTTATAAAAGAAAACAAATGGTCCCCATTAATTTGTTATTCAAAATGTTCCCTTTTCAGTATAAACTCTTAAAGATAATCAGAAGTTAAAACTCATCTGCAATGCAGGGGCTCTCCTGCAGCCAGGAGTTCATTATAGACTTCTCTTCCATATGTGGAGTGAAGTCCAAACTAACAAGGTTTTACAAAGAAAAATGCCACGTAACGAAGAAGTTTTGCCTTTGTAAGGTTAGCTGTTTCTTTTATTATCATGGCCCCAATCCCACATATGTCTCTGAGTAGTCTGTAATATTCACTGATTTCAGATTAAGTCTGTGCAATTATTGCAGCCTACCTGAGTGATGGAATTTGGACAAGCGTTGCCTGGGATTCACTCAGTTGGGTTTTGCATAACTTTTCTTAGCAGACAGCTAGAGGGATTTCACATGCTGTTATCCCCTGGGTGTTTGTTAGTCTGGAAATGATTGATCCCAGAGCAAAGCCAGAAGAATGCAGTATGTGCTCACCCTACAGCTTTTATCCCACAGAGATGAGTAGTTTAGTTCAGTGGGTTTTGCAGGAAAGCAGCTGAGGTGCATGCACATTAAATCTTGCTAACTCTTTGTGCTAACAGTAATATCTGAAGATGGTTGAAATGGACAGCCAGGGAGGTAACTTATTAGGCTCAGTTTACCTGTCATCATGCTTGAATTAGAAACTAGAATGGCAACTAAAAGTAAGAAAGTTTGACACAAAAATTCCCATTGTGTTCTGCTCCGTTTCCCCTAAACCCCTGAGATATATTCTTCTGCAACAGATTCTGACATGTGATGAAGATTTGGAGCTTTCAGGACCATCCTGGGGCCATTCTCTATGCTACATCTTTAGGGAGAATGAAAAGAGAACATATTTTGTTTGCCTATAAACTGTTTAATTTATATTCAAATGTGACTCACACTTTAAAATACAAAGCATTCAAACCCTATTCAATTTAGAGGGAAGGGAATCCAAGTTTTCGCTTTCAGACAGGATCCTGTAGGTTTTTCTTTTTCAAATAAGTTTCAGAAGGGACCTCTTTTTCCAGGTCTGACTAAAATAGACCCCACAGACATTTGTTTTTGAGTAGTATTATGGCCAAAACGGCAGGAAGTTGTCAAAGGAAAGAAAAAAACCACACACGCACAAAAGAATAACTTGAGATCATATAACTCAAATTTGCTCCTGGCTCATTTCTACATACATTGCTTGCCATGTTTCATCTGCATGATTGAGAAAAAGCTATACAATTTATGCAAGACTCCACAAGCAGCAAAGGGGATGTGGACTTTTCCTCTGACATGAGGGCCAAAGAAAATATTGGAAAAAGGAACTTCAATTAGAGTTTTCAGAACTCTACCCAAACACTACACAATGCAGGACAGCATCTTAGTAATGAAATTAATTTTCTAATGTATCTATTTCTATTTTACTGCTATGACTGTTCCTAGTGAGGATTTAAGGTCATCTCAAGCTGACTGGTCAGTCCATACCCTCAGATCAGATACAACTTCATCAAATTCCAAGTCCACCCTTGGGTATTGCAGATCATATGGGAAACAAGATAATTGAATGTTCTGAGAACCCTGGAAGCTGATGCAAGCAACTGCCCTAGATAAAACTGATAGGTGAAATGAGGAGAGAGTTTTAGCCTTAACTCTGAATATTCTGGCTTCCACCATTTGTACAGAGGATACTTTACTATGTAGGTAACTGCAGTCTTGGGAACACAAGGGGAATCTCAACAGATATTATGGGTCATTTCCCTTGACTTCAGTGAATGAAGATCTGCCACTTTATAAACACCCTCACTAGCAGTATTGGAGGAGTTCATTTTCCTTCTGTAAATATCAGCCGTTACCATGAACATAAACAAGCAAAAAATTCAGTATTTGACTCTTCCCATTAATTTTCAATTTGTATGTGCCCATTCTTCTAATACTATTTAATTGTGCCATCAAATCACAAAGAGAGATGTTACCAGAAGAGAAAACACACTAGTCTAATTTCTGCATCCAATAATAAAGAGTCCCTATAGGTGATTTTCACTGTCATCAAGTTCTCTTTCAAACTTCTCCCAGAAACTCTGGAGACAATCACACATTGTCCCTCTGCAGATCTTCTCGTAAAGCTTTGGAAATTACAGATGCGTGAGGAAAAAGCATAGAAAACTGCCTTGCTGAAGGACAAAAGCAGAGAAAATCACTTATAGAAAGCCCCTCCCTGCCAATAAAGAGATTTTACACCAAAAGTATCTTATTTTATTTTGTTTTTAATCTGTTGCTATCAAGTACTAGCTGTCTTCAGGAAAAGAATGAATTTGACAGTTTTGTGTTGACTCTTACATTTCCCATTACTGACTCTTTTCATCTCTGTCCTGAAGCAAAAATAAATTTCCCTTTTTAAGCTTTTGATGATAAAAATCTCATCTGTAGCCTCATAAATGATCCTTTATTATCTATATTAATAATGAATAAATGTCTGTTGAATATCCCCGATCCTTTGCATTAATAGTGCCAGATGTATTATAGATAACCTTTTGATTTAACAGCACAAACTGTGAAACAATATTAAACCAGTAAAAGACTGATCTTACTGGAGTCAGTAAGGTCAAAATTATAAACATTTCTTTCATTTCTATTTGTAAATTTTCCCATTATGCAGCATCAGTCCCCATCATTTATTTTGGAGAGAGGTATCAGACTACATGCAGTCCTAGAAATAGAACTCATAAATAATACCTTGAATAATTTTTTTAAACATTTCCGTTTCTTCCACTTTTCCTTCCTAATGCCTCCTGATGGTGTTAATTAATAGAGCATTACTACACAATCAGGTTCACTTCCGCTTGCTGTACTATCATTAAAAACCGCATTGTTCGCCTCTTTTCCCATTAGTCCTGTCAGAATCAGGCACAAATTTCATTCAATCATTTTCCAAGATGACACTGAGAGAGCTGTAGTTATTCCCGAACAAAGGAATGGAGATCCCTTCAGCTTCACACACCATAAGTGTGACCAGTGGTCTGTTGTCCCTCCCATTATGATAATTTTCAAATCATGTAGTTAGATAGACATAACATCCACGAACCCACTTGCATGTAAATCAGGATAATGTCCTCCATAAGTGTTCCCTTCTTTCTGCCATCTTGTGACATCTATTCCAACTTCCGATGCCCCTGACAGAAGTGAAGTACATTGTTGTATATTGGGCAACAAATCCTGTGGTATCTTTTTCAGTGAAAACTAAGGCCCAATGGTTCCCACAGAAGTCAAGGGGGAAATATCCTACTTCTGTACTTTTTGTTTTTTAAGTGTTTTTTTCTAAAATGAATTACATAAGGCTATGCAGGCTAGAGCAGAGACTGCAACCACTTACCTGTAGCAATAACTGCAGCTACAACTGTTGTCAGGCCGATTCAAAAAGACCTAGCAGTTTAAATTACTCATGCATTGCTCTTGTTCTAGGATAGACACACTTACAAATCACCTGACAAATGTTAGCATAACTGAAAACCTAGATGAGATATAGGATGGCAGCCTTAGTGCCGCCCAGCTTTTGTTCCCAGCTACACACAGCCAAGCTTGCCTAACAACTGTCTTTAGGAATACCCTTCTATCTAAATTGTCAGAACACAATTTCTGACAAAATACCCAAGGCTTTTTAGAACCATTAAAATAACATTCTTCAGTAATAATTTGACTACTAAGCAGGGTTCGATATCTATTGGTTCAATAGCTAAACAGAACACAGTTTGGTGATTCCTTGCACTCTATTCAGGAACACAGAGTGGCTGGATTTTGCTGCTGATTTAACCAAAATTCAAGATGTGAACATGTAAAATGAAGTTAGGCTTTGGAGCCAACATTACAGTGTATTGCAACAGTTGTCTTAGAATTTAAGAGAGAAAAATGTTTTTCATACAGCAAAAATGTATCAGATACAAATAATGGAATATGATGATAAACAGTAGAGAAAAAAATGTTTCACAACTACTGAGTTTAACTGTTGGTCAGTTTTTAAAGATCCTTTACCAAAACGCCATTCAAGGCTGTGATTTGCAATTATTTATGTTGTAACAAATGCTTACATATAAGGATTATTCCCAGATTTTATCCAGGCACAAGAAAGCACAAGGGGTCTCAAACATTTCTACAGACAAGTCTCACGTGAGAAAGTAGCTCTCTCTGGGTAGCTTAGCCATCTCTAAGCTGAAAAAAGACCCTTTTACTTATAGCTGAATTTGGACTTGCATGTCACTGCTCAAACCGTGCTGGAAATGAGGGTGAAAACCTCATCCATCTCACTGAGGTTAACAGCAGTTTACCAGATATGGCTATTTGACTGAAACTTAAGGGTCTGTCCTTACAAATAATAAAACAAAAACATCAGCAGCAACAAAGAAGAAGAAAAAAAACAAAAAACAAAAAACAAAAAACAAACAAAAAAAAACAGCAAATAAATAAAAACCAACCAACCAATGAAACAAACAAAAAAAAAAACACCCACAATTTAAAGAAAGTTAAATTGCTTAGAAGAGCATCCAAAGCTGACATTAAAATTTATGGTGTTTGCTATCTTTGTGAAAGCAAAAAAAAAAAGTACCTCACTTCAGCCAGCATTCTAACATTATCATACATCAACTAATTCTGTTTGATTCATGACTTACATCCTCGAGTGTTATGGCCGTTAGGCAAGATCACTTTAAAGGCCTAATCCAACAAACACCTGCATGCTTAATCACTTTAGTCACATGCACAAGTGTTTTCTGTCTTGCGGACTTGTTTTCGATACTACATGCATATAGCTGCCAGGAAATGCATGTAAGACATATTTGGCTAAGTTCCCAGTTTATTTGTTCTAGAAAGTGGCATGGCAACGTTCTGACATTCCGTATCATCTCCTAGCATCACTGGATGATTTCTCTTTTAGTTATATTGGTGAAAACCCTGCGGGCAACAGAAGTAGATGAACACCTTTAAAAACATTGAAATAAAGTGCTGTTTCAGAGAATTCAAAAGTGGCTTTTGTTGCCAGCATGGAATGGACAGAGTTTCATTCCGTAAATACAGCTGCCAGTTCTTGTTATATGAGAGCTGCTCCAAAAGTAATGCCTCCTGTTTATTATGTTGACCTATGGCATCAGAGGCATATGCCAGTGGTATAGCACTAGAGGCTGAACCTTCCACCAATTACATTCCATTATATTTGTTGCTGTGTGACAGGTGGCAGCAGTGGAGCAGTCTGACAAAATGGTGGCTGACATGGAAGTACGGATGAAGCAAAGGGGTCTCACGGGATATCCCCATGCAAAAAAAAAAATAAAATAAATGGCATCCACTGACATTCATCAATACTTTCTGGACATTTATGGAGACTAAACAGTGGATGTGAGCACAGTGTAGCAGTGAGTGATGTGTTTCAGCAGTGGTGATAGTGACGGTAATTAACCACTGCTGGTGCAGAGTTTTACAAGCATGGTATGCAGGCTCTTGTTCATCACTGGTGAAAATGCACAGCTAATAGTGGTGACTGTGTTGCAAAACAGTGCTTTGTAGTTGTGAAATTGCTCTATCAAACAGTGTTATTTTGCTCATTGTATCCATTGCATATAAATACATAGACATAAATAGGAAGCATTACTTTCAGAGCAACCTTCACATATACTAATAGCATACCAACATACCTATCTTATACCTCTCTGTAAACTCAAATCCTGGACAAAACAAAAAACATGAGAGAAAGAGATTTTCCAGTTTTTCATCACTAATTAGAGTTCAACATATAAGTACAATGCAATTTAATTAGGCTAAGCTCTGAAAGAAGTATTTGTATCAAAATGCTTATTTTTGGTGTATTCTCTCTTAACTGCATGACAAACCACTATGTAGTACATCCTTTACTTCCTTGTTGAATGACAAATAATGTCTCAAATTAAACAAGATTGTTCCCTGTGAAACTAAACTACAGCTCCTTAGAGGCAGTAATGACATTTCCTCTTTGTGTTACAATTCTCTCAATTTCCTGCTGATGAAAACCTTTGTCTGGATTGCCAAGGTTGGGTATTTCAGCTGGATTGCTGGCATCAAATTTATTTCTTTATCACTATCTCACATGACTGTCATACACAGTGTACACTCTCATATGTGGTTCACAGCACCTCTGACTTCAATTTATTTTTCTAAATTAACCTGTATTTCAGTTTAATGGCCCAGGCACCAAGCTGATCAAAATAAGTTCAAATCTGTTACTGTTTTCCTTGCTACTTGGTGTATGTACACTGTTAGTAACATTAGCAACTACTGATCTCAATCTATTTTTAATATTACTCTTCCTCACATTCAGTAGCATCAACTCTTGAAGGACTCTTAATGAAGTCACTTAGAGATGTTCTGCAGATTTATTTAATAATAAACTCATGACCCACTGCAGAATTTCTACTGATAACTAATAGAACTCTCATCTCTGGACTTCAGAAAACAGAAAACGTTCTCTTTTATCCCTGTTCACATACACCAGTATATTCTGCTTTCAGTTAGAAGTAGAAATACAAGTATGTTGTGAAAAAGTTTCTTCTGCTTCCACAACACAGAATGCATGGCTAAGCAGCCACTATTCTTTCCAGAGATACAATGAGTGCACAATAATAAAATAATTAAACAACTCTCTCTGTATAGCTCAGGCATTTTCAATGTTGGACGAACCCAATAAAATAGTTTTCCAAGAGAGGCCTATGAGGATTTTAATGACAAATCTCCAATATAACCACTACAAAAATTCATAGTTTGCAGCTGATTTATGAGAACAGCACCACCTTCATACAAATATTTAAAATTCCTGGACTTACTTTCTATCTGTGAATATTTTCTCACAGTACAACACTGCAAATGAATTGAACTTACTCCATTCTTTACCTTATTATATTCTTCCCTATCCATAAGAGAACGTTATTGGCATTCAGCATCTTTCGCATCCTTGAACAGGTGCAGGTAAGATTTGTTCCCTAACACACAAAAACCACCCTGTAAAAATCTGTATATGCTAGCCGTTAGAGTTTGACAGATTTTTTTATTACCATATTTTTGAGATGTCATTTAAATGAGATGGCCTAAGACTGGCCTAAGTGGCAGTATATATTAGAATGAAATTCCATAATTGACAATGAATAAATCAGAAAAGCATGATCTTACTGTTACTGACATGTAGTGATGCCACACAAAGAATAACAGATGGTGCTTTACTGGGGAAAGTAGAAGCAAGATGACAAATCCTCTTCCAATTCTGGGCCAATTTATGGTAGCATGCCCTAAATGGTTTCTGATAAGAAATGGTTCTATGCCGTTTTCTGCTAGTTTTTGAGAAACCTAACTCCTCTCCTGCAGTGAACAACCACATTTTCTGTCTGCACTCCTACAAACAGAATGTGTTTCTTTTTTAGCCTCCTTCACAGACCTCATCCTCTCTCCTTCTGTCAGCCTGGGATATTATTTTAACCACTGCCACAGAACACAGTGTATTCTTCTACAGCGTTCACTGTAGGAGTGGAGAAAATTGAAGGGAATTTCCTTCTACAGTGAAAGCTGTAGAAGGAGTGGAGGAAATTGAAGGGAAAGGAGGATAAACAATGCAGTAAGTATGTGTAATAGCTGTTCTTCAATGAAGAAAAAGGCAGGAGAAAAAATATTCAGGCTCATCAGTAATGCAGGCCCTGCCATCCCCAGATGTTACAGAAGCATCAGAATTGCTCCCTGCAAGAAAAATTGGATTAGTCACAATCTTGTCGACTAATGGGCACACTCTGTGATCTTTAGAGCTTCATTTACTGGGTTAATAGTGCTTTGCCTGAGTTCCTTTGCAATAGGGGAAAAAAAAAAAGAAAAAAAAAAACTGTAAGAAGAAATATTCTGGGTGCAGTCCACAACCACTGACACGAGTAATATCATATTCATCACAGACAGACCTCGTATCTCATTACTGCTGAAGAGTTTGCCCCCAAGGCATTTGAGCTCAGTCAGGCCAGACCCCTCATGTGGAACCGTTCAGGTATATTGTGAAATGATTTAATGCGATAATAATGTCCACTTTGTGAGATAGATTATGTTTTTTATAGTGGCTGATGGTTAATGAATGATACATTAGCAAACATCACTAAAACATTATTGAGAAAATGCAGATAAGAGATAGTTACTCTCTCATTCTCCACCCCCATCCTTTCCCAAACGCATAAAAATGAAAAGCAGAACTTACAGAAAACCAGGCATTTTTTGTGAAGCTACCAACTTACACTGTCTCTCTCTTGCTTGCTTGCTCTCTAGAGAAGGGAGAAAAGAGATATTTAAAAATGTTATAAACACAAACTGAAATATCTCTTCTTAAATCAAATGAGAATCAATGAAACTGCAAACCTGGACAAATACATTATATGTTGACCCAGTTTATTAGATGAAGCCGTTTACCCTGATTTGATTTATCTGGCAATACACTGCTCAGCTGTGAAATGAGATAAGAAGAGCCTATTCACCTTATTTACAATATTATAGTGACTCCCGCTAGCACTTCCATGGTTAAAGATCTGTCAGCAATTCCATTACAAACACCATTTTTTTATTTAGTTTGTAAGATGGCTGTATATTCATGCTTAGCTTGAACACAGCAATCCAAAACCTATAGATTCAATTAGAATCTTCTATAGAATACAAAGGATTTTAGATTAATGCAGTATGCTCCTAAAAACAGGAAAATCTCAACATACATTTCTGCATTTTTTAGTCATTATTGCTGTGTCTTTGGTAGAAATACAGAGAGTGCCACATTCCCTGACAGTGCAAGTCAAAAGAGTTGCAATGATTTGCAGTAGCTGAACAGTTGATCCTTCTGTTAGATTTGACGTACACTTGAAAGAAGTTATTTTTGTTCTTTTTGAGTTACTTTGATTTTCTGTGCTTTTAGGTCTATGCACATTTCTAAAAGCTTTCTGTTTTTTTTAACAAGTGTGGAGATGAAATGAGGAATAAGTTCCATTTGCTTTCAGTGGGGTTAAGTAATATTTCTGAACTTGCACTCTAAACTTCACACTGCTGTATATAAACCTCCTGAAATGGTTTCTAGCTTAGGCCCTTCTCCACAAAAAGAACCTTTCCTGTTCAGGCCTTTGTTCTGTTTGGTTTTAGGTTTAAAGCCAAAACCTCCATCAAAATGCCCTATCCTGTTTTCCTTCATTTTAATTTGTGAAAGCCTTAACAGCTCAAACTGGAAATCATTTTCCCTGCACAGAAAGAAAATTAAATATATTTCCATGCATTTTCTACAGTCTGTATTCATACCAGGTGGGTACAGATAGATGAATTTGGTTAAATTTTTAAAGTAGAGTGCCACCAGCACTTTTAATGTCATATATGTGCATGCACAGGTGATTCTTAGTGTAAATCAGCATAGGTTCATCGGTTGCATGGTTTAACTGATTTACTGCATCTGGAGACCTAGTCCACCACATGCACAGCCCACAGCTCACTCAGCTCCTAGTGCCAATATTTGATATGCACACAAACAGGCAGGCAGATGTCACATCAATGTCATTTCTGCTGCTGAACGCTAAAGTTAGTATTTTTCAACTGCATTCTTTCAGTTTTACCTTCCTCTTTTATAAGAGAATCATATCTTTTAAGAAATCAGCATAGTAACAAAGGCAAGGTGTCACTTCTCACACCTTTTATCTTCCCTGTGCTTGCTGAGGAGGTCCAAGATGGCGGCACTGGGAGGTTTGAGTCTTAAAGCTCACTTCACTTAAATTGTTTCTAAACAGAAAAAGGCAAGTAGCATTATGGCAGTAAGGTTGTACAGAGGTAGAGATCTCTCAGGATTTGTGCTGGCAGGGCCCTGTCTCCATACTGGCCCTTTAAGAAATGGGCAGACTGTGCACATTTGGCACTGAGGCCCAGCCACGTCCAGCAAGGTAAAAAACACTTAGACCAGGTTTGACTTGGGGGAAATGAACTTGCAAGAAGATACATTGTATGCAATCTCAGTTCCCTGAGCAACACCCTTACCCCTTGCTTGAGGGGAAGAATGTCTCCTGTGGGGCTGAGGGGAACATGACAGCCCTTGCGGAGAGTTGCCTCCATCTTGAGGGTTGATCTGGGATCTGAGCTGGGCAGACAGCCATGAGGGGGGTGGAGCTTGGCTGTGCTCCCTGCTGGGTTTGGGCTCCTGTGTGATCTCCAGCTCCAGAGGCCATCCTGTGTTTTTTGTATCTTGAATGGCTTGTGAGGCCCTCTCCAGATGATGCAGGCCTTGAGATGTTTCCTGAGGCTGGAGAATGGGGAGACAGTGAAAAGGTTCTGAACTTTATAGGGGGAAAAGAAGCAAAGTGCTTTAGAAATGCAATGTTAAGCCACTTCTCCATGTCAAGGGGTATCTGGGATTAGATCTCCAGGATAAGACAGTTTAGGGATACAGGGAAGCATTGCCTTTATTAAAGTGGACTTTGACAGACAAATGCTGCAGAATATCCCAGAGCACAGTCCTGCACTGAAGTGCATCTGCTTCTTCCAGGTTGGATCTGCCGCAGTGGGAAGCAGACGCTGTTGCCAGCTGCAATCTGCAGTCAGAGGTCAAGTTCGTTTTTCTGTATTGGTAAGATTTTTACCTCTCTTGCTTACCTAATCAGAGGTTTACTAGTTTTTATTTCTTGGTTGTCTGAATTTCTAATGATCTGAAACTTAGTATGCAGATTATCTGTGCTAATAAAATGCATCTACATATGTCTCAAAATGTGTTTGCAAGCTCCAGCACGTGAACTGTGTACTACCTGAAAAAACACTGTGCTGAATTTGGTGGTTGTACAGTAGAAAGTAATCTTTTTTTTCCTTGCACTTATCATCTCATTAATCATTGCTGCCACCATGATCTCTTCCTTGTGATGGGTTTATTGTCTCTTTCTTGTGTGGAATGTTCATAAATAACATGTGTAGTGTTTTTTTATATCTCGTTCAGAGTCAGAGATAAACACACTTTTTGTATTTTTAACTTTCCTTTGGTCCTGCCAGTATGCACCAGCAAAATTTAGTCTGTCTTTATGAATTAGGCATTAAAACCAAAACTCGTATCAAAACTTAAGGGAAATATGATTCTATTGTTACCTTGTTTTGATGGATATAGACTAACTGGATGATAAGAAAAAAAGACATGCAGTACTTGTATAATGTATGTAATAAAATTCACATAAGCCAGATTCGATAACCATTGCAAGTTTGTACACATGTAAAATATTCCAAATCATAATTCAGAAATGTGTGGGATTTATTCATTGTGGCAGGAAGCTTGAAGAATATTCATAATATCTAGAAATACGACAGAACATATCTGAAATTTGACTCCTAAAATCGTAGATAGCTGGAAAACATGGGTATCTCTTCACTTACTCTCACAGTGTATGGCACTATCAGAAATAAGATTTTAATTCTTCTTCTAGTTATCATGGGAAGAAATTGGAAATGAAACAAGAATTCCTGTTAGTGATAGGATGTAATAGGCAGATAGTAGAGGCCCGTAACTGGCAAATTGAGATGGCTTATAAAAGCCAAGATAAAAACATGGCGTTCTTCCTCTCCAAATATGGACACTAATTATTGTCAGTCTGTTTGCTGCTACCATGTTTCATTAATCATTTGAATTGGGCATTTCCAGATTGTTAGGTAGAGTTGCAGATTTGTCTTAGTTAATGATACAGGAAACGAGTTTTTTAAGTCTCATAATAATATACTTGTCTTGCTCTTCAAGTGAAACGATACGATAAATTAATTGCATGCCTACACATTGACTTCAGATACTTTAATAATCAGCATTTCTGACACACACTTTACCATGGCTGTTATTTTTGAAAATACATTTTGTGAAGTGTGACTGTTTTCCTTCATTTCCCCAAAGATACTGGTATGTATGTGCAGAGAAATGGACTGCAACTGGGGCCACCATCAGACAAAATAACCTGTTAAATAACAGTCTGAGCAGTTAGAGAACTTTCTCAACTGTTAAAGTTTGGAGTACTTTGGAAATCTCATTGCTGTACCTGTTTCCTATTAATACCTGGAAGTATTAATACTCTTGGATTGATAACATGCCGTATCAAAGACTGAAAATACATAGGACAGAAAAATTTCTGTCTCAGTTTGTAAAATGAGAAGAAAAAAGAAGTAAAATCTAGAAAATGCCGTGCTAGGGAGCACAAGAAACTGTTGAATGACATAATAAAAACACTCTGGGGAATCTTCCTATTCGCTGCTGATGCATCATAAGTGAAAGGCATTCTGAAACCTACACATTCAGGACCAGTCAACAGGAAGGAGCAACACATGCCTGCATCCTTCGTAACCTGGAGGAAACCTTCAGGCTGCATTTGAAACTAGACATATATAGTTTTTGTATGGTGGCTGTGTGAAGGATTTTCATTTGCCTTTTTTCCCCAAACCTGCTGTTACATAATTAATTTTTAGAAAGCCTCTGTCTATTTACAGTAAACACAAGAGAAATGGGTGAATTTCTTCAACTATGAGCTAGTTAGTGAGAAATTATCCCTTCTGCAGAGTTATAGCTGTAGAGACCCAGTTTCTGTCATTTGTTTGTCAGTTTGCCCACGTTAGTTCTCTCCAGGTGTTTGATATTACTCTGTGCTTTTCAAGAGGACAGGAAAGGGAGGCTGTTTCTAAATAATACGTTGCCCTGACTTCATAACGCTTGTTTTGTCTGGCAAATGAATTATGTAAACCTTCTCCACCCGAAACTGTTTCAAGTCAATTAATTGTTGTAATTACTTAAGATTTCTTTTTAATGAATATGACTCTCCAGGGATTTGGTGATATCCTGTCATCTGTAGGCCTGATAAATGAAATGTGATTTGTGGCATGCTGCAAACTGAACCCTTGTACTTGAACGATGTCTCTCTTTCCTATGCACTCTTTTAATGGAAGAAATGCCCTTGATGGAACTAGGAACATTTGCTTTCATTGGTTCCTGGTAAGGTAAATTTTGGCTTTTACCCATTTTGTTCCCCCTTTCTTTAAATGCAGGCCTTGTTAATGCATTGACAATTACTCAGGCCAAACACATGACCCCAGTGAGGCTGCCTATTGTAAATTAGACTCGCTTAGCTGTTTCATCTCCATTAGATGCACTGAAATGTGAAAGATTAGCAGTGGCCAATGCTATATAATGATTTCTTGTATTACCTTTTTTACTACCTGCTTCTCCCCTTCGATACCTTGCAGGCAAAACAGCCAGATAAAACATGTAAGGAACCCTCCCTTTGTTTGTGTTCAATACCTAATTTCCAGTGTTTCTCAAGAAAAACTGTGCTGCAGATAAAAACAATCTGAGACAGCATGACAAAGAACCACGAAGTCTGCACCTAGTTCCTGTGAACAGTGCAACTACTTGTATACCAATGTCAGCTATCTATTTTCTCTTCAACTGTTGTGTACATAATACAATCTAATCACCAATGCTTGCCAAGTATAAAGCAGCAGATGGAATTTTCTTGATTGAAATTCCACTGATGAGATGAGGATTACTGCAAGACCTTTCCTGAATACCACGTGGGTACATTAAACACTGTAAAATACATAGCATCAGGCTTGATCACAGTTGGAAATGTAAAGACAATGAATTATTGTGTAAAGAGCACTTTGACCTTTCTCCATTCAAGAGAGGGTGTCTCAGACATGCATAGCTGTCTAAATCTGAAGTCACAGGTGCTAAAAATGTGCAGAAGGGTCCGCAAGCCTGATAGTAGAACTGAATTAACAAATGGGCTAAACTGCCACGTGTATTAGTTATTTACGAGAAACAAAGGAATAGGAAGCATAGAAAAGCAATAATTGGGAGGAAAGAGTGAGGAAGCAACACAGCAGTATCTGGGAGAAAAAAAATATCACAGAAAAGGAGAAAACATTGGATTTTCACAGAAATGGATCTTGAACTCTGGGGTTCAGAACCTGGGATTGGTTGCAGTAGTAGAGACAAAAAAAAAACAAAACAAAAAAACAAAAAAAACTCCACAACTGTTGCACTCTTTGCCTTCTTTTTATTCTGAGTTGGAAGGAACAACGGGCAGGAATACAGATGGAGAATAAAGTACAAGGAACTGGTTCTCCCGGCTTGATGGGTCCAGCTGAAAAATCAGTATCTAGAAGAATTATAAAACTGATTGTCTTTGGTGTCATAATTGGATGGAAGACATTCAGATCACCTTTGATTAGATAAACTTCTGAAACTACTGAGATTTATCAGCGCACGGATCTTATTCTCAGAGGATTCAAGAGAAAGTGTCCCATTAACTTAATGAATCAGGCCGCAAGAGAACAACTCTTGAAGTCAGAATGAGAGATTTCCCATCAGTAGTGCAAATTCTGCCAATAAAGGCAATCGGATTTCTCAAGTGAAATGAGATTAGAATGTGTCTCCCCCGATTTTCAGTAGTTAAATGACTGACTATCCTGTAATAGTCTAATTATTAGATTTTCTTGCTTTTGTTTTTGTTGTTGTTGTTGCAAGAAGGAATGAAAGTTTTCTTTCTCTACTGAGGTTGTGTGGCAGCCATGGCAAGGGTTCACTCATGCTGTTGCATAGTCCTGACCTTTGAAAAGTGGCATGGTGCATTCATCTTTCCCAACCTCATCTGCCTTTAGCAAGGTGTCCCCAGCCCTGGAACTTCTGGCAATTTGACAAAGGCATCTTCTTACATGTCAGTTCTTGTTATCTACTCTGTCTCCTTGACATATGACACACATGTCAGGTCTCATTTTTTCACTGCTCGCTTTGTTAGCCCCTTCACAGGTGCAAGATTCCACATCTTCTTTTTTGACCCATTCCCAGGGTACTTCTTATTTACTTGAATTACCTTTGTGGCTTTTCTTGACAACTTAAAAAATCCTTTTTCTCACTGTTGGTTTGTGGTTTGTTCTTCCCAAAGGAAAACAGCTTTTCAGAGCCCTAATTAGCTAGCCAGCATAAACCACGTCCATACCTCCTTTATACTTTTCCAGCTAGGGCTCTAGGAAAAATACATGAGGGGTTAATTTAATATAAAGAATGTCTGAAGGCTGAAAGAGGAAAGAAAGTGTATTACTGACCTTGTTACTCACTTGCTTGTACACCTGCAGTAGAGAATCCAATAGGAGATCAGGTAATGGGTAGGTATGGTTGAAATTGTACATATTGGCTGCACAGGCTTGAAGTCTTACTGAAAGTGATGAAATTAAGAAAGAAGCCATATAATTTAAATCTCTTATTCCTCCCTTCATATGTGGCTTTTTACACTACTTTACCATTGTAAAGCTTACATCAATCTGAAGTCAAATTGACATTGTAAATGAAAGCAGATACAGCAAATGTAAATTTTGCAAACACTGATTTGCTGTGCTCTAATCTTTCTAGCTTTTATACCAATTAATGTACTTTGATTTTGAGGCTTTTTAAGATTAAGGTTTCATTTCTGCAATCTCTAGCATAAGTAATTACGACTGTGTCTGTTCCACTTCAGAATAGGACAAAACTGTGAACAGTCACATTCATCTTGCCTTTCAGAGTCCCCCTGTTGATGCAGTCCACAGAGATTATTTAGACATTGACAAAGCCATTACTTTGTTTTTGCATAAAATTTAAAGAGATTGTTTTTGTTAAAGAATGTTTTTTAGACTACTGGCTAAGTGGCAAATTGAGGATATCTGAAATTCTGCTATTGATTGATATCACAATATTCATATTGTTTTTTTTTTTCCACAAAATGAAGTTGTCAAACAGGCAAAACTGTCACACTGAATTAGAACACGGTTCAAATGTAAAATATAAAAGAATATTCAACCTCAACTTAGAAGAAAGGTAAATGACATTAGCAAGGGAAAGGTTAAAATATTCTTCCTATCAGGTAGCTTACAGCAATAAAACAGAGGTTGTAATATTTTGTTATTATAATCAGTATAATGCATTCCTTCAGAAATTTCCTATGGGCACACACTTTTGTGCTATAAACACTTTAAACTGTGTCTCAACAATAAAAACATGAAGAACCTACCATTTACATCTTATAAGATATTTGCTGGTATTTATGCATGGCTGAGTACAACAATGCCTATCTCTCAGAGGTGTTAAGTCCCTTCATTAATTTATCATTTATCATGTTTTCACTGTTCTTAAATGCGAAAGTGTTTATATATATATATGATTGCATGCATATTTTTAAATACATATGAAAAGCAATATGTGAACTTATTATTCTGGCTCCCTACATCTTTCTTCATTCCTTGCTCACCTGCATAAAAATCTTAAGTAAGCCGTTGCTACTGAAAGTGTAAAATACAGTAAATCATTTGAATGTATACAAATCAGACATCTGTAATACACACTGTAGCAAGGAAAAAGGCATCAGGTTTGCCAGCCAGTGCTATTCTGACAAATCTAATTTTAAATATAGTGTATTGCTAAGGCTGTGTTAAAGCAAGTTTCCTGAATTTAAAAGGGCAAGTAAGTTGTTTCTCTCTTTACTAATCACCCTGCGTGAGGTGATGAAGCATAGTTTGAATTTAAATTTTGACTTCTGTAGTAAGTACATTCTGCTGAAAGAATTTTAATCCAGGCTTGTGGGTTGTGGATTACTTTGCACACTACTGTAATCAACAAACCAAAAAAGATGTGCAAATTGATACCTTCTAGACAGAGCACTTGAGAAGACAAAGGACAGTGCTTTCCCTCAGGTAGTGTTGTAACCTTCACACCAGTTTATCTGGAAATAGATTTTAAGCATCAGAAATCTTCAGGAGCAAGTGTGGTTCTAAACACGTTTAGTTTCTGATTTTGATCTCTGGGTTTTTTTAGATTATTTTTCGTCATTAGCAAAAACTAAGTGTCTTGTCGAGGACAGCAAAGAAGATGGCTTCTGGTTATTACCTATCATAGAATCATAGAGTGGCCTGGGTTGAAAAGGACCACAATGATCACCTAGTTTCAACCCCCCTTCCTATGTGTAGTGTCGCCAACCACCAGACCAGGCTGCCCGGAGCCACATCCAGCCTGGCCTTCAGTGCCTCCAGGGATGGGGCATCCACAGCCTCCTTGGGCAACCTGTTCCAGTGCTTCACCACCCTCTGTGTGAAAAACTATATATACAAGCCTCATAGAGTACTGTGGTGGTGTACTCCCATTCACCTGAATTTAGACACTGTGAAGTGCTGTAATTAAACATTATACATAGTTTCTTGTTGGAATGTTCTCTACAAATGTGAGGATGATGCTGCCGTAGTACTTTTTGGATTGAGTACATGAAGCAGCTGCAAAGAGTGAATAAGACTTATTTACTGAAATACTAAATAAAGTATTTCACACCCAGTCTTCAAGTGAGCAGAAACTACTTGCTAAAATATACAGAATAAACTGAAAAAAAGGGGGTTGAATACTCAGATTGCTTTTGTGGATAAATCTCCTTAACACTTGTTGGTCCTAACCATACATATAACTACAGTTATACTTCATCTCTGGATGTTCTTAGGAAGCCATGAATTAGCTTTGAGTGTGGTCATAACTAACACATAATAGTGTGCACTTGAATATGTAGATGTGCCTTTAATTAGATCAGATTTGAATTGACTTTATGTTGGGTTAGGGTGGTCTTTTTTATTTGATGTGGTTTGTGTTTTATTTTAGTGATTGTACTAAGTTTCTTTCTATCAAGTTCATTTAAAAAAAAATAAAAATGAAAAAAACAGCTTATCTATATATGTACCCAGATGAAATGTAAGAATCACAAATACCCATAGAGGAAAATCAAATACGGTTATGTCATGCAATGAACAGAACTAACAAAAAATTGTTTCCCTTATTTCTTTTAAATCTGAGTACAATGTCTTTGTATAGTTCTTTCTCACTTTCACCTCAGCCACTTTGTAAGGCAGTGTGAATCTGTAGGGCCTTGCTTTTGCTGTAGTTGGATGTAGTGAAAGACCAGATTAATTATATACTTGAAGTGCCCTTTATTGTTTTACAGTCTATAACAGTACATCATAGATCATAATCAAATATGGAATAATAAAATTTACCAATTAATTTTATCAAATAAACACCTTTGGAATTGATTTATAACACATTTACTGTCTCTCCATGGAAAAGTAGCAAAGGTGAATGTTTGGGAAAAAAAGCTAGAATGCTTAGCTTTTTCTTGATCAAAACCCAGAGAATGCTCAAAACTTCTGCTTAATGGCCTGTTTCATCCCATACAGTATTTCACTTGATTTTCCTTCCTAAATCTCCCTCACTCACTCAGTGCTCTTTGTACTGTGTTCACGGACCTCTACCTTTTCCCAGCTACCACTTCTTCTGTGGAGCCAGGACTGTGATTTCCTGACATCCCCTCCCATTTTCATAAGAGTTATGCTTATTCACATGATTTTTTTGAAGCAGAATCTGTTTAAGCAAAGAGCACGATAACTCTAATTCATCTCATCTTGCCTGATAAAAACATTACACCCTACACACTTGCCATACCACAGTCATTGTAATTAGCAGGTTATTTCCTGCAAAGCATTTCTCATCTGCAAGGCATTCACTTGTGATGAAATCATTTCAGAAGAGTTGCAGGCATCTGAAAATATCTTCAAGTATGCCGACAGCTCTGATAATTATTTCAATTACCGACCACATCATAAAGAAATAAAAGCATATTTCTTCATCAAAATTAAACAGGAAAATAAATATATACACATATGAATTCAGTTATACACATAGTCAGTTTAAACTGTTAGAAATTGTTAGAAATTGTTAGAATGACTCTGGAGAGGAGTCATAGCTACTGTAGTAGCCACACGGACAGGTGTCAGACTGGGATAAGTTTGTAACAGATGAGTGCATGGCAAAATAATTCATCCAGGAGAATGTACATGTTGGTAAAAAATCTATATGAGGAAACCATGACCAAAAGAAAAGTAAAATAGTTTTAAATAGTCTCATTTCATAAGGTGAGGGCTCCAGAGCAAAGACTGGGGATGTATGGTAATAGCACCACCAAATGTGTTGGAAAATGGCTCAAAAATAGTTAAAATGTTCTAAAAGTCATGCAGCTTTAAATAATTATAATAATTTTAAAGTACTTTTAATTAATTTTTTTAGGTTACAAGCCTGCGAGAATTTAATTCATGTTTTCATGTCTTGCATCTGCAAAGACAAGGCACTTTTAATGAAAGCGATAAAATGGAAGTTCATTTTGTACAAAATTTATGTGGTTTTAAGAGCTTACTCAAGAAGAGTAGTAACTATCATGGTAAAATGACAACTGAGCAATGCTGTGTACTCATACACATTTATACATAAAACATGTGTGATATAAACTTACTGACAGCTTTCTTTGTGTTGAAAAGAAGAAAAAAGAAATGTGGTATTGGTTGTTTTTTTTTTTTTTCCAGAAATCTGTTCTTTTTCTAATGTGGCAAATACAGGGATTTTCTAGCTCTCCCAGCTTCTGGCCAGTAGTAAATCTTCAAGTGGGAAGTAAATAGTTCTTGTTGTGTGGCCTTTGTACGGAATACACATTTAAGAACCTGAAAGGTGACCTTTTAACTTTACAGTACTAAACTCTCTACCAGAGAAAAATAAAGGGAGGTAGAAAGAAAGCTGGACAGATGCATTATTTAAACATGCTCCTTAAGAATTCCCTTACACTCCTGAGTTCTTTCTCATCACCATAAGCTCTCTGCTAGGTGTGAAGCCATAAGCATATGAAAGCTTGTCATGCAGGTGTATTTCCTATACCTGCCACACTGTGAACTCACCATGTCTCTGGCCCTGAGGAGAAGTTCTCTTTCCTTGCAGCAAGATTATGTTTTAAAAAGCTGACTTTTAAACCTCTTACTGAATTTTTTAATGGTTTAAATTCATCATGTCACCAGCTGCTGTGCAGCTAATAGAGCCATAAAACACTGTATTAAAGGATTACCCATGCAAAATTTCCTCTTGTGCTAATGTGAATTTTAATACTTTTAACATTTAGTTGAGATGAGAATGTCCAAGAACAGCTTGTTCAATAGGTTGTTCTATAAAATTAAGTTCCTCAGCTCATCACAAATGCCAGGACTCCATTAAGTTAAAATTTTACAGAGAGGCTAAGATGATTCACTGTATAGCATTTGCAGGGAGGAAGGCAACATCTGCTTCTCCATTAATGCCATAAAACAAGGAAGTAAAAGACACATGAGCATCATAACTGCAAGGGAGCCAGCCTGAATAGCTGAGAGTCCTCGCCCCAAGTTAGTTGGAGGTCAGTACATGTGCCATCGGGTACATGGGGTGTAAGAACAGAGGGGGCATCTAATCCCACTGCCTGGAGCTGGGTGACAGCGGTAGGCCTGGACTCCACTCACATTAATGTAAAGTCACGGTGAATTTTGCAAAAACAAATCATTTTTCTTGGGTAGGAGGCATGGAGAAGAGAAGGGATGGTCATACTTTTGAAGCTAAGGGTGAGAGCTTTACTTGACTATTCTTGACTATAAACAGTAATTAGCAAGGTAGTATTTATGCACCTGAAATAATGCAGTGACTGGAATAAGATATCAAAGGCTGCAATCTGGATTTCTTTCAGTCTTTCTTAGTTATTTTGACAGTAGCAAAGTGGCCAGCTAGAAGCTGTCTCTCTGGAGTAGTTGTGGGATTAGATACATCTTCTGGCTCAGCTCCCTGCAAAGAGAATAGTCTGGGGGTATCCTAACCAAGTCAATGAAGAGCCTGACCAAGTCCTTCCACCCTTCTGTCTTTCCCATAAGGGTAACCTGTGGGAACCTCCATCCTTAACTAGATGCAATCTTTGTGGATTGTTGGAATTAATACATAGTTCAACACCTGGAACTTACTCAGAATTATTTTCCCTGGTTTCTCATTCTGGCAACTTGTTCCAGTACCAGCTGCACAAGCCTGTGTCTTACACTGCCAGTAACGTCTTGGTCATGTTTCCAGATGAAGAGGACTTTCCATGGAGAAAATGGTTCTAAAGTGCTAAAGTGATGTACAAAATTTTGTTGTAGTAGTAGTGGTGGTTGTGGTAGTGGTGGTAGTAAAGGTTTCTGATGCTCACTCCAGTATGAAAACAGGACAGCTGTTTAGGGCCCAGCACAGGAATGGTGAGGAAGTTTTAATACAAATATGCTCAAGCTGCTGTTCCTTACCCCAACAGAATTTTCTCCACAGCTCCATATTTTGTTCTCCATGTGTATTACTGTTCTGAGAGCCTGTCATTTCTTATCAGAATGAGAAAGGCTAAAGAGATAATATTTCAATAACATACTGGCCTGATCATAAAATAACTCAATGGAAATGTGTAACTGCCTCAGGCAGCACAGCAGGATAGTCAGCAGTCAGATGATTTCTATTCTGGGTTTCTTTTTTTTATGGTTACATTTTCTGTTATATCAGACATACCCTCAAGTCTTAGTTATGCTTTTATTCAAAAGGAGAACCACAGTATAAAGACCTAGAAAACTTATTATGATATATTACTGTAAAGAAATAAAAGTTGGTGCCACGGTAGCATATTGATAAGGACAGGCCTGCCACATTAATTGACCTTTTTCCATCTCAGCCACCAGGGCTGAGGCCTAGGCATCCTAGTTGCTTAGCAACAAGGTCACTACTTTTCAGGCCTTAAATGCATTAAAAAAAAAAAAAAAAAAGTTAAAAAAATCAAAAGATGTGATCTTATTATTTGACAGAAGAAAATATTTTTTCATACCTTTTTTTTTACCTCCATGCTCTATTATGTATAGAAGGAAAAGTGGGGTCTGAGCTTTTACTGATCAGAACAGATCTAAAGAGACAGAACGATGCTGAAGCTACAGGCACACGTTCCTGCTTGCTACAAGTACTAACGAGATACTTTCAACTTTTAGAGCATCCAGAGATGTTTATAAATAATGTCCGTTTCTTCTATAAGCATAAAATATATGCATACATTCAAAATATTAAGTGATCCTGGACAACATACATAATTTTTTACGACATCAGAGTGCAGCAGAGAAGTAAAGAGGCATTCTTATTGTTTAGATGCCTTTTTTAACATTGTATCATAAACATTAGTTCACTGCTATGTTTAATGATAGGGCTCGAGGCAATACAACATCTCCTAAAGGTCAGCTCAAAGAAAAGTTTGTTTCTTCCCTTCTCAGCATGAAACATAGGAAAAAGTCACCACTTCTTTTAAACTTTATAAAGGCCATGGAACAAGAGAGTGTTTTCCTGCCAGAAAGCAAAATGTTTCTACAGCAACATGAGTGTAGCCAAATGTTCACTGCAGGTCTTTCCTGGAGAGGAGTCAGGAAATCTGAGTTCTATTCCCCAAAAGAGTGATAAATGATTACAGGAATGCCAGTGTGCCTTAATTTCTCCAGTTGCTAGATGGAAACAATAATCCTTTCCCAGATAGTAAGTTGAGACCATCCTATTTTATCTCTGTTAAAGTAAATAACTGCATGGTTCTCAATGAACAAATTGTTTAAAATAAAATGAAAGTCAGTATTTTCCTCTCAATACAATATTCCTTTGTGGCTAAATTTTATGTTTAAATGTGGGACATAATGGAAGGTTTTGAATCTTGTTTATTTACCATGTTACCTGAAGTAATTCCCTAGACCTTCTCTACAGCGTTTTAATCCTCCCTTACTGTTACTGCTTGAACAACAGAAGTATTATAGCTTTTCACAGAATCATCATATTGTCAAGATTGGAAGTAGACTTTGAAGAACATCTAATCAAGCTCTCTTCCACCCTCTCCTAATACCCTTAATCTTATGTTTGTGGCCATATGCTGTACTTGCTCCAGTCTTTCTTGTACTGCACCCATCACTCCAGATGTGGGCAAGCAGGGGTGAGCGGAGTGGAAGGATCACGTCTCTCAACCTGCTGGCAATGCTGTGCCTAATGCAGCCCACAAGACTTCTTGCTTTCTTTGCTACAAGAGCACCTTGTTCACTAATGATCAGCTCAGAGTCCACCAGGATTTGTTTTGCAGAGCTAATTTCCAGCTGCTATATTTTTGCATGAGGTTATACATTCCCAGGTGCAGGACTTTGCACTTTGCTGAAATTTGTGAAGATGCTGTCAGTCCATTTCTCCAGCTTGTATTGATAGTTGTGAATGACAGCACAACCACACAATTGAACTTTGTGTCACTGATACACAACCCTTCTTGCCTTTGCTTTTCAGTTGTTCCTAAGCCCATGTCACTGTCCATTTATCTAACTTGTACTTCATCAATTTCTCTATGAATGTGTTATGGGAAGTACAGTCAAAACTCTTCCTAAAGCCAAGATAAACAACAACTATCATTCACCAAGCTACCACCTCATCACAGAAGATGATCATGTTGTTTCAGCATGTCTTCTCCATACATCCATGCTTTTTGCCCTCAATGTTTTTGGAAATGGTTTGCAGGAGAATTTGCTATTTCACCTGCTTAGGGATTGCAGTGAGACTGAGCAGCCTGCAGGGTGTATCTCATCCCATCCTATGGACTTGTGTATGTCCTTTTTTTTCAAATGTTCCCTAACCCAGGCTTGTTCCACTGGATCTTCCTTGCTGTGGACCTGAGAAACCCAAGATTGCTGAGGGCCAGTTTTACCAGTAAAAACCAAGGTGAAGAGAGCATTAGGTACCTTTATCTATTCTATGTTATTTGTAACCAGAATCAACTGCTTCATTCAGCAGTGGACCCTGATCTTCCATTTGCCATTGATATACTTAAGAAATTTCCTGGTGTTCACATCCATTGCCAGAACATAAATTCTGTGGGCTTGCTTTGGCTTTTCTTACCCAATGTTTGCATACTCAGTGTCTGTATATTCCTCCTGGCTCCCTGCTTTTACCTCTTGTAAACTTTTATTTTTATGTTTGAAAGTGTGTTCTTGATTCTTCTTGTAGGGATGAGTTTGGAAGAGTCCTTGAAAATCAGTCATCTCTCTTGGATCTACCTTCTCTCTAGGACCATATCGCCGGAATTCTTCCAGGGAGATCCTTGAAAAGGCCAAAGCTCGCTCTTCTGAAATCCAAAGTTGTAGTTCTGCTATTAATCTTTTGTGATCTATACCTTTTTGACTTGTTTTTTGCCTTTTCCCAATTAATATTATTTTAATGTGAAGAGAAAGGGACAGTGAACGGATTCCGGTTATAGATAGAAATGGCAGAAGTGTTGCATGATTTCAAATGATCTAGAATATGTGATGATTTTAAGAACATGTTCTAGACAGAAATAACATGGCAAGGTCTAGCTAGACTAATCTGTATACAGTGCCTTCTCTTTCACATCAGTTATGTTTCTAACAAAACAATGAAAATTTCCACTTTGACATTGTTCAGACCAGCAGATAGAATAAGCATCTATTTGTTCGCATTCTAATCTTAGTAATCAAGTGAGGAATTTACATTCTCTGTTTTGGTACTCTTGCTTGCATACTAAATTCCACAATAGGCTTATCACTGACATACGTAAAGCATAAAGCTGTATCTTAGAGGAACTGTATAGGACTTAGTGGTCAGATGTTAGTCTTTGTATGATATGAAGTTGGAACATGTTGCCTACACAATACATTTACTGAAGAAAACATATTTACCTGAGAAAATCAATGTAGAAAATGTGATCAAGGATATCATAGACATTAATAATAGTCTGCACATAAACCTATCCAAAACAAGCTCCACATTCATAAAAACGTACATCTCTGCACACACTGTGTCTAGGGATACCTTTGATAATATTTAACATTTCTGTGCAGGGAACGTAAGGATTCACACAGCTGTTTGATCATAGCATTGATTTTAAATAAGATCCACAGGATGATCACCATGAACAAAAGATCAGTCTTTGAAGAATTCCTTTTGGTTAATTGAGTTTAACCTTCTGATATCTTCCTGAACATCAAAATGCTAATCAGTTGTAACAGGTAAATCAGCATGTCAGAATGTCTGCACCAAGATGGGGTGTTAAATACCCATTAGACTTCAAAGTTAACTGCTTTTGACATTCATTCATACCAAAGATGTCCAAATAGTTTTGATGAATTCAAAACTGCCCTACACTTCAGGGTTTTGTGAAAGTGTGACTTAGAATGCCAACAGAAAGATAATGACTAATGACTTAGGTGAGTAGAAGTATTAATGTAAATGTTATTAACAGGCATGGATTACTTCCTGTTGTTTCATTCATCTAGGTGAATCTTCCATCTAAGTGTCTCATGTACAACTCAGCAAAACCACACTTTTACTGGTGCAGGTAGATTAGATGTATATCATTCAGCAAAATGTTACTTCTCATATAATGTGTAAGGTTCAGTGTTTCTGGCTTGGACAGAAAAAAGACAAATGGAAACCAATTCCATGAATATATCAAAACATACATATTTTTGCCTTTAACTGATGATTAATGATACCATGAATTGTTGCTGTGTAAACCCAGTTTTCAGTTCCAGCAGCTTCCAGAGACAAGTAATGATACGCTTCCCTTTTGTCTCACTGATGAGCTCCAATAAAGTTATGCAAATTATTTGGATCTGCAGGTGATGGCTCATTATTATTCACCATGAAGGTGAAGTTCAAATCTGAGAAGTTGGGAGAAAATCACAAATTTCCTCAGGTGTATCTCCACTTTTCCTACCTAGTTAAACTGACTCTCTGTGTTCACAGGTGCTGACCTTTGCTGAAGTAGTTTTCAGGTCACTTTTTAGAGGGGTGCAACTCTTCTCTTATCTTGAAGTAGGAGGATAAATATTTCCCCAGTCAGAGTACTGATAAAAAGAAGCAGAGTATTGTTGCTAGTGGTATGCTTGAAGTTTACATGACTTTACAAAGATGTGAAAGTCCACTTTTTTTTTCCCTTTCCAAAGGGAGAATTCCGTAATGCCTATGGAATATTGCCTGTTGCATGAACTCTTACAGATAATTCTTACAAGTATCTATTTCTCTTAAATTAGTATTCAGTTTTGATCATCAGTGCAGGATTCCTTCCAGGATTCTGACCTATCACTGATAGGTTTGTGTTTACTGCAAGAACTGTATTTGAGAATTTATTCAAAATATTTATTTAAGCCATTATTTTTTCTTTATGCTTTCCTCTTTATGCATTCTGTTTCTTGAGATTGCTGCAGAAGTGGTTTCCATGTGCTCCATTTGGCATAAACTGCACAATATAGAGCATAGAAGAGATTCTATCTACAAATATTTTTGTAAAGTTTTTCATCAGGATACATTAGCGTTTGAAAAATAGTACATCAATAAATAATTGAAAAGCTTCTGTGTGTAAATGCCAAGTTTTACTTACAACTGATGATAAAGCTTTTAACTACAGAACTTTATCATGTAGATTTTGTCATTGCACTTGCAATTATTTTCTGCATTTATTACAAGAAAAACTATGGTGGTGACAAAGAAGAAAATATCACATGAATTTCAGACTTCTTTGGCTTCAGAAAATATGAATCATGATATGGATAGTATTTGACCAGATGCAGCCTGGAATGTGGCCACCTCAAGGGCAATGAAGACCAGCTGTGAAATTTAGAAAATATTCCTGTGACAGTTAAGAGCATTTTAGAGGAACATGGGCATTTAGTGCACACTGAATGCTACGGGACATAAGAGCAACGCATTCTCCTCTACCAATTAAAAAACATAGCACTAAAAAAAATACTGCACAAACTCTGTTGTGTAAAACTTGATTTTCAAGTATTCACTCGCTAGTTAAATGAAAGCTATTTACTACTGAACAAAAACAGCAATGATTTCCCCTCACTAAGCCAAATGCCAACCTTTTAAATTCTGACATTTTATCAATATACTGTTTAGCCCAGAGTAAATGACCGTTTTCTGATGAACTGAGCATTATGAAAACCAAAGTACAGCAGAAACAAAGTTAACAGATTTGTGGAAGTTCTTTTTGTCTTCCTCATAACAGATTCCGATTTTTTTATACAGTTTGGCAAATTGAAGGGCTGAATTTGGAGAATTTCTAACCGCTCTAATCCAGTGTGTAGCTAACAGGCCTGTGATCTACAACATCTGACATGCATGTTTAGGGCCTTATTTCTATACGAATTTAAAGATTGAAAAGCTTTTATTGCTCTTGTTGCTTTATTTTGCTGTGTTAGAGCGAAAACTACATTAACTGTGGAAAGAATACTCATTGTATCAGTCTGCAATCTTTCTTTCTTGTTTATTGAGCAAAATAGCAAAATAAAATTACTGCCCTTGCTTGGACTCTGGGATGTGAAGAATATCTTGCATCTACTGAGATGGGACTAGACCTGAAGACTTGGAAAAAAAAAACACAACATCTTGAAATGATATTCAATGAGAGCCAGTGGTCAGCTGGAATCTACAAGAGTTCAACAGAATTATGCTGTTACTGTCAAATAATCAGTATTCTTGACATACATGGGATCTTAGTTCCATTTGAACCAAAGATTTTAGCAGAATCAGCAAGCACGCAAAAAAGACTCAAAACAAAAGCAAATCTTCCAATTAAAATCACAATGAGTAAAGAAATATTCTATCTCTGGGCTAGTCAAAGGATAGTAAATGCCTACACAGCATCAGTCTCATTTTACATGGTAGGGGATAATACTTCCCCTCCATTATTTTGAGGTGAAAACTACTTAAGAGAAATACTTTCTTCTGCTCAGTCCTTTCAAATCACCTTTTCTTTTGTAACCTTACAGAAGGACTCAGTGAAAAGTTGCTGTGGTCTTCTTATTGCATGCACGTAGAGATGCTTGATTATTTTTACCTTTTGGTTATGCTTTTGGTCCATAGCCTACATGATCTCATTAAGACCATATTACTTAGCTTAAACTTCAGATACTTGACCATTTCTTACAGTAGCCCCAGGCTGGGTGAAGTGTAATATTGTTCACGTCGGCTTCCTGGCATGGCAACATGTCACAAAGTATCTGCTGGGATCTGACAGAAGAAGTAGGCTGGGGGGTGGAAGCTGGAATAAAGAAGCTCAGACACTTAATAGAGCTTGCAAGGAGAGGTCAGTGCCCATCAGTCGTTGGAGTACAGAATCCCAATTACTTAGGAATGCTCAGTATGGGCTGCCTGATGCAGACTGTAATAAATCTTATGGCAGGCATTAGGAACACCTGGTTTCAGATGAGAACACCTTTCTTTAGGTCCACCTAAATCAATCCTCTTTCTTCCCCATGCCTGCACTGATCTCTATCTGGTGGGGGAGGAAGAGAAAGAAAAACAGGCAGGTGATCTTATTATGGGTCTTGTCAGAATCACTAATGGGAAATGGGTAACAGGCATAAGAGACAAAGAGGAGAGGGTTTACCCAGTGCAATACCTCCTGTCATCTTCCTTGTGATTTGAGAGGAGCTTCTTTAACAACCGCCTTCAAATTGGCACATGTCACAACACTGGATTTTCTCCAGCCCATACTCAGATGTCAGATGAGCTTGCTGGTCATGAGTCCATCCATTAAAAGCTTTTAACATTGTTGACCTCTTGGATATCTTGGGTTCATTGTTCTATATGGAGAAGAAGGGAGAAGGTAAATACAGTTCAGCTAATGTCAGCCCTGCTGATATAAATCAGAGTAGTGATGGTCATTTCAGGGAGCTGAATCTGGCCACATTTGCTGAGGTCCTGTAAAAGGTCCGACAAAAGGATAGCTCCCACATTACATTTATTTAAACAAAGCCATGAGCACTAGAATTGGCAATTTACAGACTCACATCTTTTAGGTTTGCTGTCTGCAAAAGTATAGGCTCTGACTGAAGTTTTTTTTCTTGGACTGGAATATCAGTAGGATCTTTCTCCTCCATCCTGCTCTTGTAAAAGATGCTTATACTCTCAGCAATCTACTGTTCTGTGAAATTCTACTAGTATTGGTCAGTACACAGAAAAATTACAAAGGAGACAGAAATAAATACATCTGTTTGCAAAGAGAGAGAAAATACTTCCATGAGACCATTCCTTGGGAATCAACCTAAAAATCAGTCAGTGGCAATTGGGCTCAGGTGTAGTTCACTGTGTTGTTTTCTTTTCAAGATTTATTATGCTGCTTTTCTTTTTTTTTCTTTTTTTTTTTTAATTTTCTTCCCAAGCCATTTTTTCCTTTTCTTTACTATGAGCTCTTCCTTCCACAGAAATTCCTAGAAACACCCAGAACTGGTTCCTCCCATGCAACAAATAAGCACAACGTATGTACGAATATTCCAATTTTGTAGGCATTGTCCACATATGCTTCACCTTGTGGTGGCCTGTAGATATGTATGCATCCTAACGCTGTCACCTGTCAACATCCATTATAAACTGTCATCCAGTTCCACTTATGGCTAATGCATCCATAAATTTCCGTGATCAGACAGGCCAGTTTTAAGGCCATACGCAAGAAGACAAAACAGTCTTCCTACTTGCACTCTGTGGAACACCAAAGTTAAGCTATGTGTTGAAGTGCAATCACTCCAGCCATGGACATCCACATCCAGGACGATGTGGAGCTTGCTGGCTTCCCTATTGCACCTCATGAGCAGCAGCTAGATTCCCAGCAGCTCCAGGTGGAGGGCCCTCTTCATGTGCTGGAGTGAAGCAGTGTAACTACATACAGTTGGCTGCTGCCATGTAGGATCATTTCAGTAATGTTTCTCATTGGACTACCTAACCGATTATCTTCTCTTCCTAGTATCTGCAGCAGAACCAGAACTCTGTACACACGAAGCTACAGGAGCCACTGAAAGTCTTCACAGTAAATTAAGTACAATTAGCAGAACAAATATCACCACTGTTAGCCTTATAGTCTTGTAATTATTCTGATAGATGTTATTTGGACTGTTTCTCAAATCAGTGGTCTTTGTAAATGAGTAACACCATAATAAAGGCCCTTTCCAAATGCAGTATCATGGGATACATGTGAAAACTTAAGGAAGAAGGAGTTCGAACTTCCAGTTCAAGGAATCTTACCAAGTTCCACTCTAGAAAGTATCCATCAGACTCTCAGGTGAGTGCCAGAAGGACAGTCACAAAGAGAAGCCATGACCTAGTTCTTACTAACTAAAGCACTGTTTAGATGTTGCATTTTTGAGTCACGTCCAGATGGTATTGTGATACCATCTGCAGGACACTGCAGGCGAAAATCTGGCAGTAATGGAAGGAGGAATGACTCAGCTGCACATTTCCAGCAACACATCCCTGTTGTGTTGGTCCTCAGTGAGTCTGTGAAACTCTCTGTAATTAAGGGATGATGTAACTTAAGTGCATAGCCTTTCATACGTAGCTTAAGACAAAGTTTCCTACTGATGGATGTCCTGTTCATTATCCATTGATACTTACGAAAGCATTCTCTACTTAGCCTTAGGCTTGCACTAAACATCCCACAGCTAAAAAGTGTACCTCAATAGGAGCCAGCCTGGCTAGACTGAAAACTGGGGTTTAGTTTCTGAGCATCTCAATGGGACTACAGAGACACAATACACTTATAGAACTGTCACAACAGTAATCTTGAGAGCAGAATTGGGATGAGCAAGCATTATTAACATTTCAAACTCCTTATTGAAGCCAATGGGGCCTGTCCATCTTTCAACTTCTGGGAACTTGTTAACTCTACAGCAGTTTTGTGCTCGAGTATAGATGGAGGTGACTGAGTTCAGACAGCAAGGCTTAAAAAAACTATGGCTAGTACAGCTTCAAGTATAATTGTTTGGAAGGGTTCATCACCTTTGCTGCTATGTACTGACATCTCTACTGAGTGACAGAGTGGTGACAATTTGTTCTATTTTCTACAACAGAACAAGGGGGAACTCAGGACACACCTGTTGTGAGCATCAAAATGACTAAATGAAATGTGACTGGAAGTGAAAGATTTCAACTCAGAAATGAACTGTAGTGAGAAAAAGGTTTCAATTTATGATAATTCTCCCTGCATAGCAGAGGCAAGGCATGGGCAGGTGCCTAGAGCGATAAGGGGTAAACGGGCAAATGAAAACTGCAAGAAAAGATGGTAAAGAAGAAAACTCTTCAGAATTAAGATGATTTTTTTACTATTGCTGAAGGCTTCCAATGTATTTACAGACTTAATTTTACGTGAAAAAATCTTAGGCTCATTTGTTATTTAGAGAGGAAGGGCCACTAGGTGGCAGAAAAGTTGCCCTAGTTTAAGCAAATTCTCTTTTTTAGATTGGAAAATGACACTGCAGAGGATGAACTACGGCTGCATAACTACAACATTGCAATGCAGTCACCAAAGGAAACACCTGGATGTTTAGAAGGATGATATTCTTTAAGTCCATTCTGTACTACTATGTACTACAGCATGGTTAATATGGTGCTGTTACTTTTGCCCTCTCCCAAAATTTAAAAAAAAAAAAAAAAAAGTTTTTAAAAGACATGATTTATTTTTCCTCAAGAAAATAAAGCAGTTCTGCAGAATTAGAAGAGTAGCAAAATTCAAGCCAACACAATACTTTTTGTATTACAAACCATTAAAGCAAAGCCGCGAAGAGCTGACAGATTCATTGTACAATAATGTGGTGGTAAGTGTGGTGTACCAAGGAAGAATATTGTGTATTGCTGTGTAGTGGGGTCTACAGAAAGCTCCCACTGAAAAGACAACCTGACTTCAGTGATACTGGAATATTTTTCAAAGCGGTGAGGATGACATGAGGAAAAAATACAGGAAGAATATATATAACACAAGAGGTTGTAGCAAAAAGTATAACGTGAAATCAGTCAGATAATGTAGAAATCATCCTTACCAACAATATCTCAGAGGCATTTAAATATCACCCTCATTAATTAATAAAACAGAAACAACTTAAGACCAATCCCTTTGGTCCCAGAGGACCTGCAAGGAATGTAATGTGAAGGAGAATTCTTCTGGCCTTTTGGGCATACAGAATGTTTTACAATTTGCTGCTGGGGCTACCAACTGTCTGAGCAATGCCTTACAAACTATATGAACATCCACAGAGTCATTCTGGTCAAGGAGAGTCAACATACAATCTGAAATCAGTTTTAATGAGAATACTTTGATAGGCATTATGTCAGCTTCTTTCAACCTTGTGGTTTTGATTGACTGTTGAGGACTGTCCTCTAGATGATAACAAGGATGCTGTCAGTCCTGCACAGATAGCTTGCACCAAGCTTGAATGCAAAAGTAACGTGTATGCCATACATGCTTTTTCTGCATCAGAATGAATTTCAGCTTGAATTTATTTCACTTCAGTTGGTATTTAAAAATAATTATGGATGACACCCCTTAAAAGAGAGTTGTTCCTGCTGAGATAAACCATGGGTCTGACCATGAGAGTGTACTTCCTGAGATTCAGCAGTGTGGTATGCACAACCCAGTATAACCCAACTGCAACCATTATTGATGATTACAGCAACTTATGAACTGAGAATCAAAAATAAAAGAAATAAGACTGGCA
>NW_024884253.1:80970668-81191238 GCF_019232065.1 Centrocercus urophasianus | reverse complement strand
AGAATAGCATAGCATGGAATAGAATGGAATAGAATAGCATAGAATAGCATAGAATCGAAGAGAATAGAATAGAATAGAATAGAATAGAATAGCACAGAATAGAATAGAATAGAACAGAATAGCATAGCATAGAATAGAATAGAATAGAATAGAATAGAATAGGATAGAATAGAAGAGGATAGAATAGAATAGCATAGCATAGCATAGCATAGCATAGCATAGAATAGAATACAATAGAATGGAATAGAATAGAATAGAATAGAATAGAATAGAATAGAATAGAATAGAATAGAATAGGATAGAATAGAATAGAATAGAATTCTCAGGACATTATATTTACCATCATGATGTCTTTATGGTTGTTTAGCAATCATTTTTGATGAGGTTGTATTTTTACTTAAGATTTTTAAACAAATTCACCTAACTCACACAATCATTCATGACTGTGTTCTTAAATCTACTTATTTTACATTCTCTTTCATGAACATTCAGATCTTGTGATCAAAGGCTTATAATTGGTCCCTTGTTAAAACAAAGCTCTTTGGATGTTGGGCTGTGACTTCCTTTGCATTGCATTAACAAGATTATCTTACTTTTAGTCTTACAGTATTAAAAGTGCAATTGCATTTAGTTAATTCAAAAGCAGAATTGAAAGCTCTTTGTCAGGGTTGTTTTCTTCTTTAAACAGTGTCAGTGGGAATGAAGTTGCTCTGTAGATCCTAGTACATTGATCACAATGTTTTTTTCATAAACATCTACAATATAGTTGGTGCTCATGAATTTGCATTGCATAATGCACATCTCTCCCTGCAAGTAGCAGCCTTTGTTAAGCAGTATTTTGTGACAGCTGTATCTAATTTTGTAAGAACACAGCAAGGGGTCAGCTGAGAGAAGGAGCCTTTGTGCAATGATGTTAAAGTGCATACAGTTCAGTGTAGACAATCATCAGCAAAGACTGGTGACTCTGAAAACAGATACGAAACAGGCACCAGGAATTTTGCTGCCATCAGTAAAGATGCTAGCGCATCTGACTCCATAGAATCATTGAATCACTTTAGTTGGAAGAGATGTTTAAGGCTCACCTACTCCAATTCCCCTGCAATTAACAGGGACATCTACAGCAGATCAGGTTGCTCACAGCCCCATCCAGCCTGACCTTGAGTGTCAGGATGGTGCTCCCACCACCTCTCTGATAGCAACCTGTCAGAAAACTTCTTCCTTATGTTCAGTCAGAATCTCCTCTGTTTTAGTTAGAAACCTTTCTCTCTTGTCCTATTGATGGACAAGTAGGACTTCTGTGAAGAATGTCCAGTAATAGACAATGGTATTTATCTGCTGGGAAACTGGAAGCAGAGGCAAATTACAGAAAAGGTTTGGAGAAAGCATGAGAAAATTTGTCTCAATATACTCAATTATATTACCTGCTGCTTCCAGAGCATTTTGCTTAATTAAGAGCATTGCTCTTAATGAAGACTTAGAATAATTTCAGGGGGAAAAAAAGAAAGAAGAAAAAAAAAAAAAAGGAATATCCAGGATGTGACAAATGAAGCAAAACTCAAAAATATTTTCCCAATCATGAACAAGTTACCAGGTAAAAATAAGAAAACAAGTTTTCCTTCATTTCTGATAACCCTGTAAAACTGCTGTTATGGAAATGGCGTCCAAATCCCCTGTTGAAGAGTGAATATATGATACATGAAATCCATCTAATTCAAGTTCATAGAGCCACTATCTGGTGAACTTCTGCAAAATTCAGAATTGAATACAAAAGCCTGTATTTCCAGGCAAAAAGAAGAAAGAGTCAACAAAGATTTAGAAAGTTGTTATCCTACCATTCCTACAAATTAATGTCATCAAAATCATTCACCCTTTTACCATCCTTCCTTTTGCATTCATTTGCTTACATATCTGTTATTTTTGCCAACTCTGCTAAATTATTGAGGCATATGAGTACATGGAGTGGCAATATGCTGTAATTAAAAGGGAAGGGTTTGGAAACAGAAGCTTTCCCTTCTTGCTTGTTAGCGAGCATGAGATACGTGGTCATTGTTGGATAAATAAAGAATTAATGCCATAAGCACAGACAGTATCTTCAAACAGTAAAGTGTCATCCTTAATATGCAGCATAAAGCATTCAGTGCAGTTCAAAGTGCAACAGTGCCTCTTTGATTCACAATACTTATCTCAACAAAATATATCTATATCTCTGTCATGTTTGTGCTACGTAAATGGAGCCACTTTAGTGTGCAGCTATCAAATATAATTTTTAACTTGAAAAGCACTGCTTCACTTGTATTCATGCTATATATTAGATGAAGTCCTGAAAGAGAATAGTTCAGTTTTCATACAAGCAGATATGATGAATGAACAGCAGAATCAGCTGAGTCAGTAATCAATGGCTGACTACAAAATACAGATGCATGGGAATCCAATAAATTGATTTATTTTCAGAAATCACATCTCATGTTGAATGTAGTGTTTATCAGCATAAATCTTCAATACTGGCTGCCAAAGATGGGGTACCAGTGGGGCTGTAGGTTATTTATTTTTGTGAACTCCCTGATTGATGTAGTTTGTATGAATTTCTATTCTCAAAGCACTAGCTGCATGGAAAAACTGTTTCTCTATGATTAAGAGAATTATTGATGATCCCATTGTTAGACAGTAACATCTTGGCCTCACAAGCAGTAGCAGATTCAGTAGCTTCAAGTTTTAGATAATTAGACTTCGTGGCAGCATTTTGAATTCAAATCACATAATGAGACTCCAGGCAAAGGACAAAACTTGCAGAGAAGCTGGAGATTCAGATAGCATTAATACAACTTTTGCATTCACAGTTCTGCTTATGGTCAAAGCCTTGGCTCTTTCTGGTATGAAATCCATGCTGAGGTATTGAGTCCACAGCCAGGGAAACATCCATATGGAGAAACAGTCACCTCTGACCTGCTTGCTCTGCCATCCTTTACTACCCCAGCCATGTCCCCTCCACAAAACTGGAAAGGATAGACAGGATATCTCGAGGTGTTTTTAATTCTTCTATTACACATATTAACCGTATTCCAGAAGAAAAAAAAAAAGAAAAAAAAAGAAAAAAAAAAGAAAAAAAAAAAAGGCTTCTACATTTCACTCTCACAAAGAAAATAAAACAAAAGTAAAATTTCCTCTCAGATAAAATAATAATTCTACCTCCTTTCATATCCTAAACACCTACCTGGCTCATTTTCCTAGAAAATTTCTGAATTATCTCTGAAGTATTTTTGCTCCCTTTCATACAAACCAGGATTAGTTCTGCATAAGAATCAAATATTTTGCAATAGACATACATTACTGAATGAGATCTGCTGTTGGTTTTGAGGGATATTTGTTTGAGTGGCTGAGATAAAGTGGAGAGAACCTGGGAAGTTTTTTACTGAAAAAAATTAGACTGAAGCGTGAGGTCTGACTGGCCTGATAAAATATATATACCTGCAGATATTTTGAAATAAAATTAATTGTACATTCCTCCCTTTTAACGAGATGCTGAGGGTGTATAGTTAGTACACCTCTGACTTACATATTTTGGCTTTCCAAGGGTTAATTATTTTAGCTTGGTAGTCTAATTCTGAATCTCAACCCTAGGTTTAAACCCTGGAGTGTGGATCTGAGAAATTGCCTTCTGCTAATCCAACTCCCCAGAGGCATTTTAGGTGATTACAGTCATTCTTGCTGTAATTTATATAATTATAGAAAATCTGATTTTTCTTGGCTGTCTTTTTTTTTTTTCCCATTTGTCTCTTGTTGCCTGGCCTGAAATAGAAGGTAGAGATTTCATTTACGCTGCTAGATATGTAACTGTATATATTTTCCCCAAGCTGTTGTATTGATTATGGGACGTCGTGGTGATGATTTACCAAGTGACATGTTTAGAAAAACAGATCTATGCTGAACTACCCATGCAGGCGTATGTGAGAGTCAAGATAAGGGAAAGGAACAGTATTACATGCATCATAACCCCTGTAGAAGTGTGGAATATTACGATAGTACAGAGGCTGCAGTCAGCGTATGCATTGCAATAAACAGTTCCTGTGAACAGGAAAGGAACTTGTGGATGGCTTAACAGAGGATAAACAGTGCAGTGAGCAATGCTTTTCCACTCTAAGGGAAACAAGCATTGTGGAGAGATGCTGTGTTTTGTAATGAGACATCAGAGAAATTTAGAAAGTGTACAAGTTTTTGGGATTTGAATTATCCCACTGCATTGCCTTCTATCCTCAGATCATCACCATTTCATAACCCCAATAGGTCATTTCTGTGAACCTGAGCAGCGAGAAAAGCTTCCTTAGATGAGAAGCAAGATGAGTTCAATGTTTACAGGTCAAGTAATTTCTTGTCATTGTGCTGGAGAGTTTATTGGAGACAAGGTTCTGGAGGCATTAACAAGCATTAATAGCCCTGATCCACCTCACCTGGGGCTTCTACCCCACATGTTGCCCACAGGCTCGGCAGCCTCATTTCAGACTGAGGGGTGATTTTGGGCTTGTCTGTTGGTCCCTGGGTTGTGCCTAACCCAGACCTGATCCTGACCCATCTTCTGAGCTTAATACCGGACCTCCTCATCTCTATGGACTTTTCTGATGGTTCAGACTTCAGTTGGATTTCTAGGAGGTACACAATTCCACACATGAGCTATGCCAAGCTTTTGAGAGGTAAAAAAATAGCAAACAAACAAAAGATCTACAGTAAACAAAACCAGATTCAAAGTCCTTGGTAAAACTCAGAGACAACAATTATGCTCAGAAGATACCAGGTTAAGGGTAGTTAATTGGCATTCCTATTTGAAACCTTAGCAAAGAGATAATACAGCACAACCCTGAAGTATGCTTTGTCCTGCTTTGTTATGGTTCACAGTGTGGAGGAAGGATCATTATGGCCACGAGGTGACGTAGAGAAGCCTATATTCAGTGCTATATGGAAAGACAGTGATTCAGTCAATTGTCAAAAAATATAAAATGAAATAGTTCAAAATGTATGTAATTGTAATATGCTTTAAGATGTTGGAAGAGGAAGCAAAGCATCTTATTACAAATTTTAGACTTTATTCTAGCAATTTTTATCAATCGTGATGGAGAAGGATGTAGTAGATTCTCAGAACTGAGACAGTGTTACTCTGTTCCCCTTTTGTATCATAGCTCACATGGATTGGAAAAGATGCTAGTTCACATTTCTGCTCACCTCAGAAAAGCTCCAAAATGGAAATATTCTGAGGATGTTTAGTCTCCTTTGAAATCTGCCCACTTCACGTCAAACACTCAAATGCTCCATCAACTCTGACATTCAACTCTGATTCCTACATCGTGACGCTGACTAAGCTGAAGGCTCAAACTTCCAGAATCCAACCAGAGAAGAAGACAACTTTTCTCTTGCAGCATGGTAATGCCAGACCTCACACCAGTTTGAAGATCTGTATTGCCAGTCTTGGCTGGACTGTTCTACCATACCCACTGTATGGTCTGGATTTGGTGCTTTCTGACTTCCATCTGTTCCAGCCAAGGAAAGATAGATTGTATTGGCAATGTTTTCCTAGATAAGACACCATCATAGCAGTTGTGAAATGGTGAACCGCCTCTACTGAGGCAGATTTTTATTAGTGTGGCATGCAGGCTCTTGCTTATCACTGGTGAAAATGCAGAGCTAACGGTGGTGACTGTATTGGAAAATAGCATTTTGTTCCTGAGATTTTGCTCTGTCAAATAGTTTTATGATGCTCTTTGTATCCTTTGTAGTTTCCATGCACATAAATAGGAGGGGTTTCTTTTGGAGCAACCTATGTATACTATTTTCTTTAAACAAACAAGCGAAGAAAAATCCATCTCCTGTCTGCAGTGCTGTCCTGCTCTGAGAGAAGATTGAGAATTTTTGTCTCCAGCTCTGCAAACACAGAAACTGGAGAGGAGAAGAAAGAGAAGGAGAGAAAAGAAGGATGAGGGAAGGAAAATGCTACTTCACGCTGCAATTTCCTTTGCTTTCTATCCAAGTAGGACCTACCCCATATTCTGCTGAAGAAAAGAGAGAAAATTTCATGAAGCTAGATCATATCCTCAGAACTGAGGACTTGGCATAATTGGAGAGGGACTCATGGCTGTAATTCTCTTCAACGCTGAGTTTCACCCACAATAGACGTTTGTTAGTTCAATAAGTAAATGAGTCATGTAAAGTTTTAGTTACTTAAAAGAATCAGACTTCAACAAAACAAAAATATAGTGCTTGCTTTAATATTAGACTTCATGGTGACTGATTCACAATATTTTTGTATTTATCAGTAATTAATTAATATCATGGTGCACAAAGTAAGTAACATAGCTTTAAGCCACAAGACTCCTCTGGGTTTCCCTCTGTCATTCCAACAACGAGAAGGTGAATGAGACATTTAATACATTTTGCATCAAGAAATATTATTCCTTAGCAATTTCCTTGTACCAAAGAGCAGACAATACACAATACTCAGAATGATATTTATCTGTAGCAGTTCACCACTTCTTCATTTATGTAAATTCCTATTATTTGTATTTCTTGCCTTCTCCAGCATCTTCCTCCCCTACAGCTTTGTTTTTATTACGAGTGTTTATATCTGTTGGTGGTGGTAAAATATGATCAGCCAGATATTTAGTTGTTGTCAACTGGACGTGGCCCTGTAAGCTCTGCTTGTCACATCAAAAAACAGGCAGTGTGACTGAAAAACAGAAGAGAAGTAATCACTGTTAAATCATCAAGTGGGTTATTGCTTTTCTCACTCATTCCTCTCCATCTCACCCCCATATACTAAAAAAAAGCAAGGTTTTCAAATCATACACTCCTTCAGCAATAATAAGCTGGTTGATGCTTAAAGCCTTTCACCAACCTTAATCCCCTAAATCCCTTGCATGCCATAGCAAATTGAAATTCAGTTGGGGCTGTCCAGCCTTGTAAAGACAAACCATCCTTTATCAAAGAGGTGTCTGTATTGATAAATTGCTCCCTTCATACGCATGACACTATCCCTAAAAGTGATTTGTGTACATTAGGACAGCAGAAAAAGATGAAACGAAGAACCCTTAAGAGTAAACTAAGATGAAGAATAAAAAAGATTAGTTGGAGCAGTCAAGTAGCTTTTTACAGAATCAAATTTAAGGAAGAATCTTTCACTGCAGTCTCTGGAAGACAAAAGTCCTGCATATAGGCACAGCAGATATCACTTACTATGGATGTAAAACCCACTGTGGAATTGCTCAGATGTGTTTGCAAAGCTATTGTGGGGATGGGGTTCATGAGGGCAAAATACCAAGCAAATGGAATTGAATTCTGTTGTCTGATTGAAAGCAAACGCATTACAACATTAACAAGTATTTTGATTCCTGCTGTTCTGGTGCAGCTGGGATGAAATCCTAAGATGTTGTTGTGGTTTATCTAGTGTGCAAGCTCATTTTTCTCCTAGAGAACCACAACTGCTGCTGCTTCTGTCTTCCAATTTGAACTTGCCTGTCCTGAGCAGCCATTCTTCATTGCCTTTGTAGTGCTCCTCACGTAACACGCTTTGAGGAAGGTTTATTCCTCTCACAGGTTTTCACAGCAACTGCTGCTGAAGATGTACAGTGCTGTGCTGTTCCTGGTAGCATTCCCATATTTTTGTGATTAAGAAGTCTGAAGAAACAAAAGCTGAAGAAAGTGAATAAATAATAACGTGGAGTATTAGCAGAGATTGGACAGTAGGATGGAAGAGAGAGAAATATCAATAGCATAAAGAAGTTCTGTAAAGCATTTGAGAATATCTGATTAAAACTGTGCAAGTGGCAAAACAATTTGCTGAATCAGAGCTTAAAGCTCAAAATTTCATTGCACACTTCTTCTGTTCCAGAGAGCATTGCTAAATCCAAAGTCATCAAGCTAATTTTCTGATTAAGAAATTGCCTGTCTTGAACAACTGTTTTTGTTTTCACCTGGGTTGTTTAGAACTCAAATACTGAGTGATCCGTCAGTTTCCTAATAATTTAGGAAGTGTAGTTTGTACTTTGGTTTTATTTTAAATAATCTCCTTTTATAACTTGATAAAAAAAGAAATAATTCTGTTGCTGCGTAAAATTGCCTGCAGCACATTCTGTCCTCTTTAAATTACAATAGTAAAGTAGATTTGAAGCACATCTTTATCCAAACAGAATCCAATGGAATTGAAAGGTGACAGTTTGATAGCATCTGCTTTAGTAGAATCGTCTTGTGTTGCAATGATCTGTCGGTAAATACGTATCTTGAAGCAAATAGGACAAAAAACTTGTTGAAGAATCTACTCTATAAGTTCCCAGCACCAAAGCATAAGGCACAAAAGAGCATTAACAGCTTTCCTGTGTAGAAAACCCTCCTGCCACAACAGCCTCTCAGATCTTAAGCTTTGCAAAGAGAACAGCAACAGGTAGTGGTGGCAACTTACGGCAGACCAAATTTTGCAGCTGTGTTTTGAACCACTTTCCTGCCTTTCCTTTTCTTCAGCCTTTCCAGCTGAGCCCACAGCTGTGGATGCTTTGCATGATCAACTACTGAGGATGGCATTTATCTGCTTAAAATGGTTCCTTGAGGAGCCAGAACAGTCAAAATAGAATTAAGAAAGGAAAAAAAGCAACGCAGGAAAAGAAACACAAATGACAACAGAGAAATGATTTCACAAACAAGAGTGTTTTTAGAAATATGTGGTAAGTCTCTATGCGTGTCCCTGAAGGTTATCAGAGGAGACATGAGAACTATGCTGATCCCTACACAAACCCTTTGTCTCTCCTTAAGGTTGGTGACTCAGAGCGTAAAGGACCTTGACAAACAGGGGTGATTGGCATGCTCCTCATTCAAACCTGATGTGCCTCAACCATATTTCCATGATTCAATTTTGTATGCATGATCTGAGTTCTTCTACTGATGCAGCGTTCAGAGGTTTCAGATGGCTTTTACACCTGATTAATTGCTTAACTAAACCAGCAGTCTTTCCTTTTTCATTTGTGAATTAGAATCTCATGTAAATTCCTCTATGCATTCAGATGCTTGTTTTAAATGTAATATGGATGCAGATGTATAAGCTAAAATAACTTAAGCTATTTGCTTTCTTAATTTGCTGTTGCTACAAAAAGAAGCAAAGAAAAACAGAAGGAAAATGAGATTTTAAAAAGTCTGCCCTCTTTCATAAGAACATTGTGGTTGCAAGTGCCCTAGAATGTAGACAAAATAGAACGTAGACAGGAAAAAATGGCATCCCATATGTATTACATGGTGTGACCAAGAATTCTTTGTGTCTTCACAACCTTGTCACTGCTGCGTTGTCTGTTATACACACCATTATGTGCATGTGTGTACATTATGACTCTATTATTAATTAAATACTAGAGTTTGGGTATTTCATTTATTTCACATCCTTGAAAGTTTCAAATGCTGATAAATATCTTTATAATAGTTATAAAAGTACTTTCATGTTACATGAAGCTCAGCACTCCTGCATTTCCTTTAGCCCATTTTTCTTGTAACGTGGAATTTTTTGCCAAGGAATGGTTTTCATACCTACATCTTCTTTAAATCTTCTTGCCTGAAAATCAGAACATACACATTCTCTGTCATTTCTACATCTCTCATTATATTATTATCGCTAATTTGAAATTTTATTCAGACAAATTTAGTGTTCCCAGAGGATTTCTTACAGAACTTGAGATGATAACTAGTTAAAACATTGATCTTACTGATAGATGTTGATTTATTTTGCTTTATGCAGCAGCTGTCATGCCACACAAGCACAGAGCCAGTGGCTGGACCACATTCACTACACAAACCTGACCTCCTCTGCGGTGGCCTGTGGCCTTAAGATCTTGTAATTTAAAGAAGTATAAGAGATGGAGGATGGGAGAGAATCACTGGAAGTGTTCCCATCTCCCACACATGGTGAGAGGGACAGAGGGCTGGGTTCACATCATAACCATCCGATGCATAGCTCAGATGGGTGCCTTTCTGCACTCTGCTCCCTTCTCAGTAGAAGCCTGTATGGGAACTGCTGAATCATGACCTGAACCTCTGATTGATCACCTGAGGCGAGCCATGAGTCAGCCACGGCAGCACAGGTGAAGGCAATTCAGCTGTGCTGCCAGAAGGGGTGAAGCCTGGCTCCATCTCTCCTAGAGCCGTTTAAGAGCTGACTACTGGGGGGAAGGATCTCTTCTGGAGATCTGCTCCACTGGAGTTTACCATGCAAGCCCAGGATAGGGTGAGTGTCCTTCTTTCCTGCTCTAGTATAATACCTACATAAGCCAAGCTCTTGGATATACTATATCATCTGCGTATTCATTGATTGTACAAAGCCAGCAGAGGCAGAACCAACAGATCTGGGACATAGATCTTTTCTGTAAGTGCCTATCTCTCTTCATCACTTCAGTGGAAAGCAAGGGAAACCGTGCTTCCAATCAGACCAGTCTCCTCAACAACCAGAGGCTGTGTTTTTAACAACACGTGATTGGTTGAGAGCTCCTCAGGGAGCTTTTTGATAATCTCATGGAAATAAAATATCCGGGTGTTTTAACAACCTGATCTGCACTTTACCTTACAACTGTTTCTCATTGGAAACACTTTGTCTACTCTTCTTTTGCCCCTGAGCAGCACCTTTGGCTCCCCGTCCTTCAGTCAGACCCCTTGAGCTCCACCTCTCTCCCATTCACACCCGTGAATAGCAAGCAGAGCCAAACTCAATGATTCCTGTGGGTCCCCTTCAACTCAGGTTGCTCCAGGAGCCCCTTCTTGCTTGCAGCCCACTTTGCAGCCGAGGCCTGGGTGCCAATCAGCTTCAAGCAGAACCAGCCCTCCCAGCTCCCAGGTAGAAGTCCCCACTGAAGTCTGCCACTGCCACCTGCACGCACCTCCCCAGATGTCTCGTAGGAGTGAACTGTTTGTTTAATCTCTTTGCCTTTCCCTGACTGCCAGTAATGAAATGCTGCTCTTTCTGGGATAATTTCCTGACTATTTGCTAAGATTCATCTCCGACATTTCATTAAATATGATCATTTAACTGTACAAGTACAAATGTATTTTTAATTTAGCTTACTGCAGATATTATAGATGTGGGGAAATGAATTCGCATTGCTCTAGGACAAATATATCATTCACATATGAATGCCACAAAAGAACAAATTATTAAAAATTACTGAAACTTCCACAAAGATTTATTCTTAACATTTCCATTTTCAATCTCAGTGCCAGGGAAACATATAGCTTGTCTCTATACCATACATGGTATTATGACGAATGTTTGGAAGATTTCTCTGGGAATCTTTGTCAGCATTTCAGTCTTAAATTTCATGCCAAGGAGCAAACTGTGGTTTCAGAAAGAAAGGTGAATTCAGCTGAGGTTTGTTTGGGAAAGCTTAATTCCCCAAGTAGGCTTTTAGGTAAAGAGTTCTTTGTCCACTCATAAAAAGATATATTAATTTAATGAAGATAAGCCCAGTAGACGAGGTATAAATTAAATATTGATTAATTTATCCAATGTATCTTCAATTCTTTGTGTTTTGCAACCACATGTCTATGCCAAGCTGGTTACAAAGAGACGGCTCACGCTCCTGTGTGTGTCTCAGATAGTTTTGAATTTTATAAAAAACTGGAAATGAACAGTTTGAGGTAGGACTGCTTAGGATTTTCTTCTGTTTTAGGAATGAAAGCTGTTGTGTAGTTGAAACAGAAAGTTACTATCAATATATTGTATGTTTTAACACTAAAGATGTATTGTATCAGTAAAATTTCCAAATACCTAGTTTGGAAGAGACTGTAGGAGGTCTATTTTGTCTGTCTTTAAATAAGGAAGAGAAAAAAGAACTTGAAACATAATACTGAATTGCAGGATGGTGCTCCGTCTGTGACTCGGAGCTTCTTTAGGTCCTCTTAACAAACAAACATTTCTTTCTGCAAAAGACTGATCTGTATGGCTTAGAACTCTGTGTGACAGGCATCTCTGAAGTTCATCATAAAAATCAATTTAAAATTTCCATACCTGGTTCTACAACCTGCTTATCCTCATGCGTTTCAATTTCTGTCCTTGCTTTCAATCTTGCTCTGTTCTCAGAAATGAGAGAACACACTTTCCCTTTTTATAGCGTTGCCTATATAAAAAGTATGCCAAACTGCTCCACTGTATCAAGGAAAATACTAAGAAAGAGAGAAACTGAAAAATATTGCCAAAAGATAAAAATGTTCTGTCATCAGTCCCCCAAATTCTTATTGTAGGTAGACTAAACCAAGATGCCCCTTTTCTAGTTAATTACATATCTAATTAATTATGTGGAGTGAGTTTAGGATGTTACATACTTTGCCTATTTTATTTTGGCATATATGAAAATCTATGAGGAGATCAAGGTAAAAGCTGATCTAAATTCAACAGCACAACTTCTGAGTGTTTTCAGTATTTTTTCCTTGCTTTTCCTGGATTATTTTATACCTGCACACCTGTAGCCCCGCCGAATTCCATTTTGCTTGTTCAAAACCATTTGAAAGTCCTGCCTCCAGTGTTCACAAAGCAAACTTCTGAATTCAGTCCCAACTTAAAGGAGAAAACACACAGTACAAACTGAGTAAGAAACTCAGGATACAACCCAGCTTCATTTTAGAGCATTTTTTTCTCTTGGAAACAACCGTGTAAACGGTGTTTTGCTGGATGCCTTCCCAATCTTAGCTGGCAATGGAGGATGGATGGTTTATCAGACATAACAAAGAGGTGCTGACAGGGATCTATAGTTCAGAATCGGATCTCACTGACTGTATGTGAGTGTGGGTATGGGATGACGTGAGAAGCCCAGTTGCACAGTTGTTTGTGCTGCTCTTGTCTGTTATGTCAAATGTTGACAATAATGACAGAACTTAGAGGGAAGATCTATCAAAAAGGGGATCCTTTTGTTGCGAGTGATCCACCTATTCCAGGAGATATCTGACAGGCTCACTTCTTCTCTGTCTACCTCAAGGCAATACAGTGTAGGCAACTAGTAAGTGTATAAAACAACACAAATAAACACTTGCATTTCACCGGTGGGCAATTCTATATGGCCATAAACCCATGTTTCCTAGTTTGTCAAATTAAGTGGATAAGGGGGACACCTGAATAATGATGCCGTGATAAGTTTGCGATTAGAAAGATGGTAATTCCTAGGTAAAGGGAATAGCAGATGCTTGAGGAAAAGCTGAGCTAAGTATCAAATCTCATTCAGTTTCAACTGCTGTGTTAGTTATCTAATTGTGCTGCAATAAGAAAGCTGCTTTTTAAAGGGCCTAAAGCCCTTTTTTTACCTCAATAACTTTTGACCAAGCTTCTTTGGCCATTTTTTTTCCCTTTTTTTAGCCCAACTATGGCCTTTCCTAAAGAGAGGGGAAGTCCTCATGCCTGAAAGTCTATCATGGACTTGACTTGCCATAGCTATGCTTTTTCTATTTTCCAATACCAGTTTATTTCCAATATCAGCAAGTATTTCACTGTTTTCAGATTTGTTTCAAGATGCAGGGAATAGAAGAAAGCAGAGGCTGATTTTAAAGTTTGTTTTTTTTTTTTTTCTTAGGATGGAGCTAGTGGAAAAATTGTCCTGATATTTGACCAAGCAAATTACGCCAGCTAGTAGGTGCTTTAATTTGTGTGCCTGAGGCTTAAACAATGCCACATCCACTTAGGGACCTGAGCGTTACTGCTCTGCTCCTGTTACAGTTAGTGATATCGAATCATGTTACTGTGGATTTGTGTCTGTAACTCCTACTGCCTCTGAATGTGCTTGTGTGTATATTTCTAGCATGGGGATGGGGGAGGACAAATAAATCTAATGGTGATTGAGAAGAAGTGAAATTCTTAATTTGAATTAAATGATCCATTGGTAGATGCTTGTGGAGCAAATGAACAGAGGTGTCACAAGTAATCAAAAGTTTAGGGTCTAGAATTCTACTAATCCAAAATGATTTTGAATGCAGTTTGTCAAAAGCTTTAGAATTGATGGGAGAACAGTCCTAGATCAGCATGACATGGCAAACAACCAGATGAGGTGCTGAACTAAATAAGCCACACTAACATGCAGGAGACCTTATCTATTTATTTTAACATAAATACCTATCTGTAGCTCTTCCCATCAGGATACGTGCCCAAAAATGCTGTGGTTTGTTTTATGGAAGTTCATCATGCAAGCATGTATTAATGGCATAGAAGTGACCTGATTGCATGTTTGTTTCAAGCATGTTGTTTGTTCTCAGTATCTTGATCACAAACTGCAGCATTAAACCATGCATAAGTTACTTGTTATCTTCTAACTGAAGTCATCACCACATACTCTCTAACTTACTAGCTGTATATCTCATCTACAGTTACTGCCCCCGTGTTCCTGCTGTTCTTCCTGAATGACTGCAGATTTGCAATGGATTAGCAATGAGTTCTGCTATTAACAGGACAGGGGAACAAGCAGCAAGCACCAAATTCTTCAAGGCCAAGGGTTTGCTCACTCCTCGCCCTTGTCTCTTCTAGGATGTCTGTTCTCCTCTATTGATAGAAAATACTGAAAGAAACCTATTATGTGGCTATTCCCAACGAGCATCACGGTGTTTTTACATGATTGAAGGAGGACAATAGCAATTGCAGGAATTCCCAGAAATATTTGCTATGCAGAAATGTGGATATCATAGAATCATAGAATGGCTTAGAATGGCTTGGGCTGCAAGGGACGATAAAGACCATTATCGATAAAGTTCCTGCCATGGGAAAGGGTTACAGGAAAGGGTTACACCCTTAAAATCAGGCTCCCAGGGTCACATCCAATCTGGCCTTGAAATCCAATAGATAAAAGACAGGACTGAATACTGGAGATCTGAGTTCTGTTGGTACTTCTGCTGAAGGTGTTTGGCTCAGTCAGTTCTGTGAATGCAGATTTGTCCCTCTGTGAAACAGGAATATTGCCATTTGGAGATGTAGGTATTTTCTGCTATCCATCTGGAGAGAATACCAGATTTGGATGCTGTGAGTCTCCATTCACTGAAGTTTTTAGATCTCTTGAACCCATTGAAAAATGGGTAGGTGAATATACGCAGATATTTTATTTAAATTTATCCCAGGCGAATCCTTTTTACACACAGTGATTACACACTGTACTGGACACTAATAAGGGCTGTAGTTACACCAGTGGTAACAGCATGGCAATGATAATGAGCATAGCTGAGTGTACGCTGCACTGACATGTAAAATACTGTCAGCCTCAAAGAACTGGACTCCATTGCCTACTTTAGTTACAGCATGTGCTGTCACACAGACGTGGGTTATATAATTTAGTTATAAATGATCTGCTAATTCACACAGTATCAAAAGCAGTAGCCTAATGATGATGGTGTAAATAACAGCAGCAACTTGTTCAAGAGAGAAAGGACTTGCCAGGGAAAAATGCATGTGCAGTGTTCACATTCAGCCATATTAACTAAAAACCTGCCAGCATTCTGATTAGTGATGCTTTTGGTGGAACTGGAGAATTCTCTGTCCCAGCCATACAGGATGTCATGCAATTAAAGCCAAAATATTTGTAAAGACACTGCAGTGTCAACTTGTGGAGTTCTCCACCAGGGTTGTGGTCCCCTGACACCAGAACAGCATACAGCATAGTTCACACCAAGGCACTGGAAGCCAGGCATGGAGGGGAGGACAGACTACCAGAGCTTGAACATGCTGCCTGGCCACTAGTCATCTTCATATGGGAATGATACAAACGCCACAGATGTGACTTATAAAATGATAAAGAGAATTTCAATGCTGGTAAAAATTGCACCAATAATTCCATGAAGAACTTGATGACAAGAAGTACTTCACTTGAAGCTGAACTGTAGGTTTTGCATTAGCAGGGTGTGATGGATCACCTCCAGTTTAAATATATTAGAAAGCAAACAATTTTGTATAGAAAAATGACAGCTACAGTTTGCAGCAGAACCAAGTGGGATGAAAAGCAAGTCATCAGAAGCTAAAATGAAAGTCTGATACCATCACCAAAGATGTATTTGTTGGTCTTGTGCTCCCCTCCTTTCCTTTAGAGGGATCTGAATTAAAATTCTAACTGCTATGCCTTTGTGAACAACCCCTGGTAAAGGAACAAAACAGACTTTAAAGCTTACTTAACTTCCTATATCAAGTGCCCTTCAGATCCCACATATGAAGTGAACAGGTAAATCGCTATGACAGAGTCATTTTTAAGGGGCACTTTTTATGTATTCACTTTTGCACAATTTTCTCCTTGTCATCTTTTGGAAAGCCCAGTACTCATCATTAGAGTTTTTTGGTCTTTTGTTTATCCAGTGATAAAAACAAATACTTTCTGCATGCATCCTCATCTTGTATAACATATGCAGTTTTTTTTTAATATGCCTTTCTTTAATTAAAAAAGCAGTAAGTGAAGTATTATTAAAATAATCACCCAGTCTTATCTGCTGCTACAGTAGCTTTATTGTGTTCGCCCAGATACATGCTCTTAACAGAAATCTTCTTAAAATGTAAGCTGGGGCTATACTTTAATTCCATTAGTCACTTGCTACATTTTATTGCAAAAAGTCTGAACTAAATTTGCTGAACTACAGCAGGTAGGTAAGCCATGATAGCCATAGAAGAATGAGATCCAGAAAACTCTTCTCTCCTGGTATTTCTGCACTCTGTCTCTATGGCAAACTACATGAGCCTTTCTCCTTTATTTTAAGTATCTTCAAACTGTTCATTCCAACTGATGTTTTGCTTTGCTACTCACATGATGTTAAATATACTATAAGGGCTGCTCCAAAAGTAATGCCTCCAATTTTGAGACATTGCCCCATGATGTCAGGCAGATGTTGATGGTATGGCTGTAAAGGTTGAACCTTCCCACCAATATCTCATTCCATGTTGCTGCTGTGTGACAGATGGCAGCAGAAGGGCAATCTGAAAGAATGGCTTCTGACATGGAAGTGCATATGAAGCAAAGGGGTGAAATTGGATTCCTCCACGTGGAAAAAATGGCACCCACTGACAATCATTGATGCTTGCTGAAAGTTTCTGGAGACCCAACAGTGGATGTGAGCACAGTGAGGTGGTGGGTGGTGTGTTTCAGCAGTGGCAACAGAGGCAGTCACCTCCACTGGTGCAGATTTTCATGAGTATGGCATGCAGGCTTTTACTACTCACTGGTGAAAATGAAGAGCTAGTGGCAGTGACTGTGTTGAAAAGTAGTGTTCTGCAGCTGAGAATTTGATCTATCAATCAGTGTTATTGTGCTCTTAGTGTATAATTTCCATGAAAATAAATAGGAGGCATTACATTCAGAGTGATGCATATAGAAAAAACTCTCTCTTAAGAGTCTTCACAAGAAAGCAAAATTGTGGCAAGTTGGGGAATTAAAGAATTACGAATCTTCTGAATTCTAATTTTACCGTGAAATTCCAGAATCATTAAATGGATCAAAGTAGGATCTACAATGTGCCACTATCTGCGCTGTATTGTATATTGACCAGCTTGAAGACAATATGACCCTTTAAACATCAGTGCTATCCTGCTGAAGTGCAGACCCTTTGTAACCACCACTGGCTGAAGTTAGGGAAGCAATCCATCTTTATCCATTCCTTTTTTTTTTTTTTTTTTTTTTTTTTTTTTTTTCTTTTTTTTTTTAGTGAAAGGAGGAACTATGGAATGAAAAATCCTTTGTAGAAAATAAAAGTACTGGCTGTGGAAACTTGAAAGGCTGACGCATCAATACTGAAGTGCAAAGCAAACAAGAGCATGAAAGGAATTTATTTTAATGGTAGGGACTTAAAATCAGCCAGCAACTGGGTGCAAATTCACTTTGAATGGAAAAAGATGGAGGCTCAATGGTCCCAACGGAAAGTTATGATGAAAAAGGGGATTAAAGAATAGCCTGAATCAAAGGTCTTTTGAGAGTGACATAAAATTGAGGCAGCAAATGCATATTGAGTTTATTGCTGTATCCAGATCCGAATTCTTCATGTTATATAAGAACTTAATAATTGGTTTTAAGATCTTATATAAAGTACATGTGTGCATCATGCCTTTGAAGGGTTAAATTAGAAATGCTGAGTGCCTGCTGAGTATGCATAACAGGGAAGAATGTAATTAAGATACTGGGGAAGTAAAACTGTCTGGAAGAGCCAAAGCAGCCAAAGCCAAGGTCTTAATTTTTGTGTTAAGCAATAACAAAACTGCATGATGGAAATACGATGCAAAGGAAAAAGGGAATCTTTACAACATAATAACCCAGTATACATGAAGCCTAAATCAATATTCTCATATCCAGCTACTCTGTCAGGTTTTACATATATGAGAAAAGCATAAATCCTCAATCTAGAAGGTTCAAAGAGGAACGTTTCAGCAGAACAAGTAAACGCTTGCTGTAGGAAACTTGTTTTGTATATAACAACTCACCTTTATTTTGCTCCATGTTGTGTTCGGTTATTCTGATCAGCAATTTCTCTTTTCTTCAAATAATGGTGTAAAAAAATGATAAATTAGAAAGATCACTTGCAGCAAGCCCCAAATCCTTCCTGTTTATATGGCTGTAACTGTAAAAGAATAAATTATTATTTCTCCAGTGAAAGAACGAACTGCAAAACATGAGGAAGAGGAGATGGAGAAGACTACAACTACGTATAAGGTAGGATGTTCCAGTAAAATAATCATTTGTCCAGAAGAATCAGCTGCTCTCAAACCATTCATCTCAGAATGCCTAAAATCGAGTAAAGCAGAAATATCATTTGGGTATTTTCAAGCAAGATTTTCCAGATTCTTGTTTCCGAAGCCCTGTATTGAATGAAGTTTGAATGAAGCAGAAAAGCAATATGTGATTTGGCAGAACACCACAAGTACCAACTGAATCCATCAAAATACTTTTAGCACACTTGAAATGGTGGAGTGAGTTTATTTTAGCTCAGTGCTTTGCATCCTATTGCCAAAATGTTTTTGATCTGGAACAAAATGCTCTATTGTGAGATTTACTGTAGCCACAAATGTATTCAGCTAATAACTTTTCTCCCCTGCATTGCTTACCCAATGTAGAACCAGATAGTGGCCACTGCCCCAGTACATCCCCATGTGCAGAAATGTCTGCTTGAAGGGAACCAGTGCTTTAATTTAAAAAAAGTTCCTTTCAGTTGTCTTAACTTGTCCCAGTTTGCTGAAGCTCAAGTGCTGCTGATATTCCAACCAATGTTGTCTAAGGGATGAGAGTTTGAAGCGCAGCACTGAAACACTATGTTGAATAACTGTAACCCATTCCCATAAATTCTTTACCCTTCTGATTCTCAGCAGAGTAAGTAACCCAGGTGGGGCTCCAGGCAGCCATAGCTGACCCCTCACATCACTTGAAAACAGACATGACTGTAGTGCCCGTGGTCCCTCAGGTGCTTCAAAACACAAGCAGAGAATTGTAGATCGTAGAATCATAGAATGATAGAATTTCTCAGGTTGGAAAAAACCTTAACGATCATCAAGTCCAACCATAATCTAACCGTACTACCCTAACAACCCTCTGCTAAATCATGTCACTGAGCACCACATCCAAACAGATTTTAAACACATCCAGGGATGGTGACTCAAGTCTTGGGGAAAAAAAAAAAAAATATTAATTATTTGCTACATACTGTTTTGGTAAATTCTTCTTTCAGAGGGATAAGTACACTTGTCATCTCAAAAGTCATTGTGATACAGTCTGAACTTCCAGATTTTTATCATAAATTGGTAAAAGAGGCTACTTCCATCTTGTGCAACACTAGGCACGCTGACAGTGATTAAAATTGCAGGTAATGACAATAATGATGGTACAGCTATGTGGAAACAAGTCAGTTCTACCAGAGAGGAGTCAGTAAAGCAGGAAAAAGAAAGCTGATATTTGAATGTATTAAATTCATTCAGACTTAATAGATTCAAAAAGATGCAGCCTTGTACTGTACTCAGACAGCTACCAACTCAGATGGAGATGGACTGCCACGTGCAATCAGCTACAGGGGAATCAGGCACAACAACCTAACTTTTCTTTTTTCTCTGCCCTTTCCTCAGCATTTGCAAAACTTTCCTGAATCACCAAGATCTGCTATTCTTTCCCTAGATCAAGTTTGGCAGAATTTCAGTCATTCATGCTTTGCCTAACAGTTTCTTTGAGCAATTGCTGTTCAGTTGCTGTTTCATATGGATGGGTGAATCTCATGGAGTTCAAGATTTTAAAAGATCTACTGATCCAGGGGCTATGCTCAATATGTACCTAATACTTTCACTGACTTCACTGACTAGTCTCTACTGTTTTCTTCAGCTTCACAAATGGATTCTATAAGTGGGATCTTTTACCAACAACAAACGCCTGTCTAGTCTGTATGATCTACAAATTTGAAGGCAGACAAAGAGCATTTGCAATTTTCTTTAGCTCCATTATAGGCTGTGATCCTGCAGCGGATTCACTCACGTGGAGAATCATGAAACTCGGTATATTTTCTATGGACATGAGCACATGCTCTCAAACCACTTCTTATAGGGGAAAAATTGAAGCAGGAGTGGCAATGCCACTGTAAGCAACATATTAGCTGCACAGCAGAAAACAAGTTAATTGGTTAAAACCCATTTTGCAGCCATCTAAAGTCACTTCTTATTTTCAAGAACACATATACTCAAGACTTTGAACCTTTGAATTTCTTTACTTATTCTGTATGCCATACTGCCTTCATGATCATCCATTTCCTAGTAATAATTTGTAAGACCAATTTAAAATCAGAGTCAAAGATCTCCTAGTTCCAACCCCCTGTGGTGCACAAGGTTTCCAACCACTAGATCAGACTCCCCAGCAACCCGTCAAGCCTGGGCTTATTATCAATTTAGTATCAACATTTTCTTTTTTCCTGATTCAGACTAAAAAAATGCCACAAGTATTGGTGTTCAACATGAGGTTGAGTCAGAGTTTTGAGTGTTTGAGTTTTATGGAGTTTTGAAGTGGTTTTGGTTGCCCTCAGAACATCTGGCTTTGCTTTCTAAGCTAAGTGTGAAAGAACCCTGATGAATGGCCTTAACTAGTAACAGGCAGTGGGGTGATACCAAATCAGACCCATCCAAACTAGCATTTTGTCTTTCCTCTTGAATGTGAGCCCATAGGTTGATAATGGTTACATTTAAGAAGATGCTTCTACTGACAATTGCTGTAAGATTTATAAAGCTCTGCTATTGTGTCCTATACTGCAAGAACAGACAGATTAAAGCTGAAGCTAGAAATCTGCCAATTAAAATAAGCAATTGGTGACCATAAAGAAAAAGAATTGATCCCCCACCTTACCTCCTTATTGTCAGTAAAGGACAGTAAGCAAGAAGAGACAATTACTCTTTTCTGAACTACAGAAGAAAATGAATGTGCAGAGCAGTTGCATTGGATGGCTCTATCAACCATCTTTACTAGCAAGAGGAAAGATAATACCTTTAATATTTTGCCAGGAGATGCCAGCCCTGGGGTAAATTGTAAAGGCTAATCAGCCAGTGTGACAAGCAGTTGAGATGCTAAATCAGCTAAGAAGGTACTTATTATTTTTAAGTATAATCTTAGTAACACATTTTTTATTTCCTCTATTTGTAGATTTGTTCTATTATTACATGTGTATTATTTGCAATCTAACTGTAGGTTTTTACCCTTAAATCTTTTCTAAGGATTTAAGAGTCTGACAAACTACAAAGCATCCCAGAATTTTATGCCTAAAGTCAGAGAGCAGAAATACTCTTTGTTGTGCCCGGCATCCCAATACCTTTATCTCTGGTATCCAAGGAGTATCAGAGTGCTGAATGCCTGAGCCAAGCCAAAAAAATGATAATTCAAGGGGCGAATGAAAGAATCATCTCCAACAGCATGTCGAAGGTGTTTCCTGCCTTTAGCAGAATATTTGGGGACCTGTCTAAAGTTTAGGATCCTCAAATGATCATAGAGAGTAATGCTATGAGTTGTGGTATGTAGCTACTTCCTTAAAAATAGCTGCAAAGCACTTTGGTTTTAATACTGTATTGCTAACTGATAGCTTTGAACAACTTTTTGAAAAAGCAGTACTGCAATTGCCACCCATATGTGACAAAGGAACAGGTGGAATTGTTTGTAATCTGAGAGCCCTTTATTCCTTCATTTCTAGTAATTGCTGTAAATCACAATAATTGTAATAATGTGCATTCAAGATTTCTTCCCTACTGAGATTTAATTTCTTGTTTTTACACATCCATGCTTATCATGAGCTCTTTACATTTCCTCACTAGCAGTAGTTGGACGCAGTATAAGAACCTCTGCTGACACAAGCCATGTGAAATCACATCCTACAGCCTCCCTTACACATCTGTGCGCAGGAAATACGTGGCAGTGTGCTGTGGAAGAGTACCAGGCAGCCTCACGTTTTTTCTTCCATTCATCTGTCTAAGTTATCTCATTGTGGTATCTCAGCCTCCTGAAATATGTGTCTCTATAGAATCATAGAATCACAAGGTTGGAAACGACCTGCAAGATCATCTAGTCCAACCGTCTCCTCATCACCATTGCCACCACTAGCACTAAAAGTCTCTATGCCTTTTGTCTCTTTCTTTGATGCTACTGATGAAGTATCTTTCTTGTGTGTGCATAGAAAAAAAAGACAAGAGGAGAGAGGATGGCAGTTCAGAGGTGCAGCACAGCTGCATGCTTGTGTCTTTATAGTAAAAGCAGAAGAGCAAACTTTAAGACATAATGAAGAGCAAGTATGAGAACCAGTACCTATGTACAGACTCAGGCAACATGAGTTGAGGGGGTCAAGCACAATTCTTCTTAAATAACCTAATTCCATCCATACAAAAAACAAATCAAAAACATTCTTTACCTGAGCTTTGCTAATACATTTTTATCTGTATGTTTTAATCTTAATAAGCAAAATTCAATAAATATTAAGTTCTTTTGTTGCAAAGAAGATGTACAGGGATATAGACTTACGAAGACCGTATTTTGTGTTAGCTCCCAGGAAGCAGCCTCCCCTGGTTCCTGCTAAAGCAGTAGAAAAGAAGGGGTGAGGTTAGTGACTCTCAAGCAAGTGGGTTTTGCTGGTTAACTTGCTAGCAAAAAGTCACAGTGTACATCAGCAGGATTACACACAGAAGGACAAAAGGAAAAGAAAGCTCACGCCAGATGATTGGAGGGGTCTATCAAGGGGAGAAATGGAAGAGAAATAATTGCTAGGAAGTTTTCTTAGTGTGCTTCTAACTTAGGCACACGCATAAAGCTACTGAAGAGAAAGATGACAACCAATAATAATGCTTTGCTATAAAGGCAGGTCTAGGTCAGGGCTGCATTCATGCTGGTCAGATCTGATTGACTGTGACAAACAGTGCTGAGTAATTGCTCTAATCACTCCGGTAGGCTTTGTACCTTGGCCCAGCAGAAGAATGATGCAATAACTGGCTTCAGAAGCCTGTCGCGCCCGCAATCTGACATCTCTGACAGCAGCGCATTCGTTTTAATGGGAGGGTTATTTGGAGTTGCTGCTGTTCAACAGGGGAGAGCCCAATGAGTAGTCCTAAGTTGGCCACAGATAAGGGCCTCATTAAAGTGCTCAGGAGTACTCATTTGCAGGTTGACTTGCTGTGATGATCAGTTGGTGGAAAACTATAACAAGAAGCACAAAAACATGTCATAGAGCATCGGATGCAGGTTTGTGCTTCTCTAGAATAGCAAACAATTAGGGTGGTGTGTCATCAAAACTTTCATGTCAACAAAGCAACACATTCGCTTTAAATGAGACAAAGTCAAATCTACTTAAAGGAAACTGAAACTGGAGCATTCCTCCAGAGTGCATGCCACTTCCCAATGCCAGACTGCTTTACAAGAGCTTTACTGAAAGGCTCTCTGGGGGATATGCATGTCTCCCCACTCTTCCTTGCCTTTTCCCCCCCTTGACATTTACATACTCTGCTCAGAGCAACAAAGTTACGTGAAATCTGTTTTCCCCCTTCTCCCCTCAAAAGCAGAACAAGCAGCTGGCAGTACTTCCACCCTTTCTGCCACAAGATGCCTTCAGAATGACATCGTGCAGTTTGCCTAGTTGTAAAGGAGAGCTACGCTTCTGAAGCTCTCCAGCCACCCCACTCTCCTAGCTATTCACTGCCTCTGGAAGCACAGTGTGCTTAGGGCACTCCACAACTCAGCAAGGCTGATGCACATATTAGGTGCCCAAGTTGAACTTGAGTGTCTGGTATGCTGACTGCAACAAGACGCATCTGTCTCACAAACAGTGTGCACTCCATGATTCCACTGCCCACTCTCTCGGCATCAAAAGCAAACGCTGCTCGCTGGGATGCACTCCCAAGTATTTCATCTGTAAACACTAAGTGAATTGTCATTGAAATATAGAGCATAGCCTTCTATTACAAGAGCTAAAATGTTTAACACATGGGTGAGTCCCCTCTGGGGGACTAACACTTGGCAGGGCTGGCCTCCCTTAATAACATGATGCTCTCCAATGGAATGACTACAATAGATAATACTAAGTGGACGCTAGCAAGAGGCTTGCTGGCAAACACTTTATTTTCACTTACTTCTGTACATGTGTCTGTAAGGAGATCAGGCTACTTGACATTCAGAAAATAGCTGGAGCTGCAAATTCAGCTTCACTCATTTGCACACAAAAAAAAGTCCTCATTTTCTTTTAAACATCCATCTCTCCATAACAGGGGAAATCCAGAGCTGCCCTTTAGGGCTAGTTGATAGTTGGCTTTATATCACCTAACTGCTGCCAAGCAGTGTGAACTGGGATTCCACTTTATATTTAAAATGGATTTTGCCTTCATTATTTTCTTGATTTAGGTTCTCCACATTTTACATGTGTGTATGTGTGCGTGTGCACATGTTAATGTGTGAATGAGAGAAAAGAGGGAGCCTCAGAGCACATGAATGATGAACACCTGTCAGTTGAAGGAGTGTTGAGCCTGCCTCATCGATGACTAGAGCACAGTAAGGTGTGTTATTCTTGGGAAGGCCTGTTTGCCTCCCCTCAAATGTTTTATCTAGGAAAGGTGAATCAAAGAGATATTTTCCAGCAATGCTGAAAATATCTCTTTGAAGTACTTTTGGTCAGGACTTTTCCAGAGAGGAGGATAAAGAAGTAAATTCTTCAAAGGTACAGAGCCCAGCAGAAACGGGATATTGTGGAGGAGGATGGGAAGAATTTTGGTAAAATGGAAAGCAATAGAAAAGGTATTTAAAAACTTTTTATTTCAGAAATGAATTTTGCCTAGTTCGCATGTGCACCATAACCCATTTAAGGAAGTATGGCAGTTTGATCATAAGATTTAAGAAAGAAGACATGAATTTGCTGAGAAGGCAGCACAGGCAGCACTTGAGAGTCACACAAAGGTCTGCAACATTTGCTGATGATTTGTTCATGGCTTTCTTAAATGTCTTCATTAAGTTGGAAGGCTCTTCACAAAAAATGGAGCCTTTTGACGCTCATACCGTGGCTTAGTGCAAGAGTCCTCAGGCCACTAAAGCTTCTCCTAAACTAACTATCACAACATTACTATCTTTGTATCCGTCTCCTCTTAATTTTATTTAGAGTGAGATGAGGAAATATTTGGGATATTGGGAAAATTAAAAGATACATGCAAATCATTTAATTCACTGATGTGAAAGGGAACTTATTTTGATTTAGTAGACCAGTTCTTTTCCTTTTGCCATACCAGTGTTAATGAGTGACTGTTCTCTTCACTGCAAGTAGGGAGTTATATCCACAACTGGTATCTACAGATGGGTTTGATGTGTACAAGCTGTGGATTTAGCCTGTGTTCTCAGTGGATATACAGAGATTAGAATCCAGCCCAACAGGTATTCAGAAGGGTTCCAGTTTAATTGTGGGAATTATTTGTGTAGAGACATTATACTGAAATTTGATTATGGCTGCTTCGACAAGTGTTACACTCTGTAGGAAAATCAATCCTGTTTCTGTAATGAAGAAAAAGTCATTTTCAAAAGGAAATATGATTATACATTCACAGCTTAGGCTGAAGAAACAGAAGGCAGCTTAATACAGTGCAGGCTCGCTCAGAGGGAATATCCACTAGCTGAGGCCAGCATAACAAGATTGGATTCCAGTTTAATGTGGTTGTGACTCAAATCCCTTTGGAGAGTTTGTTTGACAATCTGACAAAGTTATCTCAAGAAAAATAGGCTAAAAAACATAAACTTGACTTCAGTAACTGCATTTCCTCTTCAGCATGTTGAGTATTTTGCCTGCAGGCCCCTGCAGCCTGAAGCCCCATAGGTAATACCACTTTGTGCCTTTACATAAACCAAAATGTTTTAGCAGGCATTTTGCTCCAAGAAAAGGTTTGCCATGTGATCTCAATACGAGGAAATAAGGGCTGTCTGGTATCTCTATATGAAAAAGAGAATATGACAGATATTAAACATAACTGTTATTATTGCAAGCAGAGGACTGCTTCTCCAGTAATTTCTAACTACTCTTTTAGTTTCATTTCAGTGGGTGCCTGGTTCTCTCATGATGCATTTGAGAAATTCCTATTTAAGGTTGTATCCTTACACTTAGTGTCAAAGCAGAATACACTAAGTGAAAATGAATGTGCAGTTCTGTCCCTCTTTCACAGACGGGAAACAGAGGCACAGAGATATGTGCCGTGCTGCCTTTGGGGCTAATTGCTTAGTGACTGGCAGAGTCAAGTCACTCCCACACTGTATCTTCAGGCATAGTTACAGTTACAATGGCAGTAATTGGGGCCTTCAAGATATTACAACCTCTAACTATTCATTACTGTCCACAGTTGTCATTTGCCATCTTTCAGCTGGTGATTACCAGCCTACAGTTGAGCCACCAGAACAGATTATGTAAATCCTCCTAGATTCAGTGCCTAATCAGCCAGGGCTTCTCAAATCACCTTCATCTCTGGTTTAGGTTGAGCTGGATGAACTGAAAGCAGATCACGCTTGCAGCTCTGTCATAAAACCCAGAAGTAGCCACAAAGAACTGGGAGAGTTAGCTTCTTAAACTTCTCCTGATGCATTTGCAGTAGTCAATCTGACAACACCCTTATTTCCTGACCAACGGTGTCTCCCATGTGATGGCTAGCTCAAACCCTTGCAGACCATGCTTAAAGATTGCAGCCTACTAACCCCAGAAAGACAACCCCAACCAGATGCAAGCAGTGTGCTAGGATTCAAGCAAGTGTGGCGTGGGATGTTTTTGAAAACACCCAGTTACACGAGTGGTTGTCCATGACAGCTGACTCTCCTGTCTCCAGGTCATCTATCAGAAGAGGGGCATGAAAAACATAAGCTTAATGAAAACTGTGAAGCCAGCTGAAAATGACCCCAGCACAGTGTTGCAGTGCCTCAAGATGTTCCTATATGCTCAGGAAAAGTCAGAGGACAGAAAGAGATTATTCATTTTCAGTTGAGAAATGCTTGTTTTGACTTCCTGCTTATCACGTCATGAGCCAAGGGGACTTCCAAAGAGCATGCTGTACTTCAGCACTGTCTTGCTCACATTTCTGCATCAAACTGATTGGGGATCAAATGCTAAGAGCCAACAGCTGCACCTCTCAGAAAACCAAGGAATTTTTCTTCTCAGTGTCCATTAAACATTGCTGGTTGAGTGGGAACCATCCTGAGAAACAGCTGCATGCAGATATTTGGAAACTTCTCCCTTCTTGAGTTCTCCCAGTATTACTGACCTGCCTGTATCTGAAGTAAAATCTTCTGCTGGTAGCCAGACCTCTTCTCACAGACCCACATTCCGCCTGGAAGAGGAGCCTGAGCAACCAAAAACGAGTTTGCAAAATGCAGTTCTGTCCCATTCCTCCTTCCTTGCTGATGCAGCCTGGAAAACTACTCTCAGTTATCTGCTCATTTCTATAACCAATCCTAGCAGGAGAGGGTCCCTTTCAGGAACCTAGCCATCAGCTGCTGCATCTTGACTTCCACTGCATTCTGGAAACTCTTGTCCCTGAACATGTCGAAAGCATCTTGTGACACAATGAGTTTCTAGTGTTTTGGGTTTGTTTTTTTTCCTGCTGCTATAATAGACTCATAAGTAGGAGCCAGCTTTTCTACCACAGTGCAACAGGCCATCATCCCAAAATAGAGTTGAGAGATGAAAATGAATGACATACGGGATTCGTGTAGTCTGGGTTATTTCATGGCACCAGCTGACACAAGTGCTGTCCTGTGTGCTGTGAATAATTCAACAAGATGCATGCCTGTCTGCACCAGCTTTGTATTTCCAGGTGACCCAGTAGTGCATAAATCCAATCTTAGTGATCATCTGACCACAGCCTAAATACTCAATGCTTGGCTCCATCATTAATCTCACTGTGTGATTTTAGACAAGCCATTTTCCCTTCCCTAAGAATCACTTTTCCACAGTCAGCAAATGGAATGTAACAGGTTTTTGTAAACTCAAAGCTCTTGAAGGTTTAGTGTTCCACTATGGGATATAGGTAGGTTGTGCTAGGAGAGAACATGTGTTTGCAAACAGAGAGAAACAATAATAATAAAGAGGTGAGAAATAAGAGAATGGAAAACAACTGAGTTTCAAAGCTTGGTTGAAGACTAGCTGTTTCCAAAAATAAGAAGCCTTATTTTTATTCAGAAAACTACTTTAAGAGCAGTAAGGTTGTTCTCTGTTCACCATCTAAATGCAACTAGTCCAAAGAAGCCCCTTCTGAGAGCTGTGCTCTGAGGTACTCAGACCAGTAACAGCATTTGCAGATGGTGGTATTGAGAGAATCTTTCTTCTCCTGTAATTAATTAGCTGAAACTGAAATAACATTTGCAGTTTTGTCTGTCTCCTCTATTTTCTGTTTCCTAATGGGTACATTTCTCCTCCAGGGACATGAAATAAGCTTCCTGAATATGTACTTTTGAATGGCTGAGGAGGAGGAACTCTTCTACAAAGAACTGTTGTCAGTGGGGAGATGTAAATTAAAGCAACCAGGCTTGTGTTGAACAGCATTCCCTCCAACATGACCTCCCCACTTGGGGTGTCATGCTTTGCCCATCATCGTAGCACCTGAATACATTTGGAAATCCAACTCAATCTTCTGATATCAGATTTTGAGATGAAAAACCTTACTAGCAAAGATGTTTGCTTATGTTATATTTGGCCATGGAAGGAGCGCACACTGCTTTACCAACCTACCCAAAGGTTACTGATAACTTCAGAACTCCCAGGCACAGAGTACATGAAGAAAATAAGTATTGTCCAAATCAATTTATAATGCCCTTTGATCTTCAATTAAAAAGTAACAAATTAATAACATTATCCTATGCCTACCACAGATTTAAAAATATTAAAAATTGAGATATTCCAATTACTCATGAAGATCTAATGTCTTTCATTATTGTGCAGGATTATTTCTTAATTATTTTCACATTCGTTAGCATTTTATCCATCAAAGGTTTAAATGTTTCAAAGAAGAGAATGTACCGTTTACATCCACGCTCTCAATAATGACATTATTGGTGTGTGGCACAAAAAATCACAAAATTGGTATTAAAAGTAAGGGGAAAGGTTTTTTCTTCTTTCCAGAGATTAACTCTGACATAGTACTGTACATGTGTCTGAATTTGAGCTACTACTTCCAATTTGGAATCTTAATTCTTCAGGTAAAATGAGAGGACAAGTCTCTGTTGTACCACTAAACCAAGAAAAAAAATACCCACCCATCCACCTCTCCACACCTTCCTAAAATAAAATAAAAGAAGAGATTTATACTTAGGGCAGATATTTGGATGCATTCAGACAAAAAATCCTGACCCAATGTCTTTTCAAAAGCATTTCTGTGAAAGACTGGTGTGCTGCAGGTCTGTCTAAACTCTAAGGTGGTGTTCTTTTTCTTTCATTATTACACTGAGAAATATGAGTATTTTTCTTCTGGTTTGTTTTCTTTTTCTCCTGTATTTGTTTGCTTTAAAAATGATGGGTAAAATCCTGCCCCACTTAAATTGCTGGGAGGGCTGCCAAGATATCACTCATCCAGTGCACCTTTCACACCCTACTATAGGTATTACGGATGCTGAATCTAAAACACAACATCTTCTTTCCAATTTCTTTTCAGCCACTAAAATTAAACAAACAGGAAAGCTCAGAGCAGTTTAACTAAAACCTCTTTCTCTCCTAAATGACACTTTTGCTCTTGACTCTTCTGATAATTTATATAGTTCTTCAGTTCTCACAGGCAGACAGGCATGACAGGACTTGAGCAGCGCACATGAAATCCCTGCTTTCCTCCCACCACCTTTGAAAAATGCCAATCAGACAGTCTTTGAATGCATGAAAAAGCAGAAAGGAATTCTATTATTATTATTATGGGTTGTGATTCAAATTTCAATTAGTGGGCTTACTCAGTTAATTTAACTTTCAGCTAGTTTCATTTTTTGAGCAAGAGATGTTGACTTTTTCATTAGGGTTGCTAACACAGTTCCACTCTATTCTTCTTTTTTTTTTTTTTCAGTATTTTCACATTTTTTTGACTGTTTGCATATGCAGATAGCTTACAGACTGCTGATTCAGGTAACATCTACATGCAAGCACGAAAAGCAGCTTCCTTTCCCATCAGATAGCACTGCAAGAACACTGGGACACGGCACATTCAAGTTGTGACATTATGATAGTAATTGTGAAGCCCAAAGTGCTCCATAAATGACAGTGACACCACTTCTGAAACAGCTTTACTTGGGCATTTGTACATGTATTAAAAAAAAAAAAAAAAGCAGAATGAGATAAATGTATTGCTTACATTTTTATTGATTACCCTTCATGTTAAATTTGATGTAAGTGTATTCAGTGGCAGCGTAGCCTCTGGAACCTGCTGTCTAATCCAAGTGACTGGGGGATAAACTTGCTGTTGTTCAGACAGTGTGTATCAACCAGGTGCAAGCTGTGAGACACATGGTGAAATAGTAAGGAAATTTGGAAGGAGGAGGATTCTTTGCTCTTGTGCTCTTGTGCAAGACAGGACAAGCAAAGTGCTCTTCTATTAAAATGAATGATATGTAAGAGACAGCTAAGGAAGAGCTGAAAGAGGAGCAAATAGGTTATAAATCTTATTTCCTCTCATAAATGTAAGGCTTTGAGAATGCAGATTCACGTCAGAGCATAGATAGACATGGTGGTATCACACATGTTTTAAAAAGTTGTAGATGAAGAGAAGATGGCAAAGCATAGCATTGCCTACATACAGCTATATAAGGCTGTGTTTCCAAAGAGTTGCTTGCCTTTTTATTAGGAGACTCATATAAGTCTCCCCAGTTATACCTCTATTTTTTTAATTACAGAACTCTGCCCACCCGTGAAGCTCCACGAGGCAATGCATCACTCACACCATATCCATTAGTGAATCATATTGCAAATATATTTTGTGTTTCTTTCCATGAGATTGTGCAGAGGAGGTCCATGCCACTGCCTACCACCTTCTGTTAAGATATTGATATGTCAGATCCATACACATCTTTGTCTTTTTCCTTTAGTGGCCAAAATGACTCACTTGCAGGCAGCGAAAATACTACAGGCATGAATCTAATTCCTCAGGTGACTCCACCTGATCTTTTGTTTGGGCTGAGACAAATGGGAGGAAACTCAACAAGACCAAATGCTAGGTGCTACACTTTTGCTACAACAAACCCAGGCAATGCCATGGGCTTGGGGCAGAGTGCCAACAAAGCTGTGAGGGGCCTGGAGCGCAGGCCTTATGAGGGGTGGCTGAGGGAGCTGGGGTTGTTCAGTCTGGAGAAGAGGAGGCTCAGGGGAGACCTTATTGCTCTCTACAACTGCCTGAAAGGAGTTTGTGGTGAGACGGGTGTCAGCCTCTTCTCCCCTGTAACTAGCAATAGGACTAGATGGAATGTCCACAAGCTGTGCTAGGGGAAATTCAGGTTGGACATTAGAAAATACTTCTCTGAGAGTGGTCAGGCGCTGGAACGGGCTGCCCAGGGAGAGGTGGAGTCACTGTCCCTGGAGGTGTTCAAGAAACATTTAGATGTATTGAGGGACGTGGTTTAGTGGGGAAATATTGGTGATAAGTGCACGGTTGGACTGGATGGTCTTAGAGGTCTTTTCCAAACTTGATGATTCTATGATTCTCATGGAACAGCTGAGGAAGATCTGTCGCTCTGCATGAAAAAGAGCAAAAGTTACATGTTCTTGCTGTGTAATTCTTACCTCATTTGCTATGAGTTCACACTCCTTCCTTTCAGATTTGCTGGTACCATTTACAAGCGGCTTCCTAGCAAATACAGATTTTTCCCATGTAAAAGGTGTACGTCTTACTATCTCATGCTGTAACACTTCTTTGCATTATTGGTAGCTGTTTCTTGTGTTTTTCTGTCTGACCCCAGGGAAGGTGCAGGTTACTCTTGCTGTTCGCTTTCCCTCACCCTGCAGCAATGGCAGCTCTGAGCACTGCAGTCAGGCTCTACAAAGGAGGAGGGATGTGCATGCCTCTTTCAAAAGTTCCATGCATGTAAGCTTTTTCTGATACACCTGTCAAGGTCACTTTTACTTACCGCTCCTAGAAGGGCTGCGTGATCTGGATAGGGCACTTCTGTATTTAGTTTGACCCTGGCCTGAGGCTATTCTGACTTCTCAATGTAATCCTTCATCTTCTCATGCCCTTCTCTCTGAAACCTGAGCCTGACCGATGGGGAGGATGGAAAGCTTTTCTGTGCAGACCCTCAGGGTGCCCTGTCAGGCAGGCAACCTGCAGACCAGGAGGTGGGCTTTGCAGTGCTGCTGCAGGCTCACCAAGCCAGCTGTGTTCCAAAGCTCTGACCCCAGGAGGTATTCCTGACCCTGTCCTCCCAACTCTTCTCTCTCTCACTCTCTTGAAGATATTAATGCTATTTTGCAGAATATCAGTCTCCAGTAACTTTATGAGTGCTTTCTGTATGCTAACTCATCCATCAAACTGTAAATCATTTAAGGATGAATCATTGAATCATGACTTACTCCAGTGAAGGACCTGAATTTGCTCCATGACCCTGTGATAAACACAAAGGGTAACATTACCTACTAGTTCAGCTGCCTAGCCCGAATTTACTTCTTTTAATTGTACAGTGATAAATTACACTACACTGCATCTCCTTTTCTTTTTCCCAAGCATCCATCAGTCCTCCCTTGAACAATTTTATATTTATAGGAATTTAGTTATTCACCTGCAGTTACCATACAGCAAGACACAAATGGGGACAGACTGCAAGAGGAAAGACAAACTGATAGATTATTAGACAGACTGAATCAGTTTGTAGACTTGACAATTATATTCATTAACTCAATCAGCCTTCTGTTAATAGTGTGGGTTTGATTGCCATCTTGCCTACAGGTAAATCTCCATCAAAATTACAGCCATCAGTTAGTCTCCATTTTTATAAACTATACGTGCCGGGGGAGGGAGAAAAAAAAAAAAAACTAAAAATGTTGCTATTTCCTTTATTCCAGCAGCAGCAGAGCTCTTTTGCAAAGCAGCCCAAGGACAGGCGGTGTGGAGCCACAGTGACCTCCGCCGGCCAGTCCTGCCTTGGTGCAGAAGAATGCTTTCTCTCCTTGCTCTGATCTCTGCTTGCACTGATGGACAGCTTGCTGCTCTTGCACTCCTTGCACACGGGGCAGCTGAAGGCACTGAGGTGAGTAACCCCAGCTTCCAGCCTGAGGATACTCAGAGTTTTCCTGCTCTGCTGAGTTGCAGTACTGTTTCCCTGCATCCTTTTGCTCACTGTTACAAATCCAGAGTGACCCAAACTGAACTGAGGTCTGTTCCAACTTGATATTCTTATCTTCCCTGAGAAATAGGGATCAGGGTGGTCCTGTGCTCTGATGCCACTGGGTGAGGATGTATGATGTACCTGGGCAGATATTAGCTGGTACTGGTCAGAGGGGTGCCTTCTAAGTTATCAGGTTTTATTGCAGGCACTTGTAGGAGAGATGTTTTGAAGTAGTGCCACCAACACTCAATAATATAAGCTGCACACATCTTATGCTCATATCATCCTCAGACTTCACGGCTGCTGTGTTGACTTGAATTTATTTCATAGAGAATTTTACTGAAAATCATGTGTTTTGTCTTCTAAAATCTGCTGTACAACACAGTTTTCCATATCATTTTCTTACACTGTGAATTCTCAAGTCTGGAGTAAGTAAAGCCTCTTGGGAAAAAAAAAAAAAGTGTTGTAAAGAGCATTTACAAACACATTCCAAGGTGAAAGGTGATAATCTCTGTGTATAAGCTCACTTTCCTATTTTGTGCTAATTTATCAAATAGATAAAATTATTGCCTTCACAAATAATGGAATTATTTTTCCACACGAAAATAACATCTTGGCGTTTTCTTCTTGAGTTCTCCCTCATTTTAACAGTGCATCAGGTGCTAATAAAGACATATAAACATGAGTGAATGAGTTTTAGTTGCATGGGTAACAGGCCTGTTTTTTCCACTGGTTAGCAATAAAAACAAGACATTTTACTCCCCACCATGGCATATACATATCTGACAAGTTGTATCCAGAAGTTTTAAACCTGAGTGGTATTTACTTTAAACAACTGTAAGCAAGCAGTACGTGCTTCCATTCGCCTCTTTGAAGCTCGTGTGGAATCCATATATGCCCTTTGATTGCTGTTTTGTGGTATGTGAGGTTTTGTTTGTTTGTTTGTTTGTTTTCTTTTCTTTTCCCATTTGCATCATCTGGAGAACTGCTAAGAATCCAAAGGTTGCTGATGTGTCAGAAAAATATCATTTTTTACTCAAATTCCACTCACTGCTATCAGAAGAACAGACATTTCCATTCTGTCTGCAGCCTGGAGTCAGTTTTCTTTTGTGTGCTCTAATGTGTTTCAGACTAACCAAATTTTTTTGTTGGGTTGCTGTTTGTTGGGGGTTTTTTTGGCAGGGTGGATGTTGGCTTATTGGTTATGAGAGCCTGAACAACCACTGCAGTGGAAATAAAAAGTCCTGACACTAGAGCAGTGGAAATAACAATGCTGGTTTCTTCCACTAAGTGGAAATAACAGGCTTTGTTCCACCAATGTGAGGTACAGAATACCTGATGTGAGTTGGTGTATAACAATTTTTATTTGTCTGGGACAACTGTCTCAGTGTTACTACACCGTTCCAGAGCAAAACTGCCAAAAATGGTTGGTTACAAGGTCACTGATAACAGGCCGGATTCTCAGAGCTGATGTAAATCAGAAAAGCAAAGAGCTACACTGATTCCTACCACCCAAGGATGTGGCCTAAAATGTTTCTTTCAGTGGCTAGCTGAAAAGCAGCTCTTGGGTACCATACCCCAATATCTGCACGTGTGAAAGTCTTCTAAGAGAACATCTCCAATAATTCCGTATCCAATGAGTGAAAGGTGCTTGCAGTAATTGATGGCATACAACTCACAGCAAGAAATGGTGGCCCTGGTTTTGTAAATCATGCAACTTGCCGAACTCAGTAGAATTGTATATTTTTAAGATAAGCCTTCATAGAGTTTGAAATTTAAAAGGGAATCACTCAGAAAGTAATAAACTGCTAGTAAGGGGCCAGACAACTGTTTCTCCTGTTGGCTTCTTTACAGGGCTACACAGTCAAAGGTAGGCCTAAAAGGAACCAAATTCTTCTAGAAAATGGTTGTAACAATATTTTATTTTCTCTGTCCTAGGATGTAAGCAATATCTTTAGCTAAAATGTAATCTCAGTTGTAGAGGGATCCCACAAGTGTATTTCCGTTATTGTTTCAAAAACACTGGGTGAAATTCAGCAGACAAAGAAGTAAAGCTGTTTAGTTCAGTGGAACTGAAGCAGGATGGACCAAGCCTGAGAGAAGATGAACAGGTAGATAATGCATTTTTCAAACACGAGCCAGCATTTAAATTTAAAAACACAATGATGGAAAGCAAAGGAAGCACAAACTTTTACCTTTAAGGATTTTCCTTTCTTTTTCTCTCCACAGTTATTTTCATATTCTCACTGTAGGAAGCTGCTGACAAAAAGCTTCCTACAAAACTTTTATGCAGGACCTTAACATTAACTTGTCTAATTTTCCTTCACATTTTACTGGCAGTCTATCTGGAAAAAGAGCATTATTCAGCAAAACTGAATCTCCACTGAGGTCAGCAGTGGAAACAGCCTTTGTTCAGACCTTCAGTCTCGGTCCCTCTGCTTCGCATGACAAAATACATGAGCAGGGAAGCGTCAGCAGAGAGGCAGGGAGCATCTTTAAATCATCCTTGTCATTGGAATGGCCTCCTTCATGGCACAGTAACAGATAATATTTTTTAAATCACTATCCATTGCCTCTGTAGAGAACCTTCCATTTGTCTGCTCGTGAGGCAGAAGGTCCAACTATTCTTTGCTGGTTAACTTGGAGTTCAAGTAACTAAGTTTCCAAAGATTTTCAATACAGCTTGTAATAATTAAATGACAGAAGGTAAACTAGGCAGTAAAAGTGATCCAGGGACTGTGGAGTTAGGTCAGCATGAGAAGGACTCACCTTTTTCTGATAAACATGTCTCGTGCAGCCTTAAGAAAATCACAGCCTTGTTGTGTCCTGTTTGGCAAAACTGGACAAATATTCATTCTGTGTTGGATAAGAAACTTTAATGAAGGGATAAACGCATCAAAGATGTGAAGATTTCACATTCAGGGGCGATGCACACAACTTGCAGTACAGTTACTGTTGCAAGAGGGCTTTTTGAACTTCACACGTTTTGATCGCCTCACGTTCTCACTTGAAATAAACTGTTTTTCAGGCACAATGTAATTTTATCATCTTCATAATATTGGCTTGATACTCCCTCAGCATTTATCTGAAATAAAAGAGAAGGATGAAGAAGAGGAAGGTGAAAATATACATAGATGCATTCCTAACCCAGTGTCACAGCTCCTGAATTAGATTCTCAGCCGACAGAGCTACAGGGTAACTGCATTACAGTTAATGTAAATCTTCTGATTGACACCAGCTGACAATCCAGACCCATCTACTAAAATCAGGTATCAGATATTTCTTAGTGCTTTTTCAAAGGACTATGATATCCATCATGTTTTCCCTGCTTATTCATTACAAGTTGTAACAATAAAATGTGCTTTATCTGTGTCCTAGCTTTCCTGAATTTAAGTTTGCTTATTGTAATACCATTTTTATGTCACAACTAGACTGCAGATCGAAAGGCAGACTGTGTCAAGGGAATTTGGTGTTTTACATTTAGAAGGAACATTTAATGAATTACGCTGCCCCCAGATAACCCCTATTTCATTTGTATATAATGCTCAGGGCTAAGGATTGTCTTTCTGATCCTTCTTAGATGTTAGGCAGTGTGTTTCAAGACTGGTCACATTACTGCTCCCATCGTTACTTCAGACCCAAACCTGCAAGTGCTGAGTGCAAAAACTCCCACAGAGGACAAAAAAATGGCTGTAATACAACAATAATCTTAAATTTATCAAAGGCAGAAAGCTCAAAGTAAAATTAAATCTATGACTTTTTTCTTTGCATGGCTAGTGGTCAGCATATATTGTATAAGCATGACCTTTCAGTACGTTTTTAATGGTTTTTATATTAAAAACTAATTGCTAGATTTCAAACCCTAAAACATTGGACTGCCTATAAATATTCTGTCCCCTTAATCCCTGGAGGAATTACTGACTCAAGCCCCTTCAGCTGGGCTTGTCACTCTGTAGTTTTGCATCTTCAGGAGGAGAAGTAGAGACGTGAATTCACTTTCAGGCTGGAAAAGGCCTAGGAATAATGCACCAAATGGTGCAGTGCTAATTGAAATGCCATTAGTCTTAGGAGGAAACCATTTGACTACTTAATGGCCATGCAAGGTATAAATAAAACAAATGACTAGCCAGGCATCAAGCTCCATGGTGCAAGCTTGTTGCCTGATGAGATTTCCCCAGTCCCCTCTGCCAAGGCACTGGTATCGCTGGCTCCATGCACTGTAGAAAGAGGAACTTCTCCCTCTGCCACAAGGCAGCTGTCAGCAGCCTCTGGAAATGGAGCTTTACCTCTGACACACTTCACACTGTATGTCCCCTTTTTATGTTTGCTTCCATTTTGGTTGTTTCAGAATGCCTTCATGATTGTTAGCATACAAATGCAGCATGTATTTGTTCATACGGGACGAATATGGAACAGGACAATCCTAGCTATATGTACAGACTGAGGGGCAAGAGGCTGGAGAGCAGCCCCATGGAAAGGGATTTGGGGGTTCTGACTGATGGCAAGGTGTATCTGAGTGAGGTAAAGCAGGCGGGTGAAAGCCATTGTGTCTCCAACCTAGCCTCAGGGACTGATGAGCTACAAGCCCTTCAAGGGACTAGATCCTCACCTCAGCTGTGTAGTATAGCTAATACAAGGAATCCCCCACTGCACCTACACATCTCTACAAAATTAAGCGGTGAAAAATGAGTTAAATTCAACAATTTATTTCATGTACAAAATGCCATATAGTCATCCACAGCACTCCTGAAGTCACATGAGGACTGCATTTGCAATCCGATTTCTATCCCACCCAGATGTACAGTGAAGCAGCAGGCTGTGGAACAACGTGTTCAAACACTGAAAGCCTAACTTAGCCTCAGCTAGGAAAAACTGGCATAACTTCAGTGACTACAGTAAGAGCTATTGCAGACTGTGGTAATTTAATTACCTGAGGACCTGTCCCATGTTTCCTCAGACAGCTCTAAGCACTTCTTCTGTTCTTTTTTTTAGTGTGGTTTGTTATTTGTATGAATCAGAACAAGAAGAGAAGAAGAATCAGTGATTTCAGAAGGCTTTGGATCATGCTCCAGGAGCTGTCATTTGAACCAGTGGCAAATGGTTCTGGTGTAGGGTGGAAGTCTGGGCCTGTAACAGTGCATTTTCTTAGGATTTCTTGTTCCATGGGATTCTGTGCAATCACTAAGTATTTCCAGTTGATATGGTAATGTTAAGTAGAAAACTCCAAATATTATAATAGGAAAGGAATGCTTTCCTGCAGCACTAGTGCTTTCCTTCCATGTGTTTTCCACTTACAATCTCTCTTTGGTAAGCCTGCAAAATAAGATTCTTTGACCAGCAGCACTTGCTTTTGCTCCAGGGCAGAAAGCACAAGACTGAACCAGAATGCACTGTGTTGACCATACAGAGTCCAGATGTTATAAAATACAGAAGCAAGGCAAGCCGTGGAATAGAAATAGACAAAACATTCTGAAGATCCTGAGTTTCTCTTCCCCTAAGGACCTTTTCATATTTTTTGCACATCAAACAAACATCAATCTGATGTATTGGAATAGAGCATTTGACACCAGTGTCAGTGGAGGATGTAAAACAATACTGCCAGTACCAGCAGAGGAAGATGTCTTTGCTACAGCAAAGTGCATATGCTGGATGGCAAACAGCTGTTCTTCAGTATCAGCAGTGGTACATGAAAGAACCTGAGGGAGGCTGCAAGTCTTTAGGTTTTTCCTCATTTATATTAATATTGAACTGGCTGGCTCTAAAGGTGGGAATTCACGGTGCCCGTAAAACAATTCATATTAGGGAAAGGTATTTTTCTGACACAAGGAAACTGGCTGAAAAAGATGCCTGGCATTCCTGAAATTTTCCACCTTCACTGGTCCTAACCAAGAGCAGATGAAATTGTTATGGAGGTTTCAGCAATGCCATGGCTCCTGTGGCAGAGAGTCTCAGTGTTTGTTGCACAGTATGTTACCTTGAATTCAGCCCCATGGGTTGTTCCTGCTGTTAGGTATATTCACTTATACATAGTCCTGGGTACTTAGAACAGAGATGAATGTGTACCAGCCAGATAAATAGCAGTCTTGTCTGTGTCCATTACTCCAAAGCTGTCCATTACTCCAAAACTGGTTTTGTTGTTCATCAGAAGAGAAGCTTAGTTTGCAAGTATGAAATAGTATTCACATTAGTGTTGTTTCTCTCCATCTGGAGAGATTCCTAATGAGGATTGAAGATCAATCATTTTAAGCCTGTGAGCTATAATGATAAGACTATGAGCCTGACCTACAGTAGCTTGAAACTGAACTGTTTTCTACATACTCTTAAACTACCTGAATTCCCTTAATAATGCAAAGGAATCAATCAAACTCTGTTAGCTCTCTGTTAGGTGTTCAACATTATTCACTGCAAGCATAGTCTCCAGGTTGCATAGAAAGTCTTTGAGGTTGTTTCAGTCTCTGTTCTCTTTACCTAAGGATGATGGTGCACCATCCTAAGGCTTCAAAGGATATGCATTAAAACTGGCAGACCCATGTTACAATCTAAAAAATAAAATAAAATAAAATAAATGGGGGCACTTAAGGAAATACTCAGCAGGATTGAAAGGGGTTTTGTGATCCCATTTAGAGACATAAATCAATGATAGCTGCATTGTAGCAGTGCAATCTTATTCAGACTAAGTTCTACTCTGTTTAATGTTATCCAGAATGTGAGAACAGTTCAGTTCTGATAAAACAGTACAGTGTTGCTATTTCCAAACGGAACAGTTTCCTTGTTTCATTATGTTTTTGAATAACTGAAACCTGCAGTTTTATCTGCCAAAATGCCAAATAAGCCAGCATAAGACTGTATAGACACTGATATGCACACTGCAAATATGCAAGCATTTAGATATTCTGCCCTGCTTTCTGTGAGGGTGCTTTTCATCATTAAACGTAATATTTATTTCATTCCAGTCACAAAGAAATGTTCAGAATCTTTCAGCACATTTTGAGAAGTTATCCTAGTAATGGCACCTGTCCATCTTGACAGCAGTTTTCTGCCCATTAGGTGGGGCAACAAACCAGGATGGGGTTCATTTCATCAGCCCTCATCAATTGCAACTCGGCTCATTAACACAAATCAGTGTCCTTTAGTAATTTGAGTGAACACACCAGGCTGTGAAGGACAATGGAGGTGTGCTCTTACCTGTCAGCACTGGAACAGGGGTGATAACCTCCAGCAAAAGGGCAAAGCCCATATCCATGGACAGTGATGCCTTCACCTACCTCAGTGAGCACTGGCAGAGACCATCTGAGAAAGCCCTTAAGGCTCACCACTGTCCCCATGAAGTGCAGACATCTCCTGTACCAGCAGTTTTCATCTTACCTCACCACATGCTTCTTTTCCCATATAAGCAGGCCTCTGGCTGTCTTTTAGAGACTGCTCACTTCAAGAGATTTCCTGATCAACTTTAAAACTGCAAGGAGTACCAACCTGCAGGTGTCCTGTTATTTACAGAGATGACTTCTGAGCTCTGGCCATATTGAAAAGCTAAACAGAAAGTCTTGCTGACATCTGGGAACCAAAATTTTTTGGGTCAAGCTGATCTGTGCTCACTGCAACCTACTTATATTTAATTAGTCCATACTTCAGTGCTACTGTCAATCAGTTTCCTCTGAAGACTGGCCACAGATGGAGCTGTGGTGTTGGGGGAGGTTCCTGGCATGACGTTCCTGGCATTACTCAGGAAGCTCAGGTGTTCCTTTAGGGTGTCTTTTTCACACTTTCTGGGTTAAACCTGCCACCACACTTGATGGTAACAAACTGATGGTTTGCTAACAACGCATTTCAAGAAGGAAATTTACATTGGGAAATAAGCTGGGAATCTTACTCCTCTTCCAGAGTTTGGGGCATGGCCGGCTTCCTGAGATGATCTGGGAATGTCACCTAAGAAATCCATGCTTTGACCAAAACATTGGCAATGCCCTTTATTTCATCTCTTCCTTACCCATAAAACCATTTTTGAAGGTTAGAACCTTTATAGCAATTGTTCTGTCTTCCCTTCAAAGGTCTTGTGAGGTTTTTATAAATACCCTGCATCCCAGGATTGCCTGCAATCTTATGACACTGAATTTCATGAAGCACAGCTGGTCCCTTCATATTCCCAGTCTCCTAAATGTACATGAGCTCAAAGGAGAACTTGGGAAGAATGTCATCTTTCCCAAACTGAAAGGAGTGTTTGTTCTGGGTTTAGAGTACGTCAGACAAACAACACATGTAATTTTATTTACTGTAGCAAATGGACAGTTGATGTTTTTCTTTACCAAGTCTCTTCCTCTAAAAGATCTCAAAGAAATGGCCTGCATTATAAGTAGTAGAGAAAAATGATAATCGCAACGTTGTCTCCTGCTTCCAAATGATGATGTGCAAGGCACATACATAACTTCTTGGCAAGGGTTCATTTGTCAAAATAAAAGAAGCCAACTGCATAAGGGAAAGAGACAATCTATCTTGACAAACCTGTAGATGCTAGCAAAAATGTAAACAAAAAGTTGCAGTGAGTGATGCCTTAATGTAGCACTGGCAGAGTACTGGCTTCAAAAATTAACAACTGTTGATGCTTTCCCGACTAGTCAAAAGAGCAGGTGTCATGATTTCTGCTATGTTTGACATTTTCTACAGTTTCTACTCAATTTTAATCTCTGTGTAATACTCAATACTCAGCTTTCTACAAGAAAGACAGAATACGATTCCTACAAATGGGATAATACATTTGAAGACAGCAGACCAAAGAAAAGAGATAGCAGAGATGAAAATTTCTTGACATTTTTATGAACTCATCATTTTTGCCATTTAATATATAAAAAGAAAAACCTATTTCCACTGATTGATTACTTTAATGAATAAATGTACTCAATGATTTGGTGGCTTGAGTGGATTAAATTTCCCTTGCTGGCAGGAACTGGACTTAAATGAAAGTGTTTTGAGGGTTTATTCACTTTTCCTAAACCAAAAAAAAAAAAAAAAGAAGATAGAAAATCAGCCTGAATTTTAAACCACTTCGATCTCTGTCTATATTTTACAAACTATTGCCTGAACCTATGTGAACTCCTGTGGAATCAACCCCAATTATGGTCCATTCAATTGCATGCTCAAATAATTCCAAACCAGATTTTTCACAATGTTGACGTGTTGAACAACACTCAGAAGCTTAATCATAACCTCCTTCTTATGCATTATACTTCCTTGCTGCAACCAATTCAAATAGCCATCATCACATAAGCTTCAATCCTCACCTACACAAAATGCTTTCAAAAACACAACAGCAAATAAACAGCTGATATAAAGAAAGGCTGCATTGTAGGGTATGGTTCTGATAGGTTTTGGAGGGAGACGGGCAGCTCCTGTTTAGTCTGGGGCTGTTTAGAAAGAGGAGGCTGAGGGGAGACCTTATTGCTCGCTTCAAATACCTCAGAGGTGATCGCTGCAAGAGTTGGGTTGGTCTCTTCTCACTGGTGACAGGTGACAGGATGAGGTGAAATGGCCTCAAGTTGTGCCAGGGTAAGTTTAGGCTGGATATCAGGAAACACTTCTTTACAGAAAGGGTTGTTAAGCACTGAAACAGGCTCTCCAGGGAGGTGGTCGAGTCACCACCCCTGGATGTGTTTAAAAACCCTTTGGATGTGGTGCTCAGGGACATGATTTAGCAGAGGGATGTTAGAGTTTGAGTGGTATGGTTAGGTTGTGGTTGAACTTGAGGATCTTTAAGGTCTTTTCCAACCTGAGCAATTCTATGATTCTAAGGTCACCACAGGGAGCAATGGGAGAAAAGAAGAAAGTTTGTTATAAAAAGTAAATACCTCTTAAAAAAATAAAAAAAAGTAGGAACTGTTTGATTTTGCAGAGGTGCTGGAGGACAGGATAATTTTCTCTTTGTGTTTTGGTTTTCTTCCAGTGGATCAATTATCAAGCTCATGAGTTATGATGCAACACGACTTGGAGTTCTTAAACTCATAAGTTTGGTGCGTAATTCTTCCTGCAGTCCTGAATGAGCCACCGTGCCTCTTTGGAGCAGAGCACCACGTGGTATCTCCATGCTAGCACAGATTTGTGCTAACGTCAAACACACACACTTGCCAGAAGCTAAATGTAAATTTCTTCTTGCAAAGGCAGATCTGGAAGCTGCATAGGACTGTAATATTCACTCCAAACACATTTTAGCTTTAAGAAAGTTGCTTTAATGGAAAAAAAGAAACATTAAAAAGTTATACATTGTACTGTTTTAATCATAGCTTTATATTCTGAGTATGTTTGCTTACTTTCTACATTTCTGTCTGCAGGTGAAAAAGACTGAGTAAAGAGAAGCAAAATAAAAATGAAGGAACATTTTCACTAGCAATATTGGCTTCACTGGGCTTTGCTGCAGATAAATCTGCTGATGACTTGAACAACAAAAAGAAAGCTCAAACTATGATGAATCATTTGCTCCGTATTTTCATTTGTCTGGCTTTGTCTTGTTATTCACTCCAGTTGTCTCCACACAATATCTCTTGTGGGGTTTGCAGGAAGAAGGGTTTCGTAAGCTGTCTTTTGATGGTTGCCTTTCCTTGAAGGACCCTCTGCACCTTTCACTTCTTCAGTAAAGAAGTAAGAACTACCTTGCTTCTGTGTAAATGCTCTAGTCTTATAACAGATAAAACAAACACCCTAATATTCTCAGGACATTCTTGTTTTATTTATGCTGACTACTACATGGGCATGTGTCTTACTGTAAACACACACTGAAGATTTGCTGATAATTAAAATCTTGCCATTGGTAATGGCAACTCAACCCTAAGGAAACTTTTTGTTTCAGGGAGAAAAAAAAGAAAGAAGAAAAAAGAAGATCAAAAAGCACTGATGACCACTTGTGGTATTCTTAGGAATATCACCAATATGAAAAAAAAATTGTAAAAACTTTTTTTTAATGTGGTTTGCTCTTAGAGCCTTGTGAGACTCACCTATGGCATTAGCATAATCTGATAGTGATGTGACATCTTTCAAACCCACCCTTTCCTCAAGGACATCAAGAGAGGTGAAAGCTGACAGCTCTGCTTTACACTAACAGAGCTTTGGGTCAAGCGGGCATCACAGCAGTTTATGTGAGGGCTGAAGCTGACCTCGTGTCTCTACAGCTCCCAAAGGATCCTACAGTGAGTACTGGTGTATTCAAGGTTGTGCATGCTGGCATCGCAACCAGATCTCCACGTTAAGGGCAACGTCGAGGGCATCTTTCATCCTGGGGCAAGCACAGAGCATCAGAAAGATGTTCTGCTACAAAAATTTTGCGACAAGCTGCCATCATCTCCTGCAGGGCAAATACAGGAGTCTACTGCTGAAGACAAGTCATCAGAGCCTGCCTCAGGTGCTGACAGCACTTCTTTAACACATCAGCTTCTCTAGCACAAGCCTTATTCTCAACAACAGCTGCTACTGATCGAGCTGTTACAGATCGGGCATCTTCTCCTTGTCGGCTAACAGGCAAAAGCAAATCTGTCAGAAACAACGTGGCCTGGCATCTTGTGGACAGAGGGCCTGATCAGCTCCAGCCTGCCGACTGCACACTCATGCACAGTACAGTGATCCAAAGGTGCTTTTGGATGGACCCAAGGAAGCCCCATTGATCTTTAGAAGCAGCAGGGAAGGTTGTGTGATGAATTGGTGAGGCTTGGATTCAGACACCTGACCTGCCTGCCATCTAGTGTATGTTCAGAGCATACTTCCAGCAGGAGAACAAAGAACAGAATTAATCTGAGTGAATGTGGCACATTATTGAGGGCCCATGCTGGAAACAGCTTCACATTTTCACTGTGAGGCTCTGCTTTTTGGCAATAGGGTATATCCTCAAAACAGCAGCCATTCGGTTGCAGTGATTGCATTGCTTTCAAAAACACAACAGACAAAACCCAGCTTACCTCTTTTAGCTGCAAAAGAAGCAGTTTACATTTTCCACAGCCAATTGTACCCCGTTAACACAAGACAAGCCACTGAAAACTTGAGTTCTAAGTCTACTTTTAGCTTTTAGCTTTTACCTCTTTAATCTGTTTAGCAATCTATCTGGAACAGAGCTGCTCACTCTTAGTACGCACAGACACTGAACAAAACTGGTCCTGTGCCACACAGAGTTTCAGTCTTGTGGAAATCTGTGATACTTGGTGCCTAAGAGCTGACTCTCATCTTACTGAGCAATCAAATTACTTTCTCACAAAAATACTTCAATGACTTTTTAAATAATTTGTCATTTTTTTTTAATAAATACAGTATATGCATATTCTTCATTGAATTGTCTCCAAACCACAGAAATTATTAAGAATTATTTTGGAATTATCAAACCCAAACTCACACCCACATTCAACAGTTGTTTAACCTCGAAGCCAAGTCACAACACTTCTGAGATCCACTCAGAGACATGCCTGTAGCAGACAAAGGACAGAGGTCCCTGAGCTGTGAATGACTGTGTCAGCTCTGGGAACACAATAAAAACAGGCTCAGCAGCGTGGAGCTAATTGCCTCCTACCTGGGCTAATTAGCTTCTATGCAGTACTGCAGTGATGCAGCTGTACAGACTCTGGATCCGGCACTGCCTTGCAATAAGACAACACTCTTAAAACCCTGCAGTGTCCTGCACTGCCTGGGCACAAACGAGTTATCTTGCACTAAAAAGAACACAAAAATAAGTAAGTGAGTTTTGTAATGGTTGCTGATGGATCTTGTCACTTCAATGAATAGAAACATGCATTTTTCACTAAATTAAGACACACGTGCATCTGATTAGTCTTCTCAGGAGTGTGACAAATCTCCCGTGCCCTACTTTTGGTGCTGCATTCTCACAGCAGCAATATCATGGCAACTTCCCCTGTTCCCAGTACGCACCTTGGCTGAAATCAACTGCTGGCTGCTGGAACAGACACAGCTCTGAGTCACTGCCTGCAAAAAAGCTTTGGGCTGGAAGTCCCTGTGTCAGTGTAACCTAGTAGAAATGAGACAAAAAGACAAAACTATTGTGCTTTTTAGGTTTCAAATATTACTTCTAAGTTGTGTTGGTTTATTTTTTCCTCCCTGAAACATATAACATTGGCTAAATTTTAACATGGACTGGGGGCTCATGTTTCTGTTGTACAGCACAGGGCTGTGAAAAGAGAATAAAAGGAGAGGTAGCTGTTTCATGAATCATTCTTTTCATGTGTTTGGTTTTCCAAGAGAACTTTACAAATACCCATTTTCGTTTGGCTTCATATGGCTGCCACAGGGAGACCAGGAACAAGTGTGGAGCTTCCAGTTGTGCTGCACACATTCCCCTCTTTTCCACTAGTGGAAAAACAGTACTGAGTTCTCAGCCTCTACTTTGCACTTCATCTAAAGAAATAGAGCTTGCATAGGCTGTAGATCCAGCAGTGTAAAGGTTATCAGTCACAAACATTTAGCCCATTGGTATTTAGAAAATTAATAGTGAAACTATAGCAATGAAACCTCACTGCAGCACTCTGCTGAAAAATCTTTGCTTGTAGAATTTTTATGAGGTCTGGATTAGGAAGGTCCTACCAGTCATATTAAGCGGGAAATAATGTGGTTTATCAATATTTTTATTTCAACAGCTGTGTATAAGTGTCTATAGGGCAAACCTGCCTTCTGCTCTTCCCCAGGGGTACCTGTGAATAAATAAGCATTAAGATGCACGTGGTTCACTGTGCAAAGCAGGGACAGAAAATGCAAGAAGTGAGGAAAGAAGTTTTCACTTCTGGTCTGAGGCACAGAGAGAAAGGTGTACAAGGGGCAGGGGCTGGGGAGGGAGCAGAGCATGTAGCCATTGCTGGGATCTGCATGTTGAAAGGTATCTGGGACTTCCACTGCAGCTGCCAAATGTCAGGGGGGGAGGGAATGTAATCAAATTGTAACTGCAGTGGGTCTGAAGCACGGGGCAGAAAATATTCTCTGTTTGTATAAAAAATAGATTTATATGTAAATATTGAAGAGTGTCTTCTCTAGTAATGAATAAGGAATACATCGCTTATTTCGTGTATGATAAAACCATTATTTTGCATAGAAGAGGCAGATGACACTTGATTTATATTGTCTTGCAAAAGCTTAAGACAATTAGGGGGAACACTCTTCTGAGACTTATTACATTGACAAAATTCTGGTACAGCCAACAGCAATATGATTCACACAAGGATCATCTGGCATGTAAAGCTCATTTTAACAGATACCAATGTGACATACATAAAGCTGTCAGGCTTTCTCTAAAGGACAGTCATCCACTTCATGTTTCAAGTGCCAAATTAATTATATTTGACATTTAATTTATAACCTAGGGTATTTTAGATTTAGAACTTGACTATGATAACAGCAGATTAGAGCTGCGTTTCATTTGACAGAATTGATCTTTCAAGTTATTTTCCTTGTGAGCAAGGGTCTTGATTCAGATTTTTGTGTATCAAGCCCACATACAGGACACTGATACCTCTAAGCAAAGTACACTTCATTCGCCTCCTCCCCCAGCCTTTCTGTGGTGAATTATTTTGGACTCGGAAGCAAGTTTCTTCCCCAGTCTTAATCATAAAGCTCCACCTAATGGAGCCAGGAGAGAATTGTAGAGAAAAAGGAACGCAGAAGCTGCTAAATAGTATTATCAAGGGAAAAATGCTACGAAACCATGAGCGGTTTATCTCCTCTGCCTAATTTTAGTCTCCCTTTCCAAGGACATTAAAACTTTGCAGTGGTATGAAAGCTAAACAAAATAGCTTGATCTTTTAATCTGACCAGAATCGAAGCCTTCTTTTTATTGCTACTGATAGATATTTCAACCCACTGATAAATTTCACACTGATGTAATACCTTAACTTTTGTTATAATAGTTTAAAAATTACAAGTATGCAAAGTAGATGGTAAATATGTATGAAGATGGTAAATACACATAAAGATTGGTGGTTAATTTTCAGATGTTGGAAAACGAAATCTTTATTTCTTTGTGGATTTAGAGAGTCTCAACCAATCAACTGGCTTTTTAAAAAATCAGTGAAATGTCTAGATCAAATTACCACTAAAATTAAGATGTTGTATACAATTTTTGATCATTTACTGGCCTCCCACTGGAACGCAGCTGGAACTCTGGCACTGCAAAATACAGTTCCAGGAAACAAGCTGAAGAACGACACCAAAAAGCAATGCCGTGTTCAAGGCAGCACAACTCTTTTTTCAAATCTTGAAGTGCTTTGCAGACATTAATATAAAAGAGCAGACAAATTTCTGCAAAAGTAGAAAAACCCACCGGTGCATTCAGAACTGCTCCTCACTCAGATGAAGGCTCCGTGGCCACTTGCGGACTTTTTCTGCAACAGAAGGTACAGATCTAAGTGTCGCCTTGTATCAAGACAAGCGTTTCCGTGAGGAACCAGGACACTTGTCAGGATCATCTTATTCTAGATGATGAAAACAGCCATCGCCCTGAGCCTCTGCTTTGAAATTCTCCATAGCAGGGCAAGATCAGCTCATTGTTTTTAGTAAAAACATCGGCTTGGTATCGAAGTCTTCTATCTAGAATGGCACTTTGGTATGCTGGACAAATATGTCTGTCGATCAAAAATTGTTTTAATTTCTAACATTTATGATCAGATATGGAGATGTGGTATTTGCAGAATATCTTCTGTTAGAAAGGTGATTAAACCACACCTTCAACGAATCTTAAATATGGTATTTAGTCAGGCCAGGTGGTGACAAGCTCTGCATCCTCTTCTTTGGATGCCCTTGACAGGCACGCACAGTGGGCCAAGCGATTTCCCTGCATTCACCTCACAAAATCTTTAGTAATGTAACTGAAATGTCAGCTTTTCCAGTAAATTTGGCTGCAGCTCAACAACAGGTTTGTGAGTCCCAGGGTGGAAGGCAGGCCCTATACATAGAAGGGCAGGCAGTGCCACTTCATCAGCCGTGTACTTTTATGAAGCCAGACTGAGAGACGGGTTCTGTCTAGTTAATCTCATGATATTCCCAGACAGCACACCACAGCTTGACTAACAGATCCATGCAGCTGAGAAACCCACTGCCACGGCAATGCACTTGGGCTGACGTGATACTGAAAATGGGATTCTCCAAGCTGGTATTGCCATTATATTGAGATGCCGTATGGCCAGCTGATGACGATGGTCTGAACACTGCATGAATACTGGAACAGGTTGCCAAGGAGGCTGTGGATGCCCCATCCCTGGAGGCATTCAAGGCCAGGCTGGATGTGGCTCTGGGCAGCCTGGTCTGCTGGTTGGTGACCCTGCATGTAGCAGGGGGGTTGAAACTGGGTGATCGTTATGGTCCTTTTCAAGCCAGGCCATTCTGTGATTCTATGACCCAATTAATGTTTCAGCGCTGCTTGTTTTCCTCCGTTTATTTGCCTCTTTCAGAGGAGCAAGCACGGATCCAATCTCGCTTAAGGACGAGGCCGCACCTCGTGCGGCACTGAACGCGCACCCGTACAAACAGACTAACGCCAAGCGCGCCTCCGCGCAGCGCCTGGCAACCCAACAGCCCTCCAACCTCCCCTGCCCGCCTTCCACCCCGCGCACAACCACCGCCCCGCCCAGCACCGGACGTCACACCCTGGCAGTGTGTCCCCGCCCTTCACGCATGCGCAATCCACAAAATGAGGCGTGCCCACCTCTGCGCGCGGGCGTCCTTTGCGCATGCGCACTCAGCGAGCCGCGGAACCTCCCTCGCTTCTCCGAGGTTTCAAAACTCGGATTGGCTCCTCGCAAGAATGGACTGAGCCGAGCGTCTGATTGGTCGGCTGAGTCCTTCAGCCCAATGGCAACAACGGTTGTTGAGGAGGTGTGGTGGCGTGTTCTCCAATGGGATTAGCGGTTGTTGGCAGGTGGCGGCTGCGGCCGGTCCTTTCCGACCAGGTGCTTCTCTGAGAAAGATGGCGGCCGCCGCGCGGCTGGGGCCGGTAGCGGATGAGCTGGCCTTACTGGAGAAGGCGCTGGGCCTGCAGAGCGGGAACAAGTACGGCGCCCAGGGGGAGCGGCAGGTGAAGGGAGCCAGGAGGGGCCGGGAGCGGGCAGCGGCGCGCGGGTGTCCTTTCCCTCAGCTGTCCCCGTCCTGCGCCGTCATCTCCTCTCCATCGCCTTTTTTCACCGCTCTCCTCTCGCTGTGGCGGATCGCTGTCGCCCGCACGTCCAGGGAGCTTCTCCCTCTGGGTTAAAGGGCTTACTGTGCCTCATTGGAGATACGTCGGCTTAACTCATGCGGCGCTCTCCTTGTGCCTGCGTTTCCCTGGTGTCAGTGCGGTTATATCTGTGCTGATGTGGTGAGGTAAAGGGTAGGATTTCGATGTTAGAAATGCATCTGAGGAAAAGGGATTTGCTCGTTAAAATTCTGCTCGGATTAAAGTCGATGTCTCAGTGTCTTGAAGCTTGCAGCAAAGCGTTACGTTCTGCAGCTTGGAAGGCAATGGGGGCTTGAGGGAAATAGTGTGGGGAGCAGGGGAAGGGCAGATGTGTGGGAGCCTTTGCAGGCTCTTCTCTGAGAAGAATACCAGAGAAAAGCAACTGTGCAGTTCCCTTCTGCTTTTGTACGTGTTGTTTTTCCTTCACTTAATTTACTGTTTATGATTACAGTGCTTGACATCCACATCTGCATTCCTTGCTTTCAAATGTAGTAAGCTTCCTTAGTTAACAATTTGAGTGATGTTTCAGTGCCATGACTGGCATTAGTCTGAAGGTGTGAGTCATGAAATCTGGCTGTCCATCACTTTTCCTGATCATGTGTTCAGTGAAAAAAATGCATAGTTAAGGACTCCAGGCAGAACTGCAGATTAAATACTGTCTATTAAACTTACATCTTATTACATTCACTAAATCTGAAGGTAGATGGTGTCCTTTGTGTGCTAAGATATCCTTAAGAAATGATAACTTTCCACCATGTGACGCCTTGAATGCGTGAATAAACTTTAGGCTGTTGCAGTGAAGTTGCATTCATTTCATTTCTGATTCTTAGTAGTTGAGTTTCCTTTCCTGCTGTGAAAGATTGTTAATACTTGCTCTATTAATTGTGTGTTCCGAAGGAGCTTTTCAAGGCAAACTGGCTACTCATTTTTCTATACCCCCAAAGCCTATAACGTGTTCAATTTTAAGTGTTTTATGTGTTTTGATGCTTCTCTTTGAAGCAATGCTTGTGAAACAGTGATGAGGACCATGTTGTGAAGTTGTGCTCTTGAACAGTGATTTTGTAACTCCAGTACGTTGCCTTTAAAAATTCTGTGTCACTGATTCTCTTCTGCTTCTTCATAAAATACAATTTAATTTCACAACTTAAATATAATCAGTTCTTACAATAATAGGGATCTTTGCTGTAGTTAAAAATGTTGAAATGTTTAAGTTATGCTCCTTTTTGTTAAAGACATGTCATGCTTTATTATTATAAAGATTTATTAATGCTTTTTCCCAGAGACAATTAATTAAAATCACTTGAACGTGGTAACATCACTAACAGATACGCAATTCAAGCTAGAGGTTTGTGTTGTGTGGTCCTCTCTGAACTAATAGCTTGTTCTGCTGTTTGGCAATGGAACAGGAAGTGTGTATAAGTATTTCACTAAGTCAGGCTGTCGTGATGGAAAGTGGAAACTGAAGTTGGAGCCTGGAACCTGAAAACGAATCATGGTTCAGTTAGTGTCTCCTGACAGTGTCAGAACGACACTACTACTTACTGCTAGAATTAGTGCAGCTTGATTATTTTGTGATAAATGTGCACTGAACTGAAGGAGTTCTGGGTTGCCCAGTGCGCACTGAATGTGTAATCTGTAAAATCTGAAAATAAACCACCCCAAAAAGTAGAAATACAACATGCATATTTCACTTTATTACTTTTAGCTTGAATGCTTACAAATTGATACATTGTTTTTAAGAGTCTTCTGAGAGACTACAAAGAAATAATAGTTAAGCTCACAAAGAGTCTGCTTTTTTTTGAATCAGTTTTATAACCTTACAACATTTCTTCCTTTTCCTAGGTTCCTGTTCTGCAGACAAACAACGGTCCTGGTCTGACAGGATTAGTTACCATAGCTTCATACTTAGTTAAACAGGCTAAGAAAGAGCAACTGCTTGGAAGTTCTGCAGAGGAGAAAGCAGTGGTTCATCAGTGGTTGGAATACAGAGTGACTCAAGTAGGCAGACAATCTAGTAGAGAAGATACCAGAACAGTTCTGAAGGTAAGGAGTGCTTAGTTCTGACTTGCCAATGCATTTTGGAGAGATTAGACCTTGAAAATATCTGTGTGCTAACATGAGCAAAACCAAGTAAGTGATTAGTAACTGGAGAGTGTCTTTCAGTGCTGGCTTTTCTTCTGCTTTTTGATTTTTATTAGCAAAACATAAAAGCCACCTGAAAGCAAACTCAGAAATACATGAAGCCAATCTCTTACCACGTTTTATGGCTGTAATGCTGTGAACTGCTTAGAACATTCCAGATAGAGATTATTTAACAGCTCTGTCTTGTGATGCTCTGGTTTCTTTCTGCCTTCATAAAACCTCAGTTATAAACAAGCTAACACAAGATAACTGTGCAGATACAGATTTTTTTTCTCCTCCTGATTTAGTAGTTGCAATATAGTCCATACATGATGTTGTCTCAGTTGTGTTGTGAAACAGTGAAAAACAAAACCTTCAGATTTTGCAAATCTGCAAAAACCAATCTTCAAATGAAGCTGCTTTGTACGGAGCCTTCAGACAACTGTACTCAGTTTTTTCTTGTAGTCTGAAGCTTTCTTATTCTAAGATAGGTGGAAACAGAAAAAAAAATCTCAGGGGTAACCCCTTTATTTAAGCAGCCAGATGGCAGGGAGTAGATTGAAAAGCTTATTCTATTTTGCTGCTTACTCCTTGTGACTGATAATTGGAATGTTTGCAATCTTTTGGGAACAGAGCTTGAAGAGAAAAATTGCTTTATGCTTTTAAGTACTGAGGGACTGTTTACCAAGTGTATGTGAAACACATATCAATTTTAAATAGAAAGACCCAAATGCTACTGAATCAGTCTAGATTTGGATGTAGCTTTGTGAGTTGCTAGGCATTGGATTGTCTATTCTTCGTGATAGCAGAGTTTTAATGCTTCTGATTTTTGTTAGGTGTGGCAGATCTGAGTCAAATAAAATTGCAGCAAGCCAAAGATAGACTGCTGCTCCAGTATTTTTTCTAGATGTAACTTTCTGTGTTGCTTGAAATCAAAAGAAATTTTACATTTTGGGAGTGGTGCAGAGCAATATGTTGTTAATAATTCATTATCCTTCTCTAAGTGACAGCACCCTAAATCTTAAGGCCATGGGATATCGTGCCCGGTAAAAAGACTGAATTGGTGAGCATCCTACAGAATAACTTCTTTCACTTACACCTCAGATAATCTGAGTTATCTTGATCTCATTTTATCTATGGGATGAGCACAAGCTTGCTTTTCTTTTTTTCCCTATAACAGCACTAGTTTTATCTTCTATGTGGATGGTATCAGAACCTTTACAGTCAGAGCTACTCTTTGAAAGTGCTGTCTATCCCTCAAGACTTAAGCATTCAACTGATGGAGGCATGGACTAATTATGATTTAACTTGAAGTTTAGCTATACTTTGAACAGGAGGTGTGACAAGGTGAGGTGGCTGCTGGAGATCCCTTTCTACCTTTTTTTTTTATATATATAATTTGATAGAAGATTGTTCAGCTACGTAGAGCTTCATCACAGCAGTTGTGAATTACCTTCCTAAGCAACATCCAAACATCTTGCAAGGATTTGCCCTTAGTCTAATTCACAAAAATTAAAGACTTCAAGTCTGAGTGGCTTAAATGATGATACCTGCTTTGTCATTGCACCCACAAGTATTTTGTAGAACTGATTGGGTGGTAACACCAGGTACATTTTCATTCTGAAGCTGATATTTTTTGTCTTTTTCAGTTTTGCCCTTAGCAGCCCTGACAGTCTGAAAAAAGCAATTTGCTAAAACAGACATGTGGATAAATTATTTCCAAACAAAAGTTCATCATTGAGAAAGTCTCCCTGAAGTTATGCTGACTGCCTGCCTGTGTGTCTGTGTCTGTGTCTGTGTTTGTGTCTGTGTGCGAAGAGAGAGATCCTAAATAGCACTTAATTTTTTCTACAGCTTTTCTTTCATAGCAGATGCTGAATGGCCAGAGTTTATCTTGATGCTGTGGAATTGCTCCAGCACTAATAATTTTGCAGGGTAGCAATTAACTTTTTTTTTAATTTGTTCTCTTGCTGCCGTGATTAATCAGAGCAAGAGGCAGCCTACCATTAAAGTATACTATGCCAAAAGGGAGTATGAGAAGGGAAAAGAAAGGAGGGGGGGGGACTAAAATAGGGAGGCAAGTCTGAGACTGTAGTTTTACAACGTGTCTGGAATAATCAATGGCAGTCTTGGGACAGTTGCAGCCTAGAGCCACAATTTATAATAAGCTGTGCCAAAAACAGTTCAGTTGCTTCTGTTGTAAACTTTGGGCTGCCACTGGTTAACCCTTAAATGAGCTGATGTGGTTCTGAAAAACATCAGTTAATAACTGCTGTAATGTTTGCTAATTTGAAGAGAGGGAGGGTTTTTTTGTTAGCCTTAAGAAAACATTTGTAAGCTTGTTCTGACTGGCAAGTTGACTAAAGCTGTTACCTGACATGAAAACAATTGTGAAGGAGGCCACCTCAAGAAGAATTTTTAATTTATTTGGAGCAAAATCCGTGCAGTTCAGAAATTTTCAATGCACGTGTTAAATAGTTCTGTCCAAATTGGGTTGAGTTGCTGTGCTGGACAAAATAAACAAAAGCAATGCCTGTGGGCTGGTCTACAGATGTGTAGAAATAATTACTGTCAATGGTGGTGATGATATCAGTCCAATGTGTTATGTTAACTTCCGTTTCCACAGAATGAGACTGAATTTCCTTTGCTTCTGATCAATGGAATGATTTTTAATTAGTGGGAAATTAAATTACATATGAGGAGTGGGGGGAATATCCGAATTCTTGAGTTTTTCTTGATACCAAGTAGGGATTCTGCTCCTCTGCCGAAGAACTGAGAACTTCTGAGAAATGCTCATGCCACCAAATTTCTGCTTGTATATTAACAAATTCCATTCATGAGATTTGAATGTCTCTGACTTGTCAATTTTATGTATTGAAAACTTGGTACCTGAGAGGGGACAAATACTGTCTATTCCAAATGTAGCTGGGAGTTTCTACTGGATTTCACAGAAAAGTTTCTGTGGAGCTGTAGAAAGTTCTAACTCTGTTTTCTGGAAAGTGATTATAGCCAAGAATTTGTGTACTCCTTGCTGCATCTCATATAAAAAATATTCCACGATTACAGCCAATTCTGTCCTAATTTCTTGTGCTTTCTGGCTCCAATCATGAAGTTCAATTAGAAATCTAAATAAATTGTTACAAGCTTCAGTTATTGTTGTACTTGTTTGAAAAATTACTGTTTCTATCACTATGTAGGTTAATCCATTGCATTTGCCTTCATGGCATTAATCCATGGTTCTTGTATGCTGTTTTTCAATGGGTTGCCTAACCACTTCAACAAGCTTGTCCAGCAAGCTTTATTGGAACTCTGTGCCTGTTTCCACTCCTCTCCTTTTTCTAAGAGTGAAATTGTTTGCTTGCAGGCATAAAAGATTGTGTTTTGATTATTTGAGCAGCAGTTGTTAAGAGAGCTATCTTTCTTCTATCCTTTGCAGAAATCACATTATGAATATAATATTTTTCCAGACCAGGCTTAGCTCACCTTTAGATAGATGTCTTGCATCAGAACTGAAAACAAGGATACACCCCTAACCATGAAGTTGTGCCTTTCTTGGAAGGACTCTTGAATCCTCTTCTTGGATTCTGTGTTGTCCAGGATTTGTTTGGGACATGTGAGTGCTTAACTCTCTTTGTGTAGTGCCCTGTGAAGGCATTTAGGTGGGCAGTGACCCTCTGACTGTTACTCACTGAAGGAATGTTGAAAGAAAGTACGTATACCAGCAGAGCATTTCTATGGGCAAAGTATCCAAAATGTAATCAGGGTATGATTAGATCCCTTATAAGTTATTGAGTCATTGTAGGAGGCAGCTGTTACCTGAGATGCAATGGTGGACTCTGTCTCAACTTGTGGTCTGGGAGGGGTTTAGTTATCTTAATGGATGAACGGGGTTACAGACAATTGTGCTTCATAGCTAAAGTAAACCACATGAAAAATGTGCTGTGTATGGGATGTGTTGAGCTGTCACTGTGCATCAGGATATTTTGTATCACAGAATATCAGTTCAGAAATCCATCAGTAAGTCTATAAATAATACAACATCTTGTTTTTTTTTCTCTTGCTTTTTCCTCATTCGTACCCAAAACTGGGATTGAAATTGCTGCAGTTGTTCAGTGTGTATTATTACAGTAAACTGCTGTTATACTTTGAATGTATCTGAAACTTGAGAAGGGGTTCCTGCAGGATTGCACCAAGAAGTTAATTTAGCCACGAGCAATTTGCAAGACTCTGTCAATCACTTGCTATTAGAGTTGTAAATACATAATTGATTTAAGAAGACATCAAGTAGATGAAAGGCAGTGACACAAATAACAGCTAACAGACCTGAATTTCTAGATGGTAATAGAAATTCAAATGGAGTATTGCATTCATATTTTCACTAATCTCTCCGTGACAGGAAGGCTGTTTGAATTTAATGCTGAGGACAGTTAAGAAGGCTTGGCTTTCAGGAGTTCTAACACAGCTGGCAATTAGCCAGTAATATAATAATCCACGGGAAGTACAACATATGAAACAGGATTGATTAAATGTTCCTAGTGCACATGGAAAGGAATGCTCTGTGGTGTTTCTAAATTAACTTGACTTTGACAGTATGAAATCAGTATTTTTCTGTATCTTACGAGAGGAATGTGTGTATTCCAAAAGAAAAATGCAGACTAATGCTGATTTATCCACGAATAAAACACATTTGTCAAACTGCCAGTTAACTGACTTGATAAAATTTTAATTAGAATAAATAATTGTTAACACTTCAGTGGGTAACTTTACTTTGAAGTTTGAGTTATTTCTTACTGATAAATAATTTGTGTATTTACAAATATACCGTGCAGCATATGTACTGACTTGCAGATTTTCTGATGTGAGCTCTTTTCTTTTTAACATAGCATTTGCTTCTGTTACATGAATAAAATTCAACTACAGAATTGTAGTTACATCTTTAAAGTGAGACCTAACAAACAAGAACAAAGCAGCAAACCAGTCTTAGAAAAACATAAATAGCTACGTAGCTGGAGGCAGATGACCATACAGATTCTGAACTATGCAGGGGTTAATATTTTTCCTTGATTTGCTCTAGTAAAAGTAAATCAAAGCAGACACTTGGATGTTTAAATATTAGGAAGCACAGGACTCCTGTCATAAAGAGGCTGCCGAAGAACATTGCATAATGGAGTCCAACTTGCCATACTTAAATGCATGGTCAGATGTTTCCCTTTTTTTTCTTTTTATGTGTATGCACTGTAGGATATGTCTGCATGTTTGAGAAAGCAGAATTATGGAGCTAGAATTGCAATTCAGGCTAAATCTATTTATTTTTTTTACTTTCAGTAATGAATATATCCCATATTCTTCCCTTAAAATGAAACAAGCTGTAGTTGAGACTGATAATCTTGAATAATCGTGATCTTTGAAAAACATTGTTTAAGCTTCTTACCTTTATTTCCAGGAGGAAGTTGCATTTTCTGGAGGCTTGTTTGTTTGTTTTCTTGTTTGTTTTCCAACCAGCAGAGGAACATTAGCAGGAAATTTCCACATACAAGGAAAAGGCGGGGAACTGTTTTCCTACCTTTCAGGAAAGAACATCATAAAAACCAGTTTGCCCTTAGGATTAGAGCTGAGTAAATCTGCTGGCTGTTAAGTTTTCTTCAGAGGGAGGTAGAGGGCACAAAGATGTGTGACTTGGATGAGAAGTAGGTAAGGTATGGTGAAATGGAGGGTACTACTTCTGGATGGGTGAAGAGAGAGCTGGCAGGCAGTACCTGAATTTCAGATACAATGCAGTTGAGCAACAGTAAACATCAGCCTTCTGTTTTCCTGCAGAGAATGATTGCATATTAAAGGAGTCCTTAAGTAATACAGACTTGAGCTATTTACTCATTGAACTGAAATGGAAGCCCTCTGCTACACAGCCTTGTAGCCTCTAATACAGAGTTGCTGAGCAAGAGAGGTACACGTGAAGTTCAGAAGCAGTGCTCCTTTGTATGGGCTTCTGTAGTGACTGAACTGACAGTATTGATTGTGAATTGCTATCAGTGATTTCAACATTAATAAAAGCAGGGGTCAAATGGAAGCAGCTAATTAGCTTCAAGTTCCAGACAGGAGCTTGAAATGCCCCTCCTACCCCATCATACCTTTGTTTTCCTCACTTGTTGTGTATTTGTAATTTAAGCGTTTCTTTGAAGCACTGGTGTTCTTATGAATCATACATGCTAGCCAAGAAAATGCATGACTCTAGGTTATTTTTTTTATTTCAGTAAATTGTAGCCTGGAAAAGATGGATTTGAAAGCATTTAGGAAGTACTTAAAATTTTTCATCTTCGTATGTCTTTCTTCTTTTCTATGTTTGAATAAATTGCAGCTGGCATTTATTGTACATGTGTGATCTCAGAGGAATTTCTCTTTTTTGTTTTAACTGCCTTAGTGTTTTGTCTACCCACATCAGCACTGTAATCATTTTTTTCAATTATTATTTTTAGGATCTTAATGCGCACCTTGAAGATAAAGTCTACCTTGCAGGAAACAGTTTTACCTTAGCAGATATTTTGATGTACTACGGATTGCATCATGTTATGGTAAGTACTGTTTGCATTACTTTTATGTGTGTGCAGTCATTGTAATTGCTTGTTTATGTGAGGGGCAATTTATTGCTGTGCAAGTTGATCTACTGAATTAATCAATGACAGTTATGGGGGGAAAAAATGAGATTTCTTCCAAAGATCTTCAAATATAATTTGTCTATAAATGTTCATTTTTAATCTTTTTTACATTTAGCCATAGATCTGTGAAAATAAGTTTTATCTGTAGTACCGTATCTGTACTGCTTTAGTTTCCTATCTATAACATGAGAACGATACCTGTCCCTCTGTTTCTACCTATGAGGGATCGTATGTGTTCAGGTCTGAAACGTGTCTGTTTGCAGAACTATGGGGGTAATCATAGAATCACAGAATGGCCCAGGTTGGAAGGGACTTCAAGGATCATGAAGCTCCATCCCCTCACCACTGGCAGGGCCACCAACCTCCCCATTTAATACCAGACCAGGCTGCCCAGCACCCATCCAACCTGGCCTTGAACACCTCCAGGGACGGGGCATCCACAGCCCCGGTATGATAGCTGATAAATGAAACTAAAAGGTGTCAGAACTCAAGTACTAAAATTGTTAGAAGTACTACTGGTGCTATGGAAGATGCACATTAATCAAGTTCCTGAAGGATGAATGCATACAAGTGTCAGCCAGGATAAAAGGTCATTGGTGTTTCAAGACTTAGTGATAAGACTTGATAACACTGAATATGGAAATAACATGAGGAGCTGGTACTTGGAGTGGGGAGCAAGGGGTTTTACTGAATGAAAATGATGTAGAGGTTCTTCATGTGTAGCTTAGTGTTTACTGTGAAGTGCTTAAAAATTGTTCCACCTCACTTCTGAACCTCGAGAGGTAATTTGAAAATGAAGAAATAGAAGTTAGTTGTATTTGAGCAACTGGAATGTGATTGTGAGTGCTCCTTCTCTTGAGTGAACACTGCTAAACAAATCAAACCAGTCTGCCAAAGTCTCGAGAGGACAAAGTCAGTGAGTTTTACAATAGGAAACAGGGGAAAGGGTTCAGCTAGTTAAATTGTTGGTTTACACAATTAAAGGCAGAGTACTAGAATGCTGTGCTACAGAAGGGATTTTAAAGAGAGGAGGTGGGGGAAGAGATCAGGTAATGAAATATAACCAAAAATGAAAGAGATCTTATGTTGAAGTTATACTTGAGTCATATTTTCCTTGTAAAGGATGGATGTGTTAACTTGTATGTCAAATGTTTACCTTTCCCATATTATATGGCAGTACAGATGTGTAAGAATACTTTTAAAAATACAACTATGTAGTGTAAGAAAATACAAACTCAAATGAGACATTAAAAAAAAAAAAACCTTAGGCTGGGGAAAATCAAGCGTATTTTATATTTAGAGTTTGCTCTAGAGTAGACCACCTAATCAAGAAGAAAAGACACAAGTTATTGCTTTGGGAAATAGAGCAGATGGTAAAAACAAATGACTTAGTGCTCCTGGGTGCCTGCAACCATGCAGACACTAGTTGGGACAAGTTTATTGTACAACATCTGCTTCTGAAGTGCTTGATTTTTGTAGATGATAATTTTGTGACTCAGAAAGGTATAAAGGGCAAATAATGGGGTTGCTCTCCAATAGAGGAATATCAGAAGCTGCTCGCCACGGATTAGCTAGATTGTGTATGTTTTTAAGGCTTTAAAATTGATTAATATTAGTAGTCAAGTAAGTAGTTAACTAAGTAGTTAATGGAAGTAAGATATCTTGAACTGTAGAATCCTGTGACTATTTTTTTTTTCCTGTAATGAGAAGAGAGTACTTTCAGAACTGTTTCTGTGCCTCAAGCCTTAGGTGGAGGGGAAAGCTGCTCCATCTTTTAATGTGGTGCATTCCAAGGAAGCAGTTCCTGATATCCACTGCTGTTTGAGCTAAGCCTCGTGCAAAATACTTTGTCTTTGATAATCCCTTAAAATAAGAGATGTTCTTGTTGTCTATGGATCTGAGAGGGTTGTTGATAAAGATCCTTAGGGCCAATCTCCCTGTCTTTGATGGGGTAACAGATAGCTCTATAAAATACGTACTTGTGACATACTGTGATTGCACTGCATGAGCTGAGCAGTGTTAGAAGTTTTGAAACCATCTCATGCACCTGGTATTGGAAACAGTTTAAATTAAGACCACCTGCTTTTACTACTAACTCCTCCACCTTCTTTTAGTAGTGTTTCTGTGTATAAATAATACATCTCTGTAATCCTCCCCACTTCCACTTTTGCTTTGCACCCCTCGTTATCCAGGTGGGGTTCTGGAAACTGTATATTCTTGTCAGTGAAGAATCAATAGGAAAAACTGATTCCTGATTCAAATAGACTAACAGCAACTTTTAATCTTACAGTTGCATGCCTTTCTTTCGTTCTTTTCTATTTAGCACAACAATAGATGTCTAGAAATCCATGCAATGACCAAGGAATTAGGATTTTAGTGAGAGAAGGTCACTAAGGGAATCTTTTTGTTCTTCATGCAGACTAGTAGAGGGAAAAAAATAAGTCTCTTAATTAGAAATATACACTGGTAATAATGAGGCAGTAAGTAAACTGTGTACACTGTTCTGTATGATGATGTAGGTCACAAATACCCAAAAAGTGTAATGCTTGGTGCTAGCTCTCAGATGCCTTCTTTTAAATTGCCATGACTTACACTGTCATATGTAATTCCATGTCTCCATGTGTCTAATGTAGAATCAGAATCACCAAGGTTGAAAAGGACCTCCAAGACCATGCAGTCCAACCATCAATATTTTCCCTCTGAACCATGTACCTTAGTATGTATAAACACTCTTGTCTTTAGACATACAGATTACTCAAATGTTTATGTAGATGAATGTGATCAACAGTGAAGTTCTGCTAGGTTAAAGCTCAGATTGCAAAGAAAATATGAATTAGGAAACACTGCTTGAAGATAACTTGGGCAATCAGTGAGCATTAAGTTCCCCTGTGGTGATGAACTTGTTCTTAAAGTTTTCCCTATGTTTTAATTTGTAAATAGAACCAAACTAGTGAAGTCTTACTTAAAAATGTTTAAGAGAAATTATCAATACAGAGGCTGATCTGACTTAGTTTTTTTTTCTACTTTGTAAATTCAGGCAGAACCAAAGTAGTCATATCAGATCTGTATGTCTGAATTTAAAATTTATTTAATGAGTGCTGGAAAACAACTTGGGGTGAAATTTATGTATCTACAAATAGAAGCCTCCGTCAAAATTTTGGGGTCAATTCTAGTACAATCTATTACCAAACCGAGTTATGCTCCTCGAGTCAGGATTACTAATGTAGAAATATAATGAGACTGCATTAGTAGTTTCTTTTCCTGTTTGGTTTTTTTTTTTTTTTCATGATAATATTTGCTGGGGCCACAAGCACAAGAAAGATGTAGAGCTCTTGGATCGGGTCTGGAGGAGGGACACCAAGATGATCAGAGGGCTGGAGCACCTCTGCTATGAAGAAGGGTTGAGGGAACTGGGCTTGTTTAGTTTGGAAAAGAGAAGGCTCTGCGGAGACCTCATAGTGGCCTTCAGTACTTGAAGGGAGCTTATAAACAGGAGGGGGAACGGCTGTTTATGAGGGTGGACAGTGATAGGACAAGGGGGAATGATTTTAAACTGAGACAGGGGAGGTTTAGGTTAGATATTAGGAGGAAGTTTTTCACACAGAGGATGGTGAAGCACTGGAACAGGTTGCCCAAGGAGGTTATGGTTGGTGACCCTGCATGTATCGGGGAGGTTGAAACTAGGTGATCACTGTGGTCCTTTTCAACCCAGGCCATTCTAGGATGATTCTGGGATGATTTCCAGTATTTAATGGATTGCCATAATTTCTTTTAATATTCATTGATACACTACTTATCTTAGAACCTGGATAACAGGCTTTCATTCTAAAGAATTATGCTAACAGTCCTCAATTTGCAAAAAATAATAAAAACTTTAAAGGTACCTTGATTCTTAGCTTTTCCTCTAACAGCAGAAAATGAGTTAAGACCATGTGAAATGTGTCTTACAGAATTCTGAACTTGGCTGTTTTGTTTTCTACTTTCACCTCTATTTCCATATCTAAAGGCTAGATTAAAAACTGGTAGTATCTGTCCTTCTCTTCATGCAGAAGGACTCTAAATATACACAGGTATTTCTAGACTTCCCATGCACATACAGGTACAGGCATGGGAGTTTGTCTGCATCCCCAGTGCTACTGAAAGCAAATATAATTAAAGCTGGTATAGTTACGGTCCTTCTAGAAACTCTTCTGTTTGCATTGTGTGATGCCCATTTTCATTATCCTTTGTGAGCTTTGTGGCAGAAGAGTAAGGCTTTTTATTTTTTCTCCCCATAATTTAAAAAAAAAAAAAAAGGCATCAAATTGAGTGTCTGCTTCTTTGCTATTGAAATAATTGCTTTAATAGCAAATAATTATTTTACCAGCAGAACAGCAGCCTTTCTTAACTTGGGGGAATTATCTAATTTAATGAGGAAGAATAGAAAATACCCATCTAACAAAATGTTGTAAAAACGCCATGGAACTGATCTCTAAACAATTAACCTAAGAGTGATGTCCTGAGTAAAAAATAGAGCATGCCACAGAGTGCTTTTGAATATATTTCACTGAGAATACATTATGTAAATAAGCAAAGATATCTTGAATGCTGTGCTTGAAGTACAGAAAGGGTTTTACTTTTACAGAACCTGCCTGTGAAGCCATTCAGATGTTTTTTCACTATACTTACAGAATGGAGGAGGACTATTTTCATAAGACTGTTTTCGAATAATATCAAAGAAATGTGAGGATGGAGAGTTAAAAGTATAAAATCTCGAGAAGAAATGTATCTCCTGCCAAATGTCAAGTTTATTTTCAGCACTCTTATAACCAAGTGCTTGCCCGCTATGGATGTTGGAAATGGGGTATTCTAATTACAATTGGATTGTAATACTCATACAATACTCATTGTAATACTCAGTGTACCTTAGTCACCAAACTTAGTGTTTTTAGTACCTGCTCATACTTTACTACAAATGAGGATACCTATTAGTTTTAGATGATTTTTTGGCTCTATGTTGCTCTTTTCATACTGTGTGTTGTTTTGTAAATGCTTCTACGGCTTCATAGCAAGCACTGGCATCACACTATCATTAATTACAACAAACTGCATGTGATTAGAAACATCGCCCTCTAAATGGTAGTGCATGTTTATTTTGTCCTGAGTGTAGCACACTTGAAGAACCTCAGGCAACTTATCAAGTATCTTAATTAAAAAAGCATTCAGTGTTACATTTTAATAGCTCCCACTTTTAGTTTGTAACGCCTCTGTCTGTAACAAGATGTTCATCTTACCAGTATTGTTCTTTTCCTAACAAAGCTCTGTTAAGTTTTTAGCTCAGCTAGAACTGCAGGCATGGAGGTGAATCAGTGCATCTTGATGGCTGACTGAAGTGAGGTGAACCCCATTCGACGTGGCTGTGTGGGGAGATGAGATAGGGTGGTTCACATGAAGATCATGTTTTGTTCCCAATAGTTTTATAGCTTTGAAGCTTACTCAGTACAGTAGGTAAAACAAAAAGCAGATTGTTCTCTAAATAGATACACTAACTTGGTTCCAGAGGAATGAGGTGCGGAATTAGTAATCAAGGCAAGGTAATACAGGTGATACAGTATGGGAATAGTTAGTTCTACTGCCTGCTTGAAATAAACTGAAGTAATAAGTCTTAAAAGAGAATCTTAAGGATTTTGCTTGTTTTAATTTAGAAGACTTTGAATAGTATAGATTACATGTAATCATAAATGACTTTGCTTGGTCAGTACTATGATAAAACTAGCCCGGAAGCTCCTCATAACTGTTACCCAGTATTGCAGTGGCAAGGAGCTGTTGGAGTAGCTGTATAATCCTGGCTCTTCTTGTGGCTGTTTAACTCTGAGTTACACTGAACACATGACTGATACTGACTTGAAAGTTTGGGAATGATAGAAATAACTGTAGGAGTAAGGAATAAAAATTTCAATACTTTTATGAAATACAGACATCTTTCATTTTATTTTAACATAATAATTGCCTTCCTAATAAAGCTAGATAGCACATTTGAACAGTGAATCACAGAATCATAGCATGGCCTGGGTTGAAAAGGACCACAGCGATCATCTAGTTCCAACCCCCTGCTGTATGCAGGGTCACCAACCACCAGACCAGGCTGCCCAGAGCCACATCCAGCCTGGCCTTGAATGCCTCCAGGGATGGGGCATCCACAGCCTCCTTGGCAACCTGTTCCAGTGCATCACCATCCTCTGTGTGAAAAACTTCCTCCCAATATCTAACCTAAACCTCCCCTGTCTCAGTTTAAAACCATTCCCCCTTGTCCTATCACTGTCCACCCTCATAAACAGCCATTCCCCCTCCTGTTTATAAGCTTCCTTCAACTACTGGAAGGCCACAATGAGGTCTCCCCGGAGCCTTCTCTTTTCCAAGCTAAACAAGCCCAGTTCCCTCAATCTTTCCTCATAGAGAGGTGCTCCAGCCCACTGCTCATCTTAGTGACCCTCCTCTGGACCCGTCCCAAGAGATCCTTGTCCTTCCTGTACTGTGATGCCCTGTGCTGTGTTGTTTCTTGGTAACTACTGTAGAACTATTGCTCAAAGAGGAAAACAACATTCCTCTTTCCTATGCAGTATGAAGTGGCCTGAAAAAAATGTATTCCTGAACTTCTAATACACTTTGCCCTTGGCCAGTGAGGCGAGACCACCTGCTGAATGAGAGAAGTGCACAAGACTTATGCAAGTTCAGGAACTCTCCTCTGCTCCTCGGTGTTACATGGATTCGTAGACTGGTTAAATTCAAGCAAGTTAACACCCTTTCCCCCACCTCCAAGTATGTCATACAAATGTATATTCCATTCTGCAGATGTGTTCATTTCAGGAAATAAACACATGTTTTGGGCTGTGAATCTTTATCTGTGAAATGGAGGCAGAACGCTGCTGGACAGCAACAACTCTTTTGCAAGTTGAAATCAGCCATAAAGCTTTGCACTTCTTTTTTCTCACCACATTTCATAATATTAATAATGCAATTTTCTTTCTTCCCCACGCAGGTGGACCTCACTGTGCAAGAAAAGGAGATTTACCTTAATGTATCTCGCTGGTTCAACCACATTCAGCATTATCCAGGTGTCCGACAACATCTGACTAATGTCGTCTTTATCAAGAACAGATTATATACTAATGCTCATTAAGGAGAATTTTAATACTGTGTCAGAGTGGTATTTGGGAGTCTAGAAGTTACATTGTCCAAAACCACTGCCTTGCAAATACTGGTTTGTAAGCTTCTCTATGTGAACCAAAACTGGTGATGCCTCAAGTAATACAGTTCCATTGAATTGTTATTCTTTGTTCAAGAATTTGAACTGGCTACAGAATTTTATCATGTATCTGATTAAATGCAACAATGGCAGAAAGATGGGAATTGAGTTTTAATTCACTATTTTTTAAAGATGAAATGTTCTTTTAGTTAAGCGTTCAACTGTAATTACATGGTCTTTGTAGGAAAGAATTACTTCTTTTCCTTTGACTGCACACTCATTTTACTATTTATTGAGTTTCTGCGTATGTCCCTCTTTTCATTTTATTTTCCATGAATGTTTACACTAGTTTTGTAAAAGTTAAGAGCTATATTGTGTGCCAATGATGTGAAAAAGGGAACATGAAAATGTTACAAAGTATTTATGTGACTGAATAAATTATTTTAAAACTGTAGTCTTAATTTGGCTGTGGAAGTCTGTAGTTTATTAAAAAAAAAAATAAAAGTTAGTTCACATGCTATTTCATTTTATGGACTTTGATGTAGAATCCAGAAGCATTTTCTTTCACAATGTTCAACAATATTAGCATTTATCACTTATTTATTAGCATTTATGACAATAGTCAACAATATTAGCATTTATTGAGATTCTGCATATGCTGTCATTTCATGTTATTTCCACAGAAGAAAGACTGCACATTTCAGGGTCCTAAAAAAGAAGATGGGGAAGGAAGTACTTGAGATAATGATGAGCTGCTCTTCCACTATCACTTCTTGTTTTTAAAAGTTTGCTTTAAAACCAAAGAGACTGTTGTCAGTTGAAACATGTTGTTGGGTCACTGTGCCACAGAACACGGTGGGCATAAGGTGTTTGTTTTGGTGTTGAGGTGTTTGCCCAAACAGCTGCTGTGTTGAAGTGTCAGGATTTCTCTACGTCGCTACATGCTTTGACTGCAGTATCCTAGCCTCTTATTTTCTCTGATGTAAAACAGAAGTGTAGATTGCTGCTGAAATAATTAAATAAAAAATAAAAACCAAGCATGAAATGTTTAGAAGGGATTAGTAAAATCTGGATCTGTGCTGACAGAAGTACATTTGGTGACTGATATGCTAGCTCGAGCATTTCAGTTTTCACTCCCCTATGTAGATTAGTTGATAAGTGGAATAGAGAGTTAAAAGCAAAGAAAGATGAATTGAGACATTTTGCTTCAGAGAGAACACTGAGAAAACCAGATGGTATTGATTTCCTCCATGCTACCTCTTTCTGTCTAATACCTTTTGATCTTAGACACTGAGTATGTAATAAAATTAATGGAAGTAAATATGAAAACGTACCTTGGCCTAAAGTTGTTTGAGGTAGGTTTTTAAGATGAAGCTTCATGTTGTTTACCACTGAGTTGTAACGTGCTTCAGCTCTGTCAGATGAATGCTGACGCTCCACCTAAAGAGAGCGTGGGTAAGCACTCATGCTATTGTGGGGTTTTGTTTTGTTTTCTTAAACAACACCAAAAAAAAAACCCCTTGCTAGTCTATTTCTGTAATAGTTTGTTATACCCTTATTGAATATTGCTAGAAGTGACTTCCTTCCCTTGCAACCTCTTCTTTTTTCAGAAAATTTCTGTTGCTGAAGGGCACAGTAAATACTGTGATGTTGTTTTACTTCTGTCGCTTCACAGTTTGATGATGATGATGACCACAGTGATGTGTGGAATTTATTTTCATGGCGTTTCATGAACAGTGACAGTCTCATTTGTTAATGTATCTCATCATTGCAGTATTATTATTTTGCATAATTGTTCTATTTAATTTATTCAAGGGGCCCTGACATGTTATGGTCTTTTAAGTATGTGCCTCTAGGACTTGAGGTTGTTGCCATATGGTGAGATAGTACTGCGTGACAACCTTTCAGCAATGGAAGAATTCAGCAGTGAAATAAATAGGATAATTGTAAGTGTTCAGTGGAATCTTACACTTCCCCCTCTTTGGCTTGTCTTTTTCACCTCAATACTGGGATGGGCATCACTCATAAGCAAGCCGTGTTCAAACAGACTTTCAAGTGTTGTGTTGGATAGATCAGCAACAGACTGATGATTGTCACCTGTCTTTGCATGAGTAACTTTAAGTGAGAAGTCAGAGTTCAGCTGAACTGCAGAAGTATCTAAGGGCAGTTCTTGCATAGACTTAAAATTGGTCAGTGGTGATTTACAGAAAAATTTGGATTTAATATAGGAAGGCCGTATAGAAGAGTTGGTAGGAATGAGCAGTTCAAGAGGGTCTGTGCTACAGTAAGGCACAAAACAAACAGAAAACCTGGCCATTCAGATAAATGGAAATCTGCATTCTTCAGAATCAAAACTAAAGAAAATTTTGATAATAGTTTCAGTGTGTAATACTTTTGTTTTCTTTTTTAAGTTCTTTGTATTATCAGTGGTTTACCTATGAGGCAGGCAGGTAATGTAGGCATTGCTTGAGGTTAACAGCAGAAGTGGTTGAGTCAAACAAGTTCTGTTACTTGTCTTCACTGCCCACTCTTAGTAGGTGCAAACCTCTTGGAATCAAATGTGTTGTCAGTGATTCTTCGGGTAAAATGCATAAAACCTGGATGCTGACATATCCTAGCTGGTAGCCTGTAAGAGGTAATATTTTCACATCCTTTTAATCAGTTTTCTCTTGTAGTCTTCCATAGGCTACACCACGCTCTAAGTATTTTGAAATTGAAATATCTCCTCTCCCAGGAATTTGCTCATTTCCAATACTTTGGAAGAATATAGCCCTAAAAATGGGAGACTTATTATTTAAGTTGCATCCTAACCTTCCCAACGGATGTCATAGCTTATTGGAGTATATATTGACAACATAATTTTTCTCTTTCTTCACGCACATACTGAGAAAGTTTACTATATGTACAGCTGATGGAAGAGTAACAGATTAGTAAGCATGGGTGTGGATCCCAAGTTGTCAGCAGTGAGTTGAGACAAGTTTAAAACAGACACGAGTACTCTGTAATTCAAAGATGTTCATGTATATTAACTATTTTGAAATATATATATAAAATGTACCTTTGAAGTGTTAATGTGGTTCTATCCTTGAAATACAATACACTCTAGTAAAAGCCAGAGATAAAGATTGCTCTACAACTTGAGCTTTTTTAATCTCCTCTTGGTTAAAATGCAATAGATAACCAAAACTCCGTTCCTTGATGCTGTGGCTTTGCAGAAGAGTAGGGCAAGGTACTTAGAAAGGGATTAGTTGAGAGAAATAACAATGAAGGAAGAGATACACCTATCCAAATTGTTATATACTAAAAAATCCTATGTAAGCTCTTGTATCCAGAGGTCTAGTTTGTATAATATTCTCTGATCTGTTAGCATCTTGTGTTTGAATCTCTGCAGTTGAATTGTGGTTTGTCTGCTACATGAATGCTCAAGCAGGGAATAGGTTATCGTAATTTTTCTCCAAATAAGTTTGCCTTAATATGAATGTATATTGATTTTAAAGTTGTATGTTTACACCTATTAAGGAATTTTGTTGTTGTTTTGCTGGAGTTGAAATTAGGAGGAGGGATTTGTAGGCTTAATTTTTTTTTTCCTTTTTGTTTTCAGTTTTATCATTACTTTTAATCTTTAGTGTGTTTCATGGTCTTTTAAATTCAAAGTGTATTTGCAGTGATGGATGGTTTAATGGATTACTACATTTAATATTTCCCCCTCACCAAGAGCAGTATTTCTTCCTTGAATGTACAATTAGATCATGCTGTTGCCATCCCTACCCTAATGAAAGGGTCAGGTGTCACGTTCACCATGCACCTGAATATATGCTTGTGCACTTGGCAATCTTAATTTTTGGTTTTGATCCATCAAAACTGAACTGCATTCCTTGCATTTTCCGTGCACCAATACTAGCAAGTGCTATTGGAGAAGAAAGCAGGGGGGAGTTGCCATCGTGTGCCTCTGCTGCACTGAGCTTTTAGTGTTAGATTGGGGTCTTTGCATCCCTCTGTGGCACGTTTTGAATATTAGATTTATACTACTCTAGATCCCAGCTCTGGGGTGACATATAAAGACATCACTGATCTGGGAAGGAATTTGATTTTATAGAAACACTTACTTGTTGCTGCTATGTGCGCATTCCTGCAGGCATCGCTCTTATTTCCCATGCTGGTAGTGACTGCAGTGATTCCTGCTGCCATGTAACGCAGCCAACTTCATCTTTCCAATGCAGGCAGGAGAGAGGCTAGTAATTTTTCATTGTTGTTGCATGTTCAGGATTCCCCCTTCCCCTCCCACATTACCTTGGCCCCTTTAGGAAGATTTTCATCTATTACACTTCCCCTTCTCTGCTGGAAGAACTAAATCTCTTTCAGCGTTTCCAGGCTGGTGATCTAATTTGACAGCTCATCGGTGATGTCTCTTCCACTTCAAAGAGGCAGGTAGCCTAGGGCTAGCCAGCTGTATTGTGGATTCTGCAGATTTGGCTCGCCATTCCTGCTGGGTGTCATCTGTCTTCTTAGTCTTGCAGTGGATAATTTTTGTCCTCCCCAGCATCATCTGCCTGAGCAGTTTCTGCCTGGCAGGCCTGTCTGTCCAGGTTGAGAATCGCACACAGCAGCCGTATAGCTAATCTGACAAGGCACTGCTCCAACAAGCGCAGCCCCAGGCCCGCTCTGACCAGGATCGGCATCGTGGCCCACAAACTTCCAGCTATCAGGATGGCAGTCGCGGTCTTCCATCACGGGCACAGCCCATGGACTCGCCCTGCGTGGGCACAGCGTGTCCCTTGCCTCCCGCCCTGCAGCCTGTCGCTCCGATTCCTCACATGGCGGCAGAAGTCTGCCTCAACAGGTTTGGGTTCCCCTGCCTGTTGCCAGCGTTTGACTTGGACACCGCCACTCGGATGGAACAATCCTTTAGTGGATTATCATTGCCAGACAGCCTGTGGGAAAAATGACAGGATTCGGCACGTTAATCTGAAGGTTTTGCAATTCGGAGCGCTGCTAACACTAATAGGAAACGGCAGAGTGATCCCTAAAAGAGAAAGCGGGTTCCAGTGCAAGGCAGAAGTGACAGAGTTTGTTTAGCCTATCCTCCAAAGAAAAACCCATGATGACTACATATGTTGATTTTCATGCTCCAAGCCATAGATATTTCCATATTTTTATGACTTGATGGCTACTGCCTGCAAACTGACGGGTTAGGAGCTCCACAAGTATTGTCTTTTTATAGTCATCACCTCTTTTAAGTCCTCCTTAGTTGTTTTTTTCTAAATATGCTTTGAGAATAAGCTTGACAGCACGGTGAGGTCAATAAGAAAAAAGACAACAGGCATAAATGCAGGAAATAATGCGTTTCCTATGATAGTAACAACAAGAAGAAGGAGAATTCAAACGAAGAGGAGAAATGGTTTCAGGATAGTAGTCCTAGAAAACAAGGCATTTATCTTTCACAGGACTTGCTCTTCTTGCAGTCCCCAAATTTGAGAACTGACATTGTTTGTGATAGGAAGGAAAAAGTCTTTCCTAGAAGTGCAGTAGTTATAAATCCTGTTAACTACAGGATTTCCTTCTTAGTAAATAAAAGAGATGGCTGGAACATATGGCTCAGAGGGGGAAACATCTTGTCTGAAGGATAGACTAGTGCCTGGGGGGCACTGCAGCTCACCTGGACAGCAATAAAATAAATCTCCAAAAAATTCTACTCCTAATTGTTAGTGATCATTAAGCCAGCAGGAATATTCTATAGATGCAATTAAAATATAAGCACTGTATAATTGATGAATACACAGATGTAATAATTAAGAAATATACAGGAATGGTAGGCTAGACAGGTTATCACACTAAAAACGAATGGATGGAAAGCTTACCCTTATCCTGGGCTCACTGAGAAGACTCCAAGAGGAGGAATCTCCAGAAGAGGTACTTCCCCATTGGTAGCTCTTAAATGGGGTCTAGGAGAGGTGCAGCCAGGCTCCACCCCTTCTGGCAGCACAGGTGAATTAGCTTCACCTGTGCTCCTGTGGCTGACTCAGTGCTCGCCTCAGGTGGTCAATCAGAGGTTTAGGCTGTGATTCAGCAGTTCCCATACACTCTACCCCTTCACAGCCTGAACCAATGATCGAGTTGACTAAAGGTAGGCTTTCTCTAATACAGGGATCCAATACATCGTGATACTTATACAATTTTTGTCATTATGCATGTTGGTACAATTCAAGACGAGTGATGATCGGTGAACGTTGATGTTCTTTTATGGGCCAGTGCTCGATGATGTTACTGGAGGCGTGTGGTCGTGAGATGCAGGTCCGTCCTCTGCTCCATCAGTCCCGTGTAGACCATCACCGGGTGTTGCATGTGATCTGACAGCAACACTGGAATGCTTTGATGGCATTTCATTCCTTCCGGTGGCCCTGAAGGCTCACAGACTCACAGGGAGTAATACAGATGTTCCAGAGGTACCAGGAGGGGAAGGTCTGCTCTGCAGGGCAAGATACAGGCCGTATTTCTATCCTGGGTCAACACTTCCACCTGTACTGGGGCACGTCCCGGCCGCCTGTACCATACCTTCTGGCCGGATGTCTGTGGCTGCATAACGATATCAGGCACCAAAGGAGGTGTCCTGATCTGCCACAGGGACACGATGGGGGTCCCTTTAGCAATGAAAATCAGAGTGTCGACCACAACATCAGCAGGCCATGTACCTATTACTGGAGGGACTACTGAGCCTCCCACCTCCAACAATCTCCCCCAAGGTGCAAGTAGGCTACACCACTTGGGTCCTAGCTGCACCTTCCAAGGCCATTTTATTCTATGGGTACCCGGATCTAAATTCTCAGGGGCAGGGAGCAGAAGATTATTTTCGTTACCAATCTGGGGTCTTACCTGATGATCAGTGCCCGTAATTTGGATCCTAAGCGGGGTGGCCCAATGTCGTCTGCAACATTCTCAGGGCACTGGGTCTGCCGTCTCGAGGTCTTTCATTCAGGTCCACAAGATTTCATACAGTCTTTTTGTCCACCCCTGCAAGGACTGGGAGTCTGTCTTCAGGGCAGCCTTAAGAATACTGTTATAACATTCAATGAGGCCTGCCCCTGTTGCATTATATGGCAGGCAGAATCGCCATTCGATGTTATTTTCTTCTGCCCAGCGCTGTATTGTTGCACCAGTAAAATGAGTCCCTTGGTTGCTCTTGATGACTTGAGGTGTCCTGTAGACAGACATCAGTTTAGTGAGTGCCTTGATGGTATATGCCTGCTTTGCTCTCCGTACTGGATAGAGGTTCAGAGGTTCAGGCTGTGATTCAGCAGTTCCCATACAAGCACTAATGTCATTTGTTGGGGTCTGTCAAGCACTGAAGTGCTTTGGATCCAAGCAGAAAAAAAAATATTAATACTAGCCTACAAGTTAGCAAGGGATGGTTACTTTGGGGGAGGAGGAAACAAAAATGGTAGGAATTTTGCAGTGATACTTATCCCTGTCAGTCACTGACTAATTAATGTGTTTTACTTACAGACTATGAAACAGTGAATGCATTAAAAACTATATTTTACATATTTATGTTAAACGTAGTGGTAAATTGAGCTGAAGTATTCAACACTTCCCCATGTAACAACGGTGTTATTATTTGAACAGATTTTACCCAGGTTGTGACTGATTTTTGAGGAGAATGATTAAAAAAAATGGATTCACTCATGATCAAGGATGGGCTTAGAAGATTACATATAAAGCCAAATCTAAAAATATGCGTTTTTTCAGCAAGCAGTTTCTTAACTTTAATGATGGGATTCAATTTAGTAATTGAAAGAGTGTTGGTGGGTTTTGGGGGTTGGTTGTTTTTTTTTTTGTTTGTTTTTTTGTCTCTTGAAATAACACGAGAAAAATCCTGTTCCCCATCTCGGACTATTGCTGCTACCTATAAAAGCTGTGCAGGATAGGATTATATCTGCACTGGGGTAAGTGCTGCAGATAGAAGGGGGTGTGTAAGAAACAAGGATCGTGTTATTTTAAAATTAATTGAGATTAGACAGCACACTTGAAGAAAATAATAACAACCATAGTCGTAAAGGAGGGAGGGGAAGTGTACTGGAAATATTCTGCCGGCTTCAATAAACGCCCGTGGATTTCCCCCAAACCCTGACGGCCGTGCCTGGAGCAGGCCGCACCGCGGTTGCCATAGCAACGGCCGCTGTCGCACAGTGATGGCGTCGCACGGTGATGACGTCACGCGGCGCGTCGGGCCGGGCCGGGCGCCATGAGCGGGGCAAGCCCCGCATCCCCGGGTCGGAGTGGCTCTGCCCTGCAGCTGCCCTTGCCCCTGTCTCTGTCGCTGAGCGGCGACAAGAAGCGGGAGGTGCCGGCGGCGGGCACCTTGCTTCAGCCCATCATCAAGGGTAAGCGAACAGCGGGAATGTACGGGCGTTAGCAGTGGGGCGGGAGGAGCGGTGTCAGGATGGCGCTCGGAAGCGTTTGTAGTGTTTTTGCTTTATCGGCCGGAATGCCCCCGGCTTCAAATAATCGTTGTTCGGAGGTAGGACTTCTGGAGCAAATGGTGTGGGTGCGGTGGGGTGCGAGTCTTCGTTAAATGGCCTTTGTTGGCCATCTCACTGAAGTGCCTTTCAGTGAAGCGGGCTTTATTTTATTGGCGAACCAAGACTATTTTCCATACGTGTATGTGTTGTAAATACGAACTGAGTTTCAAGTTTTCAGCCCTGAAGAAATGAGGAGGAAGAAAATGCAGTTCTGTTTTGCAGCGAGCTTTCCGTTTGCCTCTCGCTGCAGGAGACTCCCAGCCTTAAGCTGTGAATCTCTGCTGAACCACAGACATCAGCTTTCCTGTGCATCAAGTGTTTGTGGCTGTTAGCAGCCAGGTATGGAAGCTGTGTGCTGAGGAGGAGGACTCAAACACAGGGGCCAAGAAGCACCTTCACAGCAGGGTGTCTGGCACCTGGAATAGTGAGTGATTTGCTGTGTTTTATTGGAGTCTAAGGTTTGCTGCACATGTACAATGGCCAACAAGTATCCTGCTGTTCTGATTTTGTGTGTGTTTGATAAACAGGAGTGCCTCTTGCAGTTAAGTGTGATGTAGTACCTCGTGTTGCATAGCCAAATTTGGAGTGTGAGATCAAAACTGACTTTCATTAATTTTCCAGATGTTGGGGAAATCTATTCAAGACTCCTGGATCACAGACCTGTAATTCAAGGAGAAATACGTTACTTTGTTAAAGAATTTGAAGTAAGTGTTTGTATCATGGTACCTACCCTTAAGGAGTCACAGAGTTGTAACATCTTTTTACAAGTTGTCATACATATATAATTCGCTTCAGAAAGATTTAATGTGCATTTATTGCCCAAAATAATTAGTGCTCCTGGAGTATATGTTTGCATCCTCTGTAGACAAGACAGTCATTTGGGTTGCTGCTTAAAAAGTTTTGAAGGAGACTTAATATTATTTCTTCCTAAAGACTAGCAGGTTGCCCAGAGAGGTGGTGGAAGCCCTGTCCCTGGAGATGCTCAAGATCAGGCTGGACAGGGCTCTGAGGAACCTGACATAGCTGTAGATGTTCCTGTTCATCACAGGGGAGTTGGACGAGCTGACCATTAAAGATCCCTTCCAACTCAAATGATTCTATGAATATATGTGTAGGAGAATGATGTAGTCCTAATACTTTAGAGGAGTCTCTAAAGTTTGAACCTAAAATTCAGTTGTTGCTGGCAGGTATAGGCTTACATCTGATGAAGAAGCAGGCTTTGTGCTTCCGATGGAGTCAGCTAGGTCAGTTGGAAATTAATTTTGTTTTCATTTTTATGCCATGGGATAAAATAGTATTCCTGGAAGAGAAGAGCAACATCACCTTACACCAGTTGAGAAGATCATTAAAAATGAATGAGTGCTATATGATCGTCTGCAAATCTGAAATACTGAAGGACTAAAGGGTGCTTTTATGTTCATCTTTGTTTTGGATGTGTAATACAGCTTCCACAAGGTGGCAGCAAAACCTTAGAAAAGCAGATTCTCGTGTCACAAAAGGATGTTTGTAGGCGTGAATAACTCTTACAAAGAGTAAGAGTACTCTTAAAGAATGTGAGATTTGAAATCTTATCAGTAGTCCAGAAAATAGAGCTATATTTCAGGATTCTTGTCTGCAGGACTGATTTATAAAGAAAAAAAAGACACAAGTTTTTATTTTTTTTCTTCCTAGATTGTTGCTGGTATTTCAGCCAGATCTTATTTCTATCTGTACTGGTTTAGTAAAATAAGTATGTGAACTAAACTTTCTTCAGATCTTTATTGTGTAGATTTGAAGGTCACAAAATGATTTTTCTTTGACTTTCGTAAACAGATCATAGGATGTTGTAAATAGTTTTATGTGGCTTCTCATAGGAAGGAAATTTTTAAACCCAGTTACAGAATTGCAACTAAATTCATTCATTTATCTCACTACACTTATTTCTTACACAAATGTCATATATTCTTCAATCTTTGCTTGACATTTAATTTCTGATGTATACTTTTGGGGCAAAATAGCAAAGCAGGGGATTATCGACATTTTTTCAGCCTAGAATTTCTTCTAAAAATTACCCTTGTTAATAACTATGACAAGTCAGATTTTTTTTATTCTAATTGAACACATGCGTTTCATTACAATGATTAGCATCCAGTGTGTAAAGAGTGGAGATTTGCATTCAGGAAGCCTGGAGCCAGATTAACTGACCTACTTTGTTTGCATTTCTGTTTCCAAGGTTTTAAAATCAGCACAGTGATCCAGTTCTTCACCTCATGTGCTGCAGTATTTTTTTGGTTGTTAAGAGCCCCGTTATGATCAGCAGCTTAGAGTGCAGGCATGCTTCTGTGCAGCTCACCCAACAGCTCTGAAGAGGGGAAAAGGTTGGGTAAGGGCAAGCTCCAGCAGATCCAGAATCTTTTCCTTTGCCTCGTGGAAAGTACTGGTGAAATTCAAAGTGGAGGTTGTGCTCTGGCTTCAATAAATGAGATTTTCAAAGTGTAAATGGTAAAGTAAGAGCTTGTTCTTCCAGCTAATCATGAGCTACTGAGTTTTGTTATCTTTTGGCCTCCACTGGTTTGTTTCAGTAAAAGCAATTCAACTTGACATTATGGTGACATTATCATGTACTGAATTTAGAACATCAGATATCAAGAAAGCAAAATCACTGCTGTGTTATTTTTCTGTAACAAGTGAGTTACAGATATCCAGTGTTTTCAAGCTCTTATCTGTGTTGGTTTTAATATGCTATAAATTATCAAAGCAAAACAGTGAATTTTTCCATACAGTGCCTTTTATTTGTAAATACCAACTTTTCCCATAAGGACCAGAAGTACCAGTCAAAGTATTCCTGTATTTCAAGTAGTGTGAAGAACGGTGTGTGACTTACATACATAAAACTGACTTTATCAGTGGCACCAAACAAGCAGAATAACGCTTTCATATGCAATGGTAGGAGCTTTTGAGATTAAGCTATTAGTTTAAAAATAAATAAATATTTAAAGATATAATTTAAAAATAATAAATAAAGCAGAGAAAGAGTTTTGTTATGGGAAGTGGAATTTGCCACTCAGTCTCTTTCAATTCTTCTGGCAGGAGAAACGTGGCCTCCGAGAGCTACGAGTACTTGAAAACCTAAAGAAAACCATCTTTGAAACAAATGAAAGCATCCTTCCTAAGTGCGAGCAGTCAATGCATGACAATCTCAATGAAGTATTCCAGAGATGTAAGCAAGTTACTTCTTGTTGGCTTTGTTGCATCATTTTGAGGGATGGTATAAATAGTTTGGATTCAAAATATAATTTGGGGGAAAATTACCACCTTCAGGTAAATCTTCTTACACTTATGTGCTTTGTTCTCATTTTTCTGAAATTTTAAAAGGGCAATGATAGGAAAAAAATGAAACAAAAAAATATATTGGTCCAGCCAACTAAGATTACATTAAAGCTTTTGGCTGACTTGCTAGAAGCTATTTCTGGTCAAATGTAAAAGCAGGGTGGTGTTTGCTCCTGTTGGCTAAATCCATAGACAAAATTCCAGCTTTCTGATTTGTTGCAAGCACACTGTGGTGTGACCTTCAAGTTTCTTAATTTTTCCATGGGAAAACAGAATACTGACCACCCCTCCTACTTAATTTAAAACAAAACTTGCTGATGGGTAGATGTGAAATATGTTGTTGCTCTTATCTTTTGTTTCAAGTAGAGTAATAGTAATAATTCTTATATGCTAACCCTACTTTCATAGTTATAACCATTTTAATATACCTTGTATTACTTACATTTTTAAAAGAAAGTTTAAAATTTGTTTTAGTAATTTTTCAGCATCTGTTTTCTAGCTCATTCACCAAGATAGTTTCTCAAAGACATTCTAAGGAAGTATGGCTTTGAAGCTTTAAGTGACAAATTCATGCAGTTGAAATTCATGTTGTTGTGGCTTTTGCATTTTGTGTGGCATGTTGTGCCTGCTCAAGCAGGGTCAGCTACTGTAGGTTGCCCAGGGCTGTGTCCAGTTGAGTTTTGCATATATCTACAATGGGAGACTCCACAGCCTCTCTGGGCAAGCTGTTAAGCTGTTCCAGTGTTTAAACACCCTCTCGGAAAAAATGGGGAATCTCATGTGTTTTTATAGGAAAGAATGTTGCTCCCTCACCTTCATTCCCTTCCATCATATATTTATTTGCGTTGCTGAGATCCTCTCTGAGCCTTCTCTTCTTGAGAATGAACAGTCCCAGCTTTCTCAGCCTGTCCTCATGAGGAACTCTCCAGCCCCTTGCTGGGCTTGCTCCAGTAAGTCTGTATCTTTCTTACACTGGGGGGCTCTGAAGTGGAGAATGCCACCAGCGTTGTCTCACCAGTGAGAGACAGACGTGCCTGGTGTTATTCTATCCCAGATTAAGGATAAAACTTGTCATTTTCACCTTTTTGAACTTTGAGATTCCCCCCAGTCAAATCTTCCATCCCGTCGAGGTCCCTCTGAATGGAAACACAACCCAATTGGCTGTCAGCTATTCCTCCCAGTTCTGTATCATACACGAACCTGCTGAGTCTGCACTCTGCTCCATCATCTGGCTTGCTGATGGATATTGCTAAGCAGTACTGGCCACATTATTGATCCCAGGGGTATTCCACTAGAGACTTGCCTCCAATCCAATGTTGTGCTGCTGATCACAGCTATAGCCTTGCCCATTCAGCCAGTATTTGAACCACCTCGCTGGCTGTTTACCTAATCCATACTTTGTGAACTTGGTGATGAGGATGTTGGAGATACTGTCAAAGGCATTGTTGACGTTGAGATAAACAACAACTCTCTCTCACCCCTCACCTAACAAGCCAGTTGTTGCATTGTAAAAGTTGGTCTGGTTGGTCCTTTCTATTATTTGGAAATGCTTTCAGGAGGATTTTCTCCATCACCTTCCCTAGGACTGAAGTGAGGCTACTTGGCCAGTAGTTCTCCACATCTCTCATCTAGTCCTCAGGAATCTCTCCCAGTTGAAGTGACCTTTCAGAGATAGTGGCCTCACAGTGTCATCAGCCAGCTCTCAGCACTCTTTTACACAACAACCTGCCATGTCCTATTGGACTTAGTTCCAGTTTATTTAACCTGGTCCTTCTCCAATAAGGATAAGTCTTCATTGCTTCAGACTTTCCCTCTGGTTTTAGGGCACCTGGGATGCTTGAAGGCTTTAGTCTTACCAGTAAAAACTAAGGCAAAGGAAGCATTGAGTACCTTGGCCTTTCACTCATTCAGTAGAGGACTTGCATTTTCCCTGGTCTTCATTTTTCTGTTTTTCCTTTGAGTATGCTTTCTTTTTGCCTTCATATCCCTCAGCAGATTTGACTCCAGGTCAGCCTTGGCTTTCCTAGCCATGTTCCTAGAAGATCAGGCAGCAACCATATACTCTTCTTTGGCCACCTGCCCCTGCTTCCACCTCCTATCACATCCTTTTTATATCTGAATTCAGGTAAGGAGCTCCTTGTTCATCTGTGCAAGTGTCCTGCCACCTTTGCTTGATTTCCTTTTCATTGGATTGGACCTTTCCTGAACCTGAAGTAGACAAGCCTTGAAAATGAAGGTCTTGGCTTACTCCTGACCTAATGTGGGACAGAGTTCCATGTGTACCAGCTGCTCGTTCACTTAATGGACAGCTTCCCTTCCACTCCTATTCTTCATCCATTCCTTGTGTGAGTCACATGCCTCTGTGATCCCAGTGAGGTGGTATCTCTGCACATAGACTTCAGACTGCTCCTATTTGTTCCTCACACTACTTGCAGGTGTACTGGCATTTCAGCTTGTTGATATCCCCTGAAACAGTCTTGAGAACTTTTTCTTCAAGGTGCTCCCTCTTTAGTAAGCCCACAGGGTCTGTTTTGAACCAGAAAGTTTAGGAGAATGCTACCAAAACCCCTGTACCACTGGTTCCAGAGTCCTGTTGTCATGCTTGGTGCTTCTGAAGTCACTTCTGCAGTATCACTGACATCTACATCATCCTGGCAGAAGATGAACCTTGCTAACCTCTTCACAGCATCCCAGGTGTAAGCCCCCAGCAAGCAGTAAACAGATGTCAGGGCAGATTGAATGGGCAGCAGGGAGTCTCTCACCACTATCACTGCTGCTTTATTGCAGTGGGCCTGAGTGTCTCAGTCATTTCCACAAGTGATGCTCCATTCTGTGGCTCTCCAGTTAACGTCAGCTACAAAGGCAGTAAATCTGCTCTGTTACTGCAAGTCCTAGGAGAGCAGGATCCTTCCTCCTAGAGTGAGAAGTCAGCAGCTAATATGTCTTTAAGTTGATGATAAACAAGTAGCATATTTTTCAATACTAGGCTGTGTTAGTGAGGAAGATGACTGCTTTTGAGGAATTAGTTAATTTAATTCGGCATTAATTATTTTATCATTTTAGTGGGGGAGAAATCTACATAGGAGTACAGTCCTTATTTCCACTGTTTTCCTAGACACAGTCTCAGTAGAAGAGGCTGGGTCCAGCATGAAGATGTTCTCGGTGCAGATTGTTTTTACTAATTCTTACATTTGGTGAGGAAAAAAAAATGAAGAACTTAAGCACAGTGCTTGGTCATGTGTTTCTGTATATTGACTTACAAGTTTTTTCTTGTGACGCGCTGAGTAACAAGCACGAGCTTGTCTGCAACATTAAAGAATATGGGCACATGAAGACTTGGCTGCCTTTCTAATTTCATCTTCTAGAACACGCAAGGGTTGATATCTGTGATATGCCTACATGCAGTTGGCAGTATAGAACATTTTATGTAGGTATGGATTAAATCAGTTGGGGTTTCTTTGTTTTCTCAGAGGTAAATGACACAGTGGGATACAGTATTTGGCACACAGCGACCTTGTGTCTCTTAAGTCTCTTTTGGGCAAGGTTCTCTGTGATTTAAAACAGCAGACTGATTACTGCAATTTGTTATTTCAGTGCAAGCTGCCAATGATATGATCCACAAACTACAAGAGAAGGAGCACGAACGGAGGAAGGTAAAGGATGGATGGATAGATTTCTGTAATGTGATTTAAGGAAAAGTCTCGCATGCTTCTACAGCAAGTCCACCTGCCTTCACTATAGCAAATCTTAAAAACTATTCTATATCCTGTATACTTACACTAAAAGTTTTGAAGTGCTTTTTGCAATTATAGAATTCATAAAGCAGTGTGTATGTTTTAGGGCTAATCTGAATGGGTCACAATCTCCTAATGTGTGGAAACATATTTCTTTTTTCATTTATTTCCTTTGCTTTATTTCCCCTCCTTGCTCAGACTATAATATTTGTCACATAGAGGAAAAGCTTAAATAAGAAAAGTTATTTTCTGTGGAACAAAAAACACCTACTAACCTAGCAGAATGGAAATGTAAATCTTTCCTAGTTAGCTGAGAACATTGAGTATATTATATGTATTGCTTGCTGAAAAGGAAGCGTAGATTTTTTTTCACTTGTGGATGGGTTGTTTAATGAAGGGCTATATTATAGGAACATGCGAATCATTGGAATCTTTTCAGCTGGCTACACTTTGCTCATTTGAAATACATGTGCTCCGAATCTAAAATTTGGAAAATTATACAAGAAATTAGTTTCATGTTTTCCCATTAGTCCTTCATGATTGTATTTCAATGTTATCTTTTTTCCTGGCGGTTTTATTTATAATCAGGTAGTAGTTTAGGCAAACTGAAGACATTTCTGTGGCCATCACACAAAATAGGCTGTGCATTGATTTATGTAAGCCGATAGCCGTGTTTTTCTTTCCTTTTTGTAATCAATGAAGATGGGCAGCCCAGTTGCAGTTGAATACCAGCACTGTGTGAATAGAGCACTGCTCAGCCCTGACAGAGTTTGCTTGTGTCCAGCGCTACTGTAGATATTGGTAGAAGGCTGAAGTATGAAATTCATCTTGTAGTTCTGCTACTGCTTGTTTGAAGTAAACGTTTGCGAAGAAGTTTTATGACTTATAAAATGAACTCATTTAGTGAGAATGGAAACTATTCTTCTTGAGAATATTGGCTCTTTTTCCATTCAAAAAATTTATATGCGCTGGAGCAATGCTAATAGCTATTCAGGATATGTAATATTTCTTTCAGCTTGTATAGTAAGACGTTTTGGCTTTGAGACTTTCCAAATGTGGGTAGTAACAGGTAGGAATCTTTTTGAATTATTGATAAGTTGTCACTGCAATTCAACCATTCAAGGATAAATATTTTCTCCTTACTTTTCTTTCTGAAATAATTTGGTTTGGAAAAGAAAAAAGCAGTTTAGAATGGAATGAATTTGAAGCTTTCCTTTATTTGTTATCTTTTTTACAACTCCTTTCTGTTAATAGTATCAGTTCAGTGACAGAAGGATGCTGATGATTTTCCCTACTATGTTCTCACTTAAGGTGTTAAATAATCTGTGATTACAGGAGTGTCATTCAGAGAAGCATTCATGGAATCCTCTGTCTTGTTGGGTATTCTTCTGCTCATATCAGTATTATTTAGTGAGTAGTTCAAGCTGTGTGAGGCTTCAAAGGGAAACCAGAAAAGAATTCAAGAAACATTGTAAACATTTTTTAGGGTACTGTATTCTTTTATATATTTCAGTAATCCTATTTGGAAGGATGCAGGCATTTGCTAGAAGCTGCCCAGAACTTTCATGGAATCCTACCATGGAATCCTACCATGGAATCATACCATGGAATGATAGAATGGCCTGTGTTGAAAAGGACCTCAAAGACCATCTAGTTTCAACCCCCCTGCTACATTGCAACATTGCCAACCAGCAGACCAGGCTGCCCAGAGCCACATCCAGCCTGGCCTTGAATGCCTCCAGGGATGGGGCACCCACAGCCTCCTAGGGCAACCTGTTCCAGTGCTTCATCACCCTCTGTGTGCAAAACTTCCTCCTAGTTAAGGAAACCATAGAAATTAAAGCTGAAATATTCTGCAGCTCTGTAATACTGAGCCAGTCCTGTGAACTGGGATATGTGAATTAGATTCTGTAAGTAAAATGGTACTGAAAGTAAAATCACACAATTCCAACACCTCGAAACACAGACTACTCTTTGTGTGACTGGCATCTTTACCTCATGTACGCAGATGTGAAAGAATGATAATTCACTGTAATGTATTTATTGTATTAGGAGTGAATTTTTCTTTCCTCTTAAGCCTATGGCAGTAAGGCCAGTAAATGTTGGAGGCTGCTCAGAATTCTATTAAACATTTGCTGAGTGCAGAATTGGTGACAACATGCAGAAGCTGGAGTGTGAATTGTTAGCAATTATTTTAGTCACGATGAAATGTCATTTCTAACTCATGAAAGAATACTTGGGAATTTATGTGTCAGTATCTCTGAGATGATACAAATCTCCAGAGACCTGCCATTCTTCTTACTGTTGTCATACATTAGCAAAGTGCAGGAGATAGTAGGGCCTTAATTTTGTTTTCTTTTTCATTCCCTCTTTAGCAAAAGAATGATATGTATTTCAAGGCTTGTACCCCTTATGTGATGCTCACTGTAATTTTCTTGTTCTTTTCTACTTAGCACGAGTTTAAATGTGCACTGAGTTAATGCATCACACCTGGGGATCCTGCAGCTTATGGAGATAGCTTCTATTTATGCTAATATTTAAATTCAGATTATTTCTTCAGTTTTGAGTAATCAGAATTTGAGGTGTGAAAAATGTAATACAAAGACAGAAAACTGCCTAGGTATAAAACTGATGAAAAAGAACCTGAAGTTGTGTGAAGTTAAATGAAGATGGTATTTTCTTCTCCCTTATGAAATCAGCTTAGAAATTCTTTTGCCAGGCACATTATCAAATTCCATCTGTATTGTTTTCTAGAAAACAAGTGTTTTGCCAGTCTATCAATATGTAAGCTACAAATTGATTGTGTGATGTACTCAGCAGAGACAGATGAGACATTTGAGAGGAAACCGGTAAATAAAAAAAGAAGAGGAGCAGTATGTTGAAGGATTGGCTGTCATAATTCATATATGCTTTTATTAACCACCATAAATTTGTTGTGAAACGTAGAATCATTCTTTTATTGACACTCATTTGACAAAAACTCACATCTCAAACACTGATGTGGCTCTGTTAGTCTGTTTTGATGTACATGTACCTAAATAATGACTGTAGTAACTTTCTGACGTTTTATTTTGTTACCACTCGCCAATATGAAACATAGTGGGCCTGATATTTTTATTTTCCTAGAATCAGCTATGTAAAATTTCTAGTGCATTTTTAGTCTATACCATGTGCAGCAGAGACCTCCCTATACTCACCATACTAGATAAGGACTTGTAGTTAGTTAAGGTCACTTAGTAGAAATGAAGTGCAGCTAGTTTTGTATTGCTTCTCTTTTGGTTTCTAAGATAGAAGCACTTTCACAACAGTGAACCTCTGAGTGAACCCAGAAGGCAGCTTCTTGTGGTGTGAATGGGGTGGTGGGGGACTGTTTGTACTGAAGGAGGTAAAAATATGCTTCCAAGATGGGTATTTGTCTTAAAAGAAAGTCTTTGTGAGATAACCTGGTTTGGTATCAGCTGCTCACACTACTTACAATTTTGTCAGTAGTCGGAGGTGTAAATGCAGGAAGTAAAAGGTTGGAGACTGACAGAAATCAGCTAGTGGCTTTAAAGTGTCTTTCCACTTAGTTAGTTTTCACCAGGCTGCAGGAAAGGTATCATTGTTGCTATAATTAGAAGTCTCATAAACATTTTAGCATTCTTTTGCATCGACTGTGCTTTATGATTTTTGTTGCACCTATTTGTATGATTTGTTGGTTTGGTTTTTTGTTTGTTTGTTTTCTAATTCCTCCACTGTGGTGAAAGCCCAGTTCCTCTGATGCTTTAAGATTAGATCTCATGACCTCCTTTAAATCCCATGTATTGATCTAGAAATGGCTGCTGAAACTTCCCATTTTTCTCCTCTCAGATTCAGGCCGACAAGCTCATGGCCGGTGAAGAGAAGCGTGGCGCTCAGCAGGAGACATTCCTAAAAGAGCAACAGAACAAGAGAGAAGAGGTGGACGAAGAGCACAGAAAAGCTATGGAACGCCTCAGAGAGCAGTATTCTGAGATGGAGAAGGAACTGGCCAAATATGTTTCTTTCTAAGACCTTTCTGTTCTTGTGTTGCTGGTTTTGTGCCAATATTCAATTGCTTCTGAATTAAGTTGAGATTCTTTCAGACAGCTGAACCAAGTAAGATGAAAGGAGAATCTCCTCCACACGTTTGGTACGGGAAGAAAAGTTTTGCATACTTTCAACTTAAGTGCCTATCTTTGTTAAGGGCAGGTGGAATGCCAGAATTTGGAAGGTGGAACTGGAAATTACATTGTGTGACTACATCAGCTCAGGGAGTTGCAAATTGGAATTCTCTTCAATTTGCATAGTGTATCATATCATTTGGGAAAACAGAGCCTAATGTAATGTTAACTATACTGCTGTGCAGCCACAGCCCTTTCCCAAAAAGTAGGTGTAGTAGGTTCCATCCACTGTTAGCTGAGAATTCACTGGGAAAACTGTAAATTCTTTTTATAGATTTCAGGAAAACCAGCTTGTTTTAAAGTATAAACTTTGAAATTTCAGTGGTGAAAGATCTCAGCACAGTTCTAAATTCAGTTACAATTCCAACTCATGTTTTCTGTGGTCAGTATTTTGAAGTAGAATTGAGATTTAAATGGTTTTTGCTAATGTAGAAGTGGTAAACGAGCTTGAACAAGCGATCTTCTGTCCCTGTAAATATTTCAGACTTCTTATCAACTCTACTGTTCTAAGCAAAGCCAAAACAAGCTCAGTACTAATCACAAGAAATATATCTTTGTGTTAGCTTTTTAGCTAATACAGTATCTACCTTAAATATTTGACATGCTGTTTGTTTACTTAAGATAAAATTTTGAGAACTTTATAAAGCAATTGAGAAAAGATTTTTGTTTGTTTTTCAGCCTAGCAAACGTGAGCAGGTTAGTGGTAAAATGCTTGTAGTCCTGATCTTTTTCCTTACTAACTTTTACTCATGGGGAGCATGTGAAGCTCCTTCACTGCTTTCCTTTATTTAAAACTTGCATTTAACAGCAGTGTAACTGAAGAAGTTAACATAATCAGCTCATTAACTAAGCAAAATGAGACATAGTACTTTAATGAAATTTGCTGCAAGCTAACCGGTAATACAGGAAATATCTTTCCGTAATTTAACTGGTGTCCAATGTAGAATGGAAATAGGTAAAAATAAACAGAATTTACCCTTTACCTGTATTGCAATGGTAATATGCCAACAATGGTTGCTTGTATAATTTTATGGCTCGGTGTCAAGGCTCCATTCCTGGCAGCGCGTTGATAGCATGATTAAAGTTAGCAGAGGAGATGGAATAAGTATTTGAGATTTCTTTCAATAACACTGAATTCCTGCCAAGCAGCTCTGCCCACTACTGTAGGCACGACAGATTCATCAATCATCATCGTGCATCTGGACTGAAGAGAGAACTTGTCGACAGAGGGGTGTGCTGGAATGTTAATTCTCTGTTACGGATGGGAAAAACACAGATGTCTCACAGGTATCTCCCACCTGAAAAACAGAGAGGTTTCCTTTTTGTTTGAGCAGAAAGTGATCTCTGTGATATTTCTCAGCTTATGCACCTGCTTATCATTGTCATAATTAAGCTCTTCTATTTAAAAAGCCCCTGCCTGTCTTTAGAATTGGGTGCGGAATTGTTTTTCTTTGTTTTAAGAACAATCTCAAAAAGGCTTCTCTCTTACCAGATTCCTTAACTGTGCTCAAAGTCCAAATATCTTTGTAACAAAATGCATTTAACTGTATACTGAATTCATTTTATTTTTGCACTGATCGTTTTTATTACGACTTCAATTCCTAATTAACTGCACTGGAACTGTACCTTTTAGTACTTTGTCAATTTGAGGGCTCTTAAGCAATGGTACAAGTTGCAAGTTGAATGTCCACTGGAAAATAAAGAAGTATTTCCAAAAACTTCTGGGATTTGTGCTACAGATTCTTTGTAAATGCTTCTAAATGTTAATGTTGGAAACAGAACATATCTGAACATTTTCTAGCAGAGTGAGAGTGGACACAATTGTGCAATACAGTGGGACTTGGTAAAATTCAAATACTTATTCAGTAGTCTCTACCATTTGGAAGAAACAAAAGCAGAGAAAGGAATGGTTTGAAAGTTGTTCTGTGTCACTGGTGCACGAAGAAGGTGTTTTCACTTAAACTTGCAATATTTACATGATTAAATTGAAGAACAGGTTTAAAAGTGTTGAGGATGGCTTTTCAAACTTGTTACAAATTTGCACAGGATTCCAGGAGCTGGAATGGATCCTCAGTGTTTAAATAAATCTGAAGATGGTTCTCCTTGGAATGTTTTATATTCAAAGCCTCTCGCATATTTTAAGGGAGGGAGAGAGCTGACTTACCTGCTCTTATTCAGCTTCTTTCTATGCTAATCAAAGGTAAGAAATACTTCTTGAGGATAAATTCCGTCATGACAGTTGGCACATCTTGTGATATTTTAATTTATGGCTTTCTACGTTTTTTCTTGAAAACCATGGCTCTTCTCAGTAGTGAAATTAAATTGTAAATAAGCCAAATAATGAACCGATGTTCCCTCCTGAGCTGAAAAGCTTCCCGTGTCTGAGGGCTTTGGATTTTGATTTACAAATATTCTCCAGCAGGTGTCAGTGCAAGCCTGACAAGGAAGGTTTGAAGGTTGTCAATGCATGAAGTGGAGTGTGTAAATACTCTTGTTCCATTGCAGTTCACTATATTGTGTAAGTATGAGATATTCAGTGAATGAAACCACATGCTTTTAAATTAAAAAAAAAAAAAAAAAAAAAAGGGAGAAAGAAAGAAAGAAACAGAGAAAGGAAGGAGGAAAGAAGGAAAGAAAAAAAGACTATCAGGAGCATTTTGCTCCATTACTCTTCAAAAATCTCATAATATATCACTCTTAAAGTGATTTATGTAAGACATGCTTGTTTGAACAGTGTTGATCACGGTAGCTGTGTGTTCTAGCTAAAATATATTAGAAATTAAATTAGGCTGTCAGAGATGCAAACCTGCAAAAGTTACATTCTTAACCCTGCTGCCTGGCGTAGTGGCTCTGATTTTCTGAATTGGTTTGGAAAATAACTTTATTGATAGAGATTGTGCCATCATTTTTTATTTTTTTTATTTTTCTTTTATACTTTTGAAAAGGGGACTGCTGTGGAATTGTTGTGAACAGAATTATTGTACCTTGTACTTGTAAATGTGCCACTTGCTTGACTTGTTGTACAAGTACACTAACTTCTCAAAGGATCAGAGATACTGAGCACTCAGTGCAGTGATTACAGCTTGTTATGTTGGACAAGATCTGGCATAATCTCGAGGAAGATGCAGGTGCAGCTGTTTCAACAGAATGTGAATGAGGAGTGTAACTAGCTTTCATCAGTAGTTCTCTCGTAAGATTCTTCAGAAATTCCAAATATCAGACATTTAAAAGGGAAAGGAGAAGTCGGAAGGGCTTTAAATCTGTTTGGGGGAAATGAACACAAAGGGAGCTTTATAAGAGATTTCTTTCAACCCACAGAAATGCGATACAGTGTGTGTAGGTAACTTCCAATTCTGAGAAGTGCACTAAACTGCACGCCTTTGCAGTTCTGTAGGTGGCAATTTTCTATATAGTTGTGAGCAAAGTAGAAACACATTTCTTCAAGATAACGCTGAGCTTATTTGCTACATCACCACCATAGAGTGTTTTATGTTACTCAGAATGTTGTCTTGCTTTGTTAAGTCTCTACTAAGTCTGTATGAGTTAACTGGGCACGCAGTTACCTACTGTGTTAGTCTGAAATAGGACAGTCTTGTGTGTAGAAAGAAGCAGAAAGAAAAACAAGTATGCACTGCAGACTTTTGCTGCCTTGTATTCCATTAATTAGACTGCATTGGAGTAAGAGCCATCATAAACTGTGTTTTGTGTCTGTCTACTTAAGCCAGAGTCCCACCATTCTTGAAGTTTCTGAAGAAGGAACTAAGAAATCTGCTTGAAATCTAGAGAAATGAAATGTCCCAGGAGTGCAGAGGTTTGGAAGGCATCCCTTGTGTTCAGGAAGAGCCCGGTAATCTGAGTGGCAATGAAGAAAGTTTTGCAGAAGTCCTGGCAACTTTGCCTTTAAAAATTCAGGGCTCGGATTTGTGCTTCCTGATTTAGGATTCTTGTAGAGGTATCAGAGTGCCTTCCGAAGCACTTCATTAGGGTTAAATCTGAACTTTCAGATATATTTTTAATATAATTTTACAGATAGTGAAGAAGAAGCTGACCCCTTTGAATGATCATATCCCTCTGTACGATCTTTCAAGAAAATTACAGTGAATAATGGATAACGCTGTACTTTAAAATGAAGCTTTTAATCTAATAAATAAGCCTTGTATTTCAGTCTTCTTCCCCAGTGAGTCACTGGGTGGATGCAGGGAGACCTGCCTCTGCGTATCATTGTTTTGCTTTTATCTATGTATTTATTTTTAAACAGATGTCGTGTTTAACATACAGTTTGAATTTTGGGCAGTCCTGTGTGAAGCTGGAAGTTAGCCTCAGTGATCCTTGTGGGGCTGTTCCAGCTCAGGATGTTCTTGCTTCTAATGTAATGGCACTGGGTGAGAACCAAAGCACTGCTGGTAACTCTTTGCATGTTGCTCATTACTAACATTCTGGCAGGGGCACAATCTATACATTTATCCAGCATTTTATGACACGTGGTCCCTGTAATCAGAGGAAAAAACTTTAGTTTTTGTGCTGCAGGACCCGGGTAAGCATTATTAATTGTCTTTGAGTTAATTATAAAATAAATTTGCAAGCACGCCTTGCAAAGCTTGTAGGATGGCACATAGCCAGTGCTCTCCCAAACCATGGTATGCAAAAGTGCCTCTTGCTGCAACGTGTGTCCTAGTCTGTGCACTGCATTTTTCAGTAGCTTCAGCTTCTGGAAAGTTAGTTCCAGCCTGCTTGAGGTCATAGGAAGCCCTTTGTGAGCGGACCCAAGTTTGTCCTTTCCAGATGTTTTTAGCCCTCATTAAAGAAATTCCGGTTCCTGAAAATCCCCTCTCCAGATGTCTCTAAACCTGTTCCAATATTTGCTATGTCATCTAGAAAGCTTCTAACCTGAATTACATAAATAGGAAATACTGTGCGCTGATTTGAAAGAATTCCAAACATAGACAATGTTTTTCAAGCAAGGTTAAAAATGGTAAGAATTACAGTAGTACACTTAGTTAGCAGCATGGTCTTCGAACAACTAATTACTGCCTGGAATCCTAACGAGGAATTTTCCTTTAAACTATCAAAGTCTAAATGGTTAAAGAAATTCTTCAGAGTAATGAGCCAGCAATACATTGTAAGACTGAATTAGTTTTCTGTTGTTAAGGAGCACTCAGAGATAGCAAGACTTCAGTATTTGTGTCCTGAGCAAGCTGAGAAGTGCTCACTGCATTAGGTGTGTGTGTTTAATGTATCATCTGGGATGCTCTGAGCATAGAAAAAAAAATGCTGGTAAGAGAGCCAATGTAGCACAGTACCTTTGGCTCATTCTGTGTGTGAAAGGCTTTCTTCATATCCACTATCCAGAAGAAGAGGGCACAAAAACAGGCTGCTGTTTCTCATCATAAAAATATCTGTACATGTGAGGGGTGACAGGGATGTTTCATGTTTACAAATTTTCTGTGCAGCTGCAACTTGCAGGTGGTACAGCAAAAGTAATTTCCTTTAAGACATCCATTTACAAAATTTTGCATGCCAGGGCTGCTTAATTATTGATTTTTTTTATTTCTTGGCCAGATGCTGAAGAAGGGAGGAAATGAATGACAGAGACCTGGATAGAGAGGAGTGTTGGGCAGAGAGGAATGTGATGAGGTTCAGCAGGAGCAAGTGTAGTGTCTTGCACCTTGGGAGGAAGAACTGCACACATCAGTACAGGTTATGGGCTGACTTGCTGGAAAGGAGCTCTGCAGAGAAGGACCTGGGGGTCCTGGTGGACAACAGGTTGGTGATGAGCCAGCAGTGTGCCCCTGTGTCCTAGAAGGCCAATAGTATCCTAGGGTGCATCAAAAAGAGCATGGCCAGCAGGTCAAGGGAGGCGATCTTCCCACTCTACTCTGCCCTGGTGTGGCTGCATCTGGAGTGCTGTGTCCAGTTCTGGGCTCCTCCATTCAAGAAAGATAGGGATCTCCTAGAGGGAGTCCAACAGAGGGCCACAAACATGAGGGGTCTGGAACACCACCTGGTAGTGGTTGGTATTCTTCACTTGAGGTGGTGGTCAGCATCACCAAAGGATCACAAAATGTAAAAGCCAGTTTGCTAGTATTTAAAAGAAGTAGGTTGCAGAGAAGTGCCATGGCAAAAGCAGGGCATGAGAAGTCCAGACAGAGTTTCTGTATGCCACTCCTTTTACCGTTTGCAGTCTTTCCTAAAAACAAAATAGTGGTTTCCTCTTTATTGAGTCTCAGTTTTACTATTAGCAAAAGCTAAATTGGAACTCAAAAACTGGGTTGAAATTTTGAAATTGTCTTCAATAAAAATCAAGTAAGGTGCTCAGCCTTAGCCTCTGGTTCTGAGTTTCATTGCTGATTATTTTTTCCCTGTAAATACAGGGCTAGCCTAAGACCACAGAACTGTGCAAGGAGGTTATCCAGCAGCTATTGTATTAGTGCTACCGTGGGTCATTGCCTCAGTATGCTCCTTTTGAAATAGCTGCCATAAAGAGAAACTTCAGCTGAAAAGTATTTCCAAATAATTTTCACACGCTAAGGAATTATTCTTCATATATGACGTGATTTCCACGTGCACGTTCCCTGTGCTTTCAAGTTCCCAGGCTAGTTTGTTCCACAGAATCCAATAAAAAAGTATTAATTTCTCCCTAGGGCCTTTTCTGGTCATGTTTGATATCACTTAACAGAATGAGCTTTTTACTCCCACATCATAAAGGGTTTTGTTTTGGACTTCTTTTCTCCTTCAACAAAAAGCGTTGCTTACATCCCCGCTAAAGAATGCTCTTAGTTATGTGAAATGCGGACAAGTCGTCTGGGCCAACCTCTTATCTGCACCAGCTTCAATCAGTCTGGGCCGGTGCAGTGGCTTAGACTGCATGTTTTTGTTGTGTTTTGTTTCTTTTAAAAATATATATGTGTGTGTCTTGTTAAAAAACATCGCTGCCCCCGTCTAGGAACAATGCGACACTCACATCATTTCCTGAAAGAGTGGAGTTGGAAGGCAATTATCTACTCACCAAACAGGCTAAAACAACAGTTCCTGATATTCTTCTCAAATATTTTAACTTCCCAGGAATCCGGAAAAAATAATTCCATGAGATGGTGTTCTGAATGAAGGTATGACATTCCAGTTTCCTTCACTTGGAATCAGACATCCAGAGGTAATAAATTAGCACGCACTTGGCACGGCTGGGAGCAGGGTCTGGCTGTGGCATATTGTTTTTCTACAGAGCGGGAACAATGGAGCACTTTTACATCCTCCTTTGTCGGGCGACAGGCAGAGATTCTTTCTTAATGAGCTTTCAGCAGCAACTACATCAATTGCATGAGGAGGAACAGGAACCTGACAGCAAAGCACCCTGAACTGAACTTATTCAGAGGTAGGAAAGTGTACTAAAGATGTGTATGCGTATATATACATTATTATTTTGCCAGTTTACCTCTGTGAAATAAAACAGGAATAGTATGCGAACCACACCATAACGGGAAAATGAGCTGAAATAACTGAGTAGTGAAAAAACATCTTCACCTATCTTGCATCTCAATGCAAGCAGTTATTACTGATATTATCTTGGCATCTTTTCAGTCTGAAATGTCTGGTTACATCTACTGTCTGCAGTTATTTCATGCATTTTTGGTCAGTGTAAGGGAAAAAAAGTAAATATGCGCTCAGATACTGCTTGTGCAGATTGTTTGTCAAACGTAACTCTCAGCTTACTCATCACTTAATTCAGTAGGAGTAGTTCGTAGGTAGGATTGCAAACTTGAACCCCATAATAGATATTGTGTAGGTATACAGGAGAGTGTAGTGCTGCTCCTGGGGGAGGGAATTGATGCTCTTGATGCTCTTGAAGAGCTCGCTTTTGGTGTTTAAAAACCAAGCAGGTGGAAAGTACTTCTGAAGAAATGTGCCTTTTGATCCAAAGGGAAGCTTTTTAGGTCTGGTGGCTGGCAACCCTGCACACAGCAGGGAGATTGAAACTAGATGATCTTTGAGGTCCTTTTCAACCCAGGCCATTCTATGATTCTATGATTATGATTTAGCAAGGTAGCGCAGGGAACCTTTGTCTGTTATATTTGTCCTACATGTGCAAAATTGTGCAACACAGTGCACATCCAAACCAAACACTATTAAATCCAGAAGCTCCTAATGGCACCTGCTCTCATTCTTTCTTCTGGATGAAATTTGAAGAAAGCGGCCTTAAGTGGGAAATATGGAAACTATATTTAATTTGAAAGGTGATCATTCTGATTTAATGAGAAGATACAGGTATCATATAGCTTTTCTATGTTTTTCTCTTGTTACTCTTTTGAGAGAAGGTGCCCAACTCACCCCACCACGTCTTGGGGCAGCTGTAGAAGCCCCAGCAGCAGGCCCTGCAGACATTGCAATGCTCCGCTTTGTACTTGGCATCTTCAGGTGGACTCAGCATCTACAAGGGATCATTTGGACAGGGTGAACTACCTCATAGAACGACCTAAACAACACAGGAGGCTTACCCATTTTGAGAAGTACAGTGACTTTCACATGTTCAGAAAAAAAAAAAAAGAAAAAAAAACCTAAAGCTAAAATAAGTCTGCTCTTTTCCTTTCCTACCTGCCAGCCCTCAATGCAGAAACAGGGATATATGAAGGTGTCACTGCTATTTTTGCTTTGGTTTCTATACTCAGCCTGGCTAATAGCTTCCACAGCTGTATTAGTGGAGCCCAACAGGCTTCAGCCCCATTCTTGTCAAATGACCTCAGACTGATGGGATGCCACCCTGCTGTAGGGCTGTGTGGTCTGCTTCTTTAGCTACTATTCTTTTATTTCCTTGCAGCTCCTTCCTGAGCTGGCAATCCAAATTCGACAGGAGAAAGCAATAATAAACAATTTCTATTACTAACACACCTCTGGTGGCCATTAGGCTGGTAACAGATGTTTAATCAAAAGGTCATAATTTACAATGTGGAACATGATTTCACTTACTGCCTTTCACAATTACAAGTATGCAGTTATATCTGCATAATCCTCTGCGTGTGCTATTAGGCATGCACAAATTTAAACCCAGACTGCAAATCAGAGCCTCCCTCCATTACATAAGACAGAGGAAAAAGCATAACCAGAGAGCTCAGTAAGTAATACCTGTGTAGATGTTTTGCTAAATCTTTGACTGAACTTAACAATGAACAACTAAAATGAGATTGTTGATTCAAGTGTTAACTTCCTTGAAAATAAATATGCTGTAGGATATACAGTTCTGAAACCATGGGCAATCTATTTCTTAAAGCAATTGTACAGCTTATTACAGTGGAATTTATTATCTGTTCAGGATATTTTAATGTCAGTGGAAAACAATCTTCAACTACAAATAATTACATTCTTACACTACAAACAATTGAGTCAAGAAGCCCGAAAATGTATTTTCTGTACTATTCAACAGAAAAGGAAAGGTGTGAAATCATACATCTTTCCAACACGTAACTGTGTTCTGCATCCCAGGTCAGTGGGTTTGTTTGTTTGTTCCCTGAATACCTCACTGGATAGGCTGCATTTTATGATAAGTATAACATCTTACTCCTAGGATCTCTACAATCTCTGCTACTGCTTCTAAGTCTAAAACCAAACCTGTAGATTCTTTCCCTGTGGTTCTTGCTATTAAATGCTGTAGAGACGTGATGAAAGGTAATACATATTCAGAAAGGAATTTTCTTTTGCCCTATCAAATGCATATTAGTTTAATTTTCTAGATGACTGGTTCAGCCAGTATTTTAAAATAATAAAAAAAAGGAAATAAAAATTGACTTTCTGGGGGCTGTTTTGCAGTCAACCGTGGCCGGATCCTGGGGCAGACTTTCCCCAATTAGCAGATCGTGTGCCCATCTGGTTGGCCAACATGGTTGTTTATGCGTCCTACGCGTTACCGCAGTCGAGACTCAAAACAGTAAATGCCTCAGAACACCAAAAATGCCAGAAGCCACCTCATTTTTGTTGTTATTTTCTGTAATTATACCTGGGAGGATTGGAGCATTTGAGCCTTTTTTTTTTTTTTTCCCCCCACTTATTTTTAATTTCTTTTCATTTTTATGACTTGTTTTTTGCGTTTCACATGAGCTGCTTGGCAGTGGGTATGTTTGCACGTAGTGGAAAGGAGATCTCTAGCATATGTGTACTTACAGCAGTGGTCAGTCCCCTCTGACGCCATGCAGTGTGGCAGTGGTAGAGCCAAGAAATAGGGGCACATTCTCTCCTCCTATTTCCCACCTTGCTCTCCTCTCCTGTGTTGGACACTGTAGAGAAGTGTTCTCTAGCATTCCTCTTTCACTCTCCTCATCCTGGGCTGTGTTTTTTCTCCGAGGATAAGCCAGGGGTGGCAGAGCTGAGTTCTATGTATTTATTTATTTGTTTGTTCATGAATTTGAAAAGGTCACTTTGATTTACTTTATGGCAGGAGGTCTCAGACTTGAACGAAAGTTTAAGTAAGGTCAAGCAGACTTCCCCAAGTCTTGTACTGGTGCTGGTGCTGTCTAATATTTGATTTAGAGGAAAGGCACACAAACGATGGGGTGGCAAAGTCAACACATGACAAAAAATGACTCAGTTGCGTTTAGAAAGGACAAGGAGGACCTAACAAAGGCATGATATTGGACCTTTGATCATGGAGTAAAGCAACTGGGAGAATAATTTTGACTATTTATACCTACTGGAATTTAAATTAATTGAAATCGCCCAGGGAAAAAGATATGCATGCTGCTGTGGAAAACTGAGTGAAAAAATCTCTTCAGTTCTTGCCTGGGGGGCAAATAATTTTATGAGGAATTAAGTAGTACTAAGACAAGATTGGAGAGCAATACTGAAATAAAACAACATGATATGCAGTGTGCATTCACATAGACTACTGCACACAGATTGCTTGATCTCAGATGGGATAGGGTTGAGATGGGAAAAGAAAATGACAGTGAAAATAGATAGAAGTATGTAGGGAGAAACCTTGGGAGGTCTAAGTTGGAGAGTTAAGAATGAGTCTTTAATATAGCAAATGGTGCAGAGAAAATAAATAATGTCTATTCACATTTCTTTAGTATTCAAGAATCAAGAGAAAAAACTAATTGTATCTATTTTGAAACTGATTAAAGGAATTGATTTTTACATAACATGCAGTCGATTAGTCCATTCTACGGGCTGCTATTGACTGACTGCTTCTTTCCAGGTGAAATGTTCTGGGAAAATTGCCCACCCTTCATTTGAAAGGCACCATTTAGCAAACTTTCCTCTAGCTTTTTTGATCATGACCTTTCCTAATTTTTGAGTACCCTTCTCTGCACAACAATGTCTCATCATGCAGATGAGGGCATCTCATCAGATTCAGCTTTAGTACGTGGATTTTACTTATGGTGTGAAAGAAACTGTTTAAATATGTTTATGTAACGGTTGCTAGGTTATTCACAATTAGTTAGGTAACTAATTGGAATAGGAAAGCATTAAAAAAACAACAACAGTGTTTTAGCAAAACTCAGCTGCTGCATTCTTTTCTTTCTTTAAGAATCCCCTCTCCTCATCCTGCTAGCTGTTTTTCTAGGTAGATGCAGGTATAGATGTATTTCATAACATGCTATATGAGAAGAATGCATTCTCCTGTGAGAATGTGATTTACTTCCAGAGTTAAATTTGTTGGTGAATATTAGGCAGAAAGAACAACCCAAGCCAGTGTTGTTTGTCAGAAACACCCTGTGGGAGATGAGATGGCTTTGCATCTTGCACAGTGGTAGGTGGGTAACCATGAGTTGGGATGATTTGGGAGACAGAGGGAGAGTCTGCTGGGAAGATGCAAAGAATCTCACTTTTTCTGTGAAGTAAATAGATCAACACAATTAGACAGACTTTCTGGGGACTTAGAATAAATTTTTCTTGCAAAGGTACTGAAAGACAAGGTGGCTCCTCTGCTAAACTTGTAGTGCTTACTTGCTCTTGCTTAATAAATGTTGACTGTAAATAAGCTTTGCTTTTTGAAGAACTTAATGTGTGAGGCTGTACCAGTGCTGCTGCAAGAAAAATCTAAGTATGAGAGTTTAATACTTGGGTACTGAGCTTCCTGCTGAGCATCTGGCTTGGATTCCTCAATGGAAATAGGGTAAGTGACAGAACCTGGTAGGTTTTTCATACCAACAGTGCATTCTGCACAGAAGCTTCAGAAACAGAGAAGAAGATATAAAAGTAACAACTAAAAATAACCCACCTTCATCAGTAACAATACAGAAAATACTTTCCATGCTATGTAAGTAATATATCAACATTTAAGCTGATTAAGATTTGATAAAGTACTAACTTCCCCATTTTTTAATAGGAAGGCTGGGGCCTGAGATAAAACAGTGTCATGCCGAGTAGGACAAACACCACAGCATCCAATAAACTTTTTATGCATTTATTTTGCTAAGACCAATACCCGTTTCCTTTGTAACTCTTTGTTTATTAATGAGTTGACTCATCCAGCATCCAGCAGCTTGTTTCCACACCAGAGAGATGGATTTGTGCCTCTGCCAAGTGGTCTCAGAAGCAGAGATAACAGCCAGCAACAACAATAGTCTTCCCCACCCCATTTGCCAAGAACAACTGGCAGAAAAGACTCAGCGAACCACTTATCACCAGCACACTGGATGGCTCCAAAGCAGTGCTGCTGCTTGCCTGCCACAGACAAACAGCAGGATGCAGCTTAGAGCTGAGCCAGCATGGTAAGCCTTGCCTGGGGGGAGGCAGAAGTAGGCATGAAGGCCATACTGGCAATGTAGGGCCCTGTGATACCCCTGCCACTCTTGTAGCTGGTGGCATGGTGGAATAATGCAACAGGCGATTCCCAAGAGCTGAACCCACACCAACAAAAACCTGAGGATAGCTCAGTGCTGAGGTATGGTTTATTCATTAATCTGGACATACCATTTAATTAGCTGGGATCTTCTCATATGAAGTGCTGTGGTTTTTGAGTGTGAGCAAGTTGTCACATTCTGCAGTACAGGTGATGTGAGAGCCACTCACAGCAGTATGTTTGCTCTTTGGCACCTTCTTCTCTTGCAAAATGTCGAGTACCTGCTCAGGTCAAGTCAGCTCTGCTTGAAGATGATGACTCACTTGCTGGAAAGAAAAAGAATAAGAATCACAGACTCATTTCAGTTGGAAGGGACCTTTAAAGGCCATCTAGTTCAACCACCCTGCAATGAACAGGGACACCTGCATCTACAGCAGGTTGCTCAGAGCCCCATCCAGCCTGGCCTTGAGTGTGTCCAAGAAGAAAACCATAGGTAAATTCTTTTTGAGAAGAACTGTCAAAATTTTACCTTGAAACCACATTGTGGCTCCCTCTGGGGTAAGATCCCCCTTCTATGAGTCAAATCCATTCATATCACACAAATACAATAAGAGTCACTCTCACAGCTGCACAGCAATTATTTGCATGGCTTTTTGGACAAAGCAGACATCCTTATAAGTAGTAATTAAGCTGATTAAAAAGACAATGAAGATGGAATTCATGTGACGCAAAGCTTGTTGTGGATAGAGAAATATGACTCGATGTATTTAATTTAACAAAAAATATGGCAAATTTGTGTGGTTAGGGTGGTAAGCAGCATGAAGTGGTATACTGTGGGTTGTTTACTGCAGCTGGCCTTCATATAATTAAACCCCCTTCAGATTAAGGAGAATCTGGAGCATGCTAATTTGTTTTGAGCTTCTTTCTATTCCTTACCCAAATATTCTTCATTGTTTGACTCCGTGTCAGAAACCACCCTTCCAGTCTGCCTTGGTAGAGATTACTTTTTGTTATCCTTCCCTCTCTCTGGTCTGCACAGCTACATCTTATTGAGATCCTTCCATTTCTTTTCCTGCAGTTCTGTCTATAACATAACTTCATCCAAATCTCTCATTCGGACTTTTATTGTACCATGTGCTGCTCTTCAGCTCTTGCAACGTTCTCTTTGTGAGCGCCACAGAGATGCATGCTTTTCTCCCAGAAAAGCCAGGTGTTAAGTTTAAATTTTGCTTTTATTTGTCTGATTGTTCTTCTTCTCACTTCTGATTTCAGAGTTGGCTTCTGTGTCACATTATGTTGTGTTTAAAACTCTGAGTCCGTCAACAAAGGGACACAAAATTATTGTTGCTTTCTGAAATTTGCCTTTCCTGGTATTTTGAATTATAAAGGTAGTATTTAATGAGCCACTAACATTATTTCTTGTTTCACAACAGAGAGGGGAGGAGCAAAAACCGACGTGAAGATGGCTTGCAATAAAATTTTTCAGAACTGCTGGACAGAGAGATGAGAAAGTTACTGATTTCCAAGCTATATCTGAGTTTAGGGTGGCCAAGTGATGATTTCCTGTGAATCAACAGTATTATTATAGAATTCGAATGCCTAAAATGTACTTGGGCTATGTCTATGTCCAGGAGCCCACGTCAGCCTCCTCTCTTCTCTCACTCCAACTTTATCTCATCACATCTAAAGTTAGACTGTCAGCAGTAGAGGAGGAGACCACACCTTTCCCATATCTTTTTTTTTTTTTTAATGTTCTACCCATTTTTATGGGCTCTATAAATAAATAATAACCAGTGTGGTCCCAGGGAAGGAAAGGAAAATGCTACATTAGATCACAGTGCAAAATAAGAAATTAACAACCTCAAAAATAAATCATTTTCTTATAAAATGTAGTCACACGTTATGAGAAATAACTCTTCTCTACTATGTGAATGAAATCTGTCTTTGTTGTGGCACCCCTGTTCCCCACTAAAGAGACTATCAGGCCATGAAAGGACATTTGGACACCTAAGTTTCCTGACTGGGGAGGTGTTTGCTGCAGGCAGTGGCTGCAGGGGTAAGGCATTAGATGCTTCATAGGCTGCCAAAACTCCAGGTGAGGCCTGGACATTTGGCATTTGGTTGTCTTCTGCATCCTTTTTGTGGTTGTGTAGCAATTTTACCTATGATTCAATTCTGTTTTTCAACTGGATTTTAGCTCTTTTCATTTTTCATACAAGGATGTGATGATGCTGGAACGTGTTTCTGTAGGAAATACAAAGCTGGACATTATTTAATCTTTAATGAGCTGTAGATCTCTTGTCTAGTGGTAAGGTGCTATGGAAAAGGAAGACAAATTGTGCTGTATATCCAAGAGAAATCCAGTGAGTGAGGATGTTAAACACCTTCTGATGGGATAAGAAGGAAACACTGTCAGAATTGCTTTTCTAAAAGGAGACCAAGCTGTGTAGCCACTTCAAGTGCACTGCGACTGGCTGTGTAGGAGGGAGCTTAGAGCTCCTGACAGCTCTTGGTAGCTATCTGACCTGGAAAGGCCAAGCAATACTGGTTGGATTTGAGTAGTAGCTTAGAAGAGTACAGAAGTTATGTTTCAGGAGGTGCAAGAGTCTGTAATGTGCTGCCAAGACTCAGTTTTTTCCACTGCTGTCAGGGTTAACAGACATATTAGACTGTAACTTATCATTAAGAATGTTCTCTATCCATCTATACCCTCAGGATGCATTTGGCAGCTGATAGCACTTTTTATCCTCATACTGATTACAGTTCTGTATTCACACACCCAGCAACACAGAGTTTTCTCAAGGAACTCTGAGGAGCATTTCCTACCATTACTGACACGGGCTGGCTTTGGGTGGATACTACCAGTGAGTCTTTCACTTGGACTTTCATCCTCCTGCTCTTCCCATCACTCTTCTGTAAGGATTACTCCTTCGTGTACAGCAGTAACATTGGCTCAGAGAGGACTCTGACCAGTCAGATCAGCTTTCCCTGAGCTCCTTCCCACCACAGATGGGTTGAGACTACACCCAAAATCTGTATCTAGCAGCCACGCCAGTGAGAACTTTTCTCTGAGTAAAGGAGCCCTAGAAGTTGTGTAATGCTGACAACTGCCTTCTCACTTCCTTTCCACGTAGACAGATGCAGCTGTTTGTGGTTTTTCTCCCCTCCCTGTGCATCAGTCAGCTAACACTCGGCAAGTGCACCTGGCACACGTTGCTGAGGCTGAGGAGCCTGAGCATGGACTGAGTACTGAACGTGCTCGGCGTCCTGCTTGTAAAAGAGCACCTGACACTATTTTAAAATAGCATTTGAAAGTGGCAAAGGCAAATAACCCTCTAACAATATGCAAGCTGAGACCTGCCCTAATGTAATCCAGCTCAATGGGTTTGCTGGAATCTGTCCCCTGATGCATCTAAGCAGATTAGAGACACAGAGAGCTAGCAGACCTCTCAACTTCTCCACAAACACGGCTTTCCAAGCTCTCTAAGCGTGTTGTCTTCCTCCTCAAATGTATTAATAATTAATTACACTTGTGAAAAAGCAATTTTCTTTCTTGATGAAGAGCATGCTGAAGGTTTCCCAGAGCACAGAGTTTCAGACAGGGTACATACACAGCACCAGAACAGCCCAACAGTGGTTGGGATCTGCCGAAAGGTCAGCTGGCACTGGGTTTTGTCTCACTAAGCTTTGCCTGTAGTTCCTGTTCATTACATATGAGCAGTCAGGCATAGGAAGGATACAGCTTTAAAGCATTAGGAAGTACCTGCTATCATTGGTTACACAGAGCTCAGCACAAGGATGACATGTCTACATTGTTGTAATGTTCTGAGAAGTAGCATAAGCCCTGAGAATATGGTGGAGAGGCAAATGTTGCAGTTGAATTTCTGATACTGGAGTAAAGCAAGTTGCTGTTGTTCAGTAGCACGTGAGCATGCAAGAAAAATGTTTTCCTCTGAACAGATGAGACACTGACTGCCAGGGCTGTATTTCATGATACACTTGAAAATGCTCATCATGGGTTTGAGAATGGCAGTGTCTCCATACATGGAGGTGACCAGGGGTCACACACATGGGAACATCCCTATACATGACAGTGGCAATGTCCGTATATAGGATGGTGATAATGTCTCCATACATGGCGGTGGCATGTCCCCACAGACAGTGGTGGCCATGTCCCCACATGTGGGAATATCCCTATGTGATGGTGACATTGCTTCCATATGGGAATATCTCTATCCATGATGGTGGCAATGTCCCCATACATGGGGGTGACATTGTTTCCATACGAGGGGGTGCTGTGTCCCCTACATGGAGGTGACCATGTCCCCATACATAGAGATGGCAGTATCACCACACACAGTGACAGCAATGTCACCATAGGTGGAGGTGGCAGTGTCCCACACAAGGCAATGTCTCTGTATACGACAGTGTCATATACAATTGTCAGGACTGTATGCTCCTTCTCTGATGGCTAGCAGGGAGGATGGGAGCTGGGCCACGAGGACTGAAGGAGAAGGTGCAACTTTGATTTTTCTGCAGGTGTTCCTCTGGAACTCTGTTGCGGCATATGATGTCTGGTGGAGCTTTCATTAGATCAGCCTGTAACTCAGCCTTCCTTATCCTTCACCTCACTGTCCCAGGACATAAATGGAGAATGATTTCTCCACCTCCATGTCACCGGCATGTCACTTCTGTGCCACATGATGAGCATACACAGAACATAAGGAGGACATTTCTCCACTGACCATTTATTTCTTCCAATTGCGTCTTGGATTTTTTCCCATCTTTGATCATTTCTAATTCAGGACAGCATTTTTCCTCCTATTCTGTCTGTGGCTAGTGTATTTCCTACTGCACTGTGTGCTTTCTGTCTAAGCCTCTTACAAACTGCAAGAATATTTTATGAACTAATTCATCTCTCCTTTTCTTCCCTGTTTCTTTGAAAAAGTTGTAAAGATGTTCTTCCATCTTCCATCTACTAGTTGAGTGAAGGTGGCTGATTGGAAAAGCAGTGTCTCAAGGGGTCTGGTTTATCAGAGAAGTGCCTTGTAAAAATAGTTGTAAACACACAGTATTGCATAGCATTACCATGAAAAATTAATGGTTTATATCCTAACGTCAGGTCTGTTTGTTTCAGTGGGACTCCAGGGAAACCAGTATGAGAAAAGAGGAATATTTGAGCCCATCTTTTAAGTATCTCATTTTGAATAACTGATGAAGACGTAAGGATCTGGAGGAGGTGTGGCACTTCTAGAGGTGGGAGGGACAAAAAGCCTTTGATTTTGGTGTGTCCTCCAACATTGCAGAAGTTTGAATTTGCATCTCAGATTTATGACTCAGGTTTCCATTACAATCCAACAGTAGTACTTGTTCAAATAGAACGCTCAGGATGATGCTTTTGCTTTCACCATCAGATGCTGAGTGTACAAAGGTTAATGAAAGAATGACTCAGTGTAATAAAGTCACTGGCTTGTATTGACTTGTGAAGTTGTATCAAGGAACTCTACTTCCTTCTGTACCTGAACTGTATGAGCAAATAGTGCTCCCAAACCAGATGTCATTGTGATGACAGGTGTTAATAGTAGTAATAGATCTTAAAAACATTATTTTTCAGCGATTATCTTTCACTGTTATCTTTTTAATATCCCTGTTTTGATCTATCCTTGAAACATAGTGAGGGATATGGAGAATTGTGTGATAGCTGTAGCATTACTGTAGGAGGAGTGAATGCGCCATAATGACCAGGAAATAACAAACGTAAAGGGACAATAAAGCAAATTAAAAGCCAACTATATGCTATAAATTGTTTCTATATTTGCTAGTTACAGCACTCAGAAGAATATGTTTCCTATGTATGGTATGTTCCTTTTTTCTGAAGTCATTTACACGTATTAGAACAGTAGTCACTTGCAAACCATGTAAACATTTCTTTTCCAGAGGGAAACTGGGCCAGCAAAGCAGAAGTGCAGGTTTGTCACTGTGCAGTGACCCGGCAGCAAGGTTTTATAGTTCTTGTGTCCCTCTGGGAGCACCAGAGGCTTCAGCTGAGCTACTGGAGATGATGGTCATTGGAGCAGGCTCAGGCAGGCAGTGCCTGTCCACTGAAGGTGCTGAAGACTTCAGCCTAGCAGAAATCATTATATATATTCCAGCACAGTACGCAGACAACAAAAGGTCTGCTTTAAAAGCAGAATCTTCCCTGAAAAAACAGCTTCTGTTCCTGTGTTCAGCATGTACACAGTCTAATCTAGATAAGCTGCATTTTCCTATCCACGAGGAGATAGAGAAGGGCACAGCTGCCAGCAGCACACCTTGGTGAATGAGCCAAGTGCCTGCATTGCAGTGCCACCTGCTCAAGGCGGATCTGCCACATGGCAAACAGGATCCCAATGTGTACAGGATCAGTGGCTGGTGCACTGCCCGAGGTAACATCAGAATGTTTCCCAGCTCTTCTGGTAGTTATTTCAGCCTGCTGATGTTATGGCCAAAACAATTGTTCCAGGCAGCCTCCAGACAAACCCACCTCGTTCATTTACACATGGAGGAAAAAGGCTGTTCTACTGATTGTTTTCATGCCTTTTTGTTTGAATGTGGTTAGCTCAAAGTCTGAGATGGCTTTTTGCTGAAAGCTTCTGCAGAGCCCAGAACCTGGTATGTATTTCCAAACAATGGAAGAAAAGGAAGGATGTTTCCTGGATCTTTAAGCAGAAATATGCTTTGCAATAAAAGGCAAATGTTTTATAACTTCTTAGAATATTTTAAAATGGTTAGGCAGGAGACCCAGTTCTGTTCTTTACTTGAATTATTTCAAATTCACACTAGAATTTGAATAAAATATATGCAGAATAGATTCATTAAATTTGAACTGTGTCACGCTGACTAAATGCCAAGTGAACAAGAGCCACATGTTAACCCTGAGTTTCACCTTTCTGCTGCTCCCGTTATCCAAAACTTACTTGTCCATTACTGTTATTATTGTCATTATTACACTCATCATTGTCCTGATGCTTGTAGAGTAACATATAAAACTCCAAGATGCTGTTTGAACATAGTCAGCCTTTCCAGAGAATTTTAGATTTCTTGAAGTTAACACTGTAATTTAGATAAAAGCACGACCACTTTGCAGGCTTTTTGCTGGTATCAGAGAAAAGGCTCTCTCCTTTTCTTCTAGAGAGTGAGATATGTGCCTAGCCTACACTGACTAATGTGCATTCTGCAGTGCCAGTGACTACTAAGTGCCTTTATTGTATTATTTTATTATATTATTATAGTGATGTGATCTGCTTGCCATCACAGACTCGGTACAGTGTTTTGTATGCATGCAAAGCAAATAGTTATGGCTCAGCTTCTTTCGTGTGTAGAGGATAAGGGACCTCTTCTGCAAAAGAAATCTGGACCCTGAACTGCTGGTTCTGAGTGCGTGCATCATGGATCAGCATCAACAGTACGAGTTCTGTGTGAAATGTGTGAGGGTAAATGCATTTTAAATATCATACTGAGTAAGACTCTGCCTGTTGCACCACCTTAAACAGGAAAGCGAGCAGCAGAACACGTGGAATAAAAGGCATTTTATTTATCTGGCAGTTTGGAAAAGCATGGTGCTTTTGAGGGTGAGTTTGTTGTTGACTGGCTGAATTTACAAGCAACCTTAGGAGTGTGAGAAGATGATGGCAGCTCACTGGCAAATGCCTTTTATTTATTCTCTGCCTGCTAGAGACAGGAGCTGTGGTGGGATATGAACACACAATCATTAAGGTTGGAAAACACCACTAAGATCATTCAGTCCAACCACCAGCTCATCCCCACCACAGCCACTAACCATGCTCCTCAGTGCCACATCCATCCATTTCTTGGGCACCTCCAGGTACGGTGAATCCACCACCTCCCTGGGCAGCCTGTGCCAGCGTCTCATTGCTCTTTCTGAGAAGAAATGTTTCCTAATATTCAACCTGATCCTCCCCTGCCACAGCTTGATGCTATCATCTCTCCTTCTAAGTATCATACTGGCTAAAGATTCCCTGGATAATTTTTCACAGCCAGGAGTTCACAGAGCATTGTCTTCTGCATGACATGGAAGCACAAAGTAGACGGAGCTTAGGGCAAGCTGTTCAGAGGTCAGAGGCACAACACTCTGAGTCAGTGGTGATGTCACTGCTTCAGCCTCTGTGAAAGTGACTGCAGGATGCCACGCTAGTGTACAGACACAGTGAGAACCTGCATTGTACCTGGGGGACTGGCTGTCTGTTCTTTGCTTTCAGAACACCTCTCATGCTTCTTGAGGAAGAATGAATTGCTGTAGATCAGTCTAAAAGAGTAAAAAAAGACAAATATGCTATTCCGGAGTAGCAGCTAGTAGCTTAGAGTTTCTATAAAAAGTAAATTGTTCAAAATGTGTTGAGCTAGAACTGCTTAATTATATTATTGTTTTTTTTTTTTTTCCACATGAAGAGCTTTATCAAATTGCATTCAAATTCACAGCATGGAAAAAAATATTTAATTTAATATTTGTTAGTAGTAGGCATGCATACAGTCAATAGGTTTTGGCAATATGGCAGTCAAGGAAAAGGTAGTTTTGGTTTTTATCACACAAACTGAGCCTTCACAGAAAAATAACATGTTTAGATTTGTTAAACTGAGATATCTGAGTTTTTCATCAAGAACATCAGCACGGAAAATTAGTTTTGCTCTGGCTGAATGCCTAAAGCTACAGTCACTGATTTGGTCATATTTACTGAAACTTTAGATCAGAAACATAGGTATCTAATACTTTTCTGGCATACTAATTATACTAGAAACACACTCATGTTTCACTAGATAAGACTAAACGCTCTCTATGGAAAGAGCAGTTTAATATTTCTCATTACAATAACTGATGCCCAAACCTCTGGTTGCTAGTGCATGGGAGAGCAGTGCAGAAGTGCAAGGCCGTGCTTGCTGCTCTTCAAGCTCTTTGCTTGGAAACCATTTGGATGCCAAAGGAGAACAACAGGAAACAAAAGAACAAGCAGAAAAGAGAAGTTACAATGCCTCCAGGTGTTCACAACAACCTCCCAGGATCCCATCACAGCCCCTTTCCCATTTCATGACAGAGTGGTTGTAATGTGGCAGGGGGGTTGGAGATTCATGATCCTTGAGTTCCCTTCCAACCCTGGCCATTCTGTGATCCTGTGTGACTCTGTGTTGATCACAGCTCTTAACGTGCTCGGTGTTTTTATGTATTTCTCTAAAAAGCTGGACTTGAACAAATTGCTTGGGGTGAGCTAAAAAAAGGCACAGCTAAATTATCTATATTTAATCACCATTACTTACAGCTGTTCCACTCCTTAAATTCTGTTCAGAAATAGAATTCACTATATATACTCACTTCCAAAGATTTCCTAGATAACTTTCTGTGTTCAGAGGAATGATGACGTGCTCCTCTGCTAGTTTTGACTTTCTCCATCTTGTTTTCAAACAAGATTTTCTTGATTTTCATTTGTTTTTGTTTTGAACACCATGATCATTGTCACTACCACCTTCCTCTCTCCTTTGCTGCCCTATTTTCGATGAGTGCTCTCCCTCATGTTTTTTGGGAAATATTTCACCATGTTCTTCCATCTTTTCCTCCCTTTCCTCTTCCTCTTTTCTCTCTTAGTAACAATTAAACTATCTCCAGACTTTCTTCCTCTCAACGTAGCGCTGTTCCTCTGGTGATGTGAAGTAAAACCCTGTTGGACACCATTGTCTTTTGTGAATGTGGCCAGTAGGTCATGTATCTGAATGTCTGGAATGGCTTTGTGAAATAATTTTGTGAAATAGAAATGGAGTTGAATGTTAGCTTCCTTGGAAAGAAACACAATCAGTATCAACTACGGTGGCTGCTTATTTTTATTTTTATTTTTTAATTTATCATACGGTATTTAGAGAATTAATATTCTAAGCCATAAAATAATGTGGTATACAGCAGCTTCTCAGTTAATCTGAGATATCCAGAAAGTGAATGAAATTTTGAAGGACAAGACTTCCATAGCAAGAGAAGAGAAATAGAAATAGAAGTATGAAATGAAATAGAAATAGAAAAAGAAGTATGACAAAGAGCTAAACAACGAAAGAACGAAGCTGGCTAGAGAGAAAAACTTCCTTGAACCAAAGGTGCAAAACTGTAGATTGCAGAAACCAAAGAGACAAGTTTGGAGTGAGTGAAATGCATAAAGAAGGCACTCTTGTTTAAATCCTAATCGGCTCGCTCCCATGTGAAAGATGGGCTGTTTGCTTTATTCTTGATTCTCTGTACACTCTACTTCTGTGAAACCATAGATATTGCATTTGACATCAGCTGTTAGGGGGAAAGAAGTGGATTACTGTTCCCAAACTTCCAGATTAGATTACATGACACACTGGAAGCATAAGCTGAATGTTAAGTAATGGTAACTCCGTCAGTTAGAATTATAGTCCTCCATGCCTTTGAGACTTCTTTTTTAAAGAGAGGTGGTGCTGCAGTTCTGAAAAGAAAATGAAGGAAAAGAAATTGCCCTTATTTGTCCCCTAAATTGCATCTGGCTTCAAAAGAACAACCTCAGAGTCCAGCTTTTCCTTGGGTGGATATTAGAGTATGCTGGTCCTGGTTACGAGCCACCAAATGGGTACAAAACAAATCAGGGAGAAAGTGCTGATTAAAAAATAATTAAAAACAGTTTTCTTACTGTACTGCATGTGGAACTGGCCAGAAACCACAAATGAGTAACGGTCTACACAAATGTGTTTTTCCTTCAAAACTTCGTTCACCTTCTGGATATCTCAAGTATCCAAAATTCTGCTCCTGCATGCAGCCCCCATTTTTTGTGCTTCAAGCTGGTTTCATTCAGGGTATACTGAGAAATCACAGGGGCTGTGTAATGTGTCAGGCATTACAATGGACCAATATTAGTAGTGGCAGATAAAAGCAGCTGCAGGTTACTTAAGAGGGTGTGTGCCATGTAATGGAAGAGAATTCAACCATGGAAAAAAATAGCCTCCAGTATTCCATCGTCAAGGGGAATTCATTAAAGCAGCTGCAAAATTAACGGACAGGAAATTCTTTCTTTATGATCCATGAAATCTTCAATCTATATTTTGCTATTCTTCCCAGCAACTTCTAATTGCATAACTGAATTTCCCTGTTTATTAATTTTGTAGTGTTGTGACTTACAATTGAAAGTAAATTGCCCAAAAGAAAAATCCGGTTCATTTGACCAAACCAAAGGAATCTGAAGACCATGGAGAGAGTAGCGTTTCCATCAATTATGTCCTCCTTTCCTGCAGCTGCTGGAGCTATTGAAGCTGGGTTCTGTGGCCGTAGTGGTCAGAGTCCCACAGAGATGGTGGACGGCCATCACAATGAGAACACATTTCCTCCAGAAGCAAGAGATCTTCCATACAGTTGGATTGCTCTTTCCTTTCTGCTGTGCCATTTGCTGGGTTGTCAAACTCCTAGTGTTTTGTGGGTGGCAAAATGATGTCATTTTCTTCAACAGCTTGTAATAATTTCCACTCCCAACCCTTCACGAGAGGTACAAATTACCAAAGAAAAAGGGCTATCAGCTTACAGATGGCAGTGTCACTTTTCTTTTCCATTGAGATCACAATATCCTTCTTTCTAGCTGAATGACAATTGTGCTGTCACTAAAATTACGTAACGCTCTTTCCCCTAAGAGGTTATGCTTTAGGATTCAAAGGACAGCTGTCAAAATACAACATGCTCTATTCTAGGCATTGGAAGTCTCTTAGGGGGTTGTACAGATGAGTTTGGCTTTTTCTTTTCTCGTGTGGATCATAGATAGAATTAGCAGTGGAATGTAAATTAGAAAATGACATTTATGTGGCAAGTTAAGTGAAACACCTGAGATATGATGACACACTAAAATAACTTGTGTTTGCTGTAAATCACAGGGGTCACAGGTGAAAATAAATGGCAGCAATGCACTGACTCAGTGCAGTTTGGTAGCCTGCACTGAAACTGACTTTTCTCTTTATTTTGTATGCTATTAGGCTGTACAACGTGTAGTAAAAGCTGCTCTGATTTTTTAGGTGTTCCCTGATATCTTGAAATCAGCTGTGCTGTAATACTGTCCACTGCTGCCAATTGCTGTGAAGAGGCACTACATCAAGGAAATTCAGTCTAGTCTTCCACTGTGACTGGGAGGAAAAAACTCCAATAGTTTTAGAACATTCCCCAAAACAGAAAGAGGAAAGAAGAATAAAAAAAGAAAAAAAAAAGAGGAGAAATGCTGGAAAAAGTATCTTGGTTTAGGCAAAAAACATGGAGCCACATTTTTGTCTGAAGGAATTGAACAGGACTGTTTTTGAGGAGTCAGAGCGGCTCTATAAGGTGACTTTTATTTCCTTCAAAGCTGAATGTAACCAAGAAGTGTGCGTATGTCATTTTCATAAAAAAAAAAAAAGAAAAAAAGAAAAAAAAAAGAAATTAAAACCTTTCTAAATAACAGTAGACAGCAAATCTAAGCTAGGCCAATGCAGATCTTAAACCCTGAGGCTCAGCTTTTCCTGCTCAAATGACTCATTAACTGGACCGGGTGACACCTCTGGTGTTTCTTTCCTGTGGCTCTCAGGCAGATTCTTGTTTTCCCTCAGTATTTCTCATCATGAGTATTCCCTGCTCACACAACTTCAGTTCCTATTGTAAAACACTGCAGAAACAGGAAGATCTTAACAAAACAAGCCTGGTAGTATCAAAGTCCTTGAAACTGAAGAAAAATGATGTGAGGAAGGAGAAGGGTAAGAAAATAGATCAACAGTACTGCTTCTAAGGGGTCATTTTCTCCCACCTGCAAATAAGGGGAGAACTCTATATTAGGTGGTAAAAAATCTATATTGAGTAACATAGAAGAGGAAAAAGTGTGGCACACATATGAGTGAATCAAACTTTGGTTTGCAGAGCACCTATTTCTGGAAGCAAGCCAGTCACTTGCTGTAGGTTGCTTAGATTGCCAGCAAGAAAATACATTAAAATAAAACATACCAAACCAAAACAAATGAAAAACATACGCAAAGTGGATGCATACATAACATCATCTTTTTAAGTGACGATGATAACATGGAACTAGTTGTCTGTGACGTGAATGGAAGGCAAAACATCTACAACATAGACAAACTCTTAGATAAGATACTAATCACATTTTAGGGATACTTTTAACATCAGGGATAAGGAGACTAAGATGTACAGGTATTACAAAGCATTCGCTGCTCAGCTGTGTGAATGGAAGAAAGGATGGCTTATTTTTTATTTGCTGGTCTGGTTTGTGTGGAAGATCTCTGGGACAGCATTTGTGAATGCGTGGGAGATGTTGGCTTGTTTAGCCTAGCAGAAAGAAAGCTGAGAAAGGATGCCGTCTCTACCTCCAGACACTATCAGTAAGAGGCAAAGAGTATTTTGTCTAATGGCCAATGGTGGCATAGGAATGATCTGGTACAAGTCAACAATAAGTAAAGGCTGCCTTTGAAAAATGTTCATAATCCTAGGCAAGGAATTAACTTTCAGAGTAGCGTAGGCAAAAATCTCTCAGTCATCTTAAAATCGAGCTAAGAAAGTTTACAAACAGGCTCATAGGATGGTGTTACAAGGACTAATTGCTGTCACCTCTGAGCTCTTGCTGACCTCTTGCCAGGCCCAGGTTCCACTCCTATGCCATGTACATTCTCTCTGACTACATGTTGACCACCAAGTACAGCTCCTGGCCAACCTCCACATGTGGATAAATAACTTGTTGGTAGTGTGCTAACTCTGCAGGGCAAAGCAGCAGGCAAGAGTGAGCTGTATAAGGACTGCTCCTCTGCAGACCCTGCAGCCTACAAAGATCCCAGGGTGAGTTCCCCAGAGCAGAGCTGAGGGGAGCTGCAGCCCTGATGGCGGCTGTAGCTCCTCGCAGGGAGCGGAGGGGCAGCGTTGAGCTCTGCTGTGTGCGACAGAGCCAGCGACAGGGCCCAAGGGAACGGCATGGAGCTGCATCAGGGCAGGGGCAGCTGGGGGTTAGGAAATGGTTTTTCACCAGAGGGCAGTGGGCATGGAACAGGCTGCTGGAGTTCAGGAAGTATTTGGACAATGGTGTCAGACACGGTTTTGATTTTAGGTGGTCCAGTGTGGAGCCAGAAGATGGATTCAGTGATGCTGGGGGACTCCTTCTAACTCAGGATATTCTATGAGTTGTGTTTCCAGGTGTGAGAAGAGGTTAGGAGATTGGGACTGGGGTGCATGTGCAGGGCTTATAGGAGGCTATGAAAGTCAGAGCCAGCAATAACTGTTTGTATCCAAAGATTAGACACTGCTAACTGCTGATCAGCAAGAAGCAATTGCAGCAATCATAACCTGTTGCTGCTAATCTCTCCCTAAGAAGAGGTAACAGCTCTTGGCAACTCTTTGTCTGGTCTAGTATTAAATGGGGAGGTTGGCCCAGCTTGCAGCAGGGGGGTTGTAGACTCATGATCCTTGGGGTCCCTTCCAACGCAGGCCATTCTGTGGTTCTGTCATTCTGTCTTCAGGACCCTTCTCCCAGGTCCTGCCAGCTCAGCTGTCCCATGATGGGATCATGTCTGCGAAGAACAACAGCTCCCGGGTGTCAGTGACTTGCAGCTGTAATGGATCATCCTTGGGGAATGCCTGGAGCACAGGAGGCGGGGGCTGGAGAAGCTAGAGGTGAGGTGGTACTGTGTGTTGCCTTCAGAGGTGATGCAGCATGGAGATGGCAGAAAGGGAGAAGGAAATGGATGTTGTTGACTGGCTGAAGTCTTATTCATGCTTATCTGGCACACCTTTGCCTTGCGTGATGGGATGTGATTACGGTTTGGGATGGGTGAGACCTCTGTGGGGGTCCTATGAAGAACTACAAAGCTGCGGCTGCTATTCTCCCCCAGCTCTGCTGTGTACTAATGCAGTTAATGGGAGGATGGCAAGAGCTGAAAATAAAGTTCATCAGCTCCAGAAGCAGAGGGAGCAGAGGGCTGGAGCAATTTGATTTTAATCAAGTTCTAAATCAGCAAGCTGGAAACACTGATTTACATTATCAATATCAATTTTATTAGCATTTTACGGAGAGGAATGAGGTAATTGCAAAGGCAGATTCATTCTTATTGGCAGTTCTGACCTAGCAGCACTTCTTGCTGATTAAAGAGGGCTCAGCTGTGACCTGCCTCGGCTCTCCTGCTCACCCTGGGAATTATGAACCGTACTTCTATTTCTACTACATCTGAAAGTAATACTGTATTTATTTCTGTCATTTTTACATGATCTATATCTTACTGCACTGCAGGGAATTTACGAATTTATTAAAAATGATTTTAAAATGGCTTTTCACTAACCTATTATTTAATTAAGGTCATAGAAATGCTTAATTTAATGAAATAGCCTATTTTTGAATGTGCTAGATGTACAGAGTGAAACAACGAAAATAACCTCGCATGAAAAGTAACTTGAGAAGGTGCTGTCTGTGGTTGGAGAGCTCACCTGTTGGTATCGGGACACGGCTCTTCAAAGACTTAGAATTACTCATTCTCACCCTCTCTGTATTGCTATTTTTGCCTACGGGGTTTTGTTGGTACTTTTTCATATGCTAAAGAGGGGGGATAATCTACATTTCTCCTTTTTCTTTTTGAATTAATGATTATTCAGTCACTGAAGCTGGTTAGTATAGAAATAAGGGAAGATAAACTCGTTTGAAGAGAAAGTTAGTAGATTGGTACTTAATGTGGTACAGGTTAATGCACTGGACTATTCCAGCTGGCTTTTTTTGCAAGCTTGGTGGTAAATACAGTACCAGTATTTTGCAATCGCTTCACTTATAAAGATTTTTGGAAGAGGCCGTACCTTTCAAGGCTAGTTTGAAAGCTGGAAATAAAATTAGGTGGGTTTTTTTTTTTGCCCTCTCTGCGATTACTGTGAGCTCTTAGCGACGGCTCTCACAAACGCGTCACTTTTCACCCACTCCACTTCCCCACGCAGCCCGGTGCCGGAGCGAAGGGTTGCGGGGGGGGCGGCACAGAGGGCGGGGCCGGCGGCGGGCGGGCAGGGAGGGAGGCGGCGGAGGCCGCCCGGGGCTTTTCGCCGCTCGCTGCCTCGTCGCTGCCATGGCTTCGCTGCGCTCCGGCCCGGCCTGGTGCCGCCTGCTCGCCTGGGCCGCGCTCGGCCCCGTGCTTTGCGGAGGGTCGGTGCGGGCCGAGCCGGAGCCGGGCGCGGAGCCGGAGGCGGACCCGCACGCGCGGCACCTCTACAGCGCCGAGATGCTGCGGCACGGCGCCGCCGCCGCCCCGCACTTCGTCATGTTCTTCGCCCCTTGGTGGGTATCGGAGCGCCGGGAGGGCCGGCACGGCTCGGCTCGGCCTGGCCTGGCCCTGCGCGGCGTCTCCCAGCCCGCCTCTTCCCCCGTTGACGTGGCGCCGGGAGGCGGCCGGGCCGGGGAGGCCTTGGGGTCGCTCCGTGCGCCTTCCGCCGGGCGAGGGGCGGCACACGTGGTGAATGGCGGCAGCGGAGGGCCGGGCCGGGGACGGGGTGAAGCCTGGTGCGAATCGCCGCGCCCGGACCGGGACCTCCGGCCCTAAAATGGGACCCTCCGCCGAGGGGAGGCAGCTGGGGTGGGCTGGGCTGGATGGGGATGGCGCGGAGCAGCCCTGTCACGGCGGTGGGACGGGGAGCCCGTGCAGGGAGCCTGCAGCAGCTTTGCACGCAGACCGAGGGCTTTCGTTGTACTAACGAAACGGAGGCTTTGCTGACTTCCATGCCCCAGCGTCCCCGGCCTTGTAGATACTTTCTTGAAGTTTAGTCCTCTTTACTGCTGCAGATGTGAGGATAAGTTTGCTGCGAAAGTAATATAAATGAAAGCTTCCAAACAGTATAAATGGAAGTCCCTCAGGCTGCAGGTTATAGTGGCAGAGCTGGGGAGCTACCATATCTGCAAGATATTCACTAGGTTCTCGTTCTAGACTGGCACGTTGGACACGAGAATAGTCAGAGCCTAAGAACAGGACTTGGATGGGCATTACAGCAGTCAGTGGGACAGTAGTTCTCATCTCTGGGCCTCTGCAGTGGTTGCTCTTGTTCTCCTTTTCTGCTTCACTCTCTCCTTCTCTCCTTTTTTTTTTTTATCCATCTCTGACTTACCCAGTAGTGTTATTACAAGTTTTGTTGTCAGGGTTGCTTCTTTTCCTCCCCAAGTTTTCTTAGGTTGAGATAATGGAATGATGTCTTAGCTTTGGACCGAAATGTGCCTACTGCAAACTTTTGGTACCTGGTGCCACTGAGGCGCACGTATGTCATGATACTCTTTGAAATCAAAGCTAGAGAAGTATTTCCTTTAAGAAATGAATTTTTTTTTTTTTTTTTTTGTTACTGCCATCAACTTGTTTATGACATAGAGAAGTTAAGTAAAAGCTTGAAAGAGCTTGAAATTTTCCTTTGCTCACTGAAAGTTACAAAACGGAGGAAGCCCAACTTGCTGGTGAAGGATCTTTGAAAGTAAGAAATTCTTATGCAGAACAGGAGTGCTCAGGAGGTAATGTTTGCGTTCAAACTTCAACTGACTGTTTCACAGGCATCTCTGAAGCCATATGGGCTTTCGTCTAGGATCACAGTTGTAGGAGACCCTGTGCCAAAAAGGCCATTGCAGAGTCCAGCATATGTTTCACATCCTCATTGTGCATCAGAGAGAGCTCTGGCCTTGCAAACTTGGACCACTCTGTGCCCTTGGGAGGGTTGCAGATTTCTGCCCAGCATGCGTCTGAGGAAGCTGTGTCCTTTCCCACATTTGCTCCAGCTTCTCTGAACATTACTCTCGTGCTTAACGTGCCTAATCCAAATTCCTGGGTCTCAACTCCAGGTCCTTGGTCTGGACTTCTGGCTCCTGACAGGCAGCAACAGGTCCAGGTTTTATGTTCAAGGGGAAGCGAGGGGAACAGATGCTGGAGGGAGATGCGTATATACACTAGTAGTTTTATCATTGGTAATGTCAGATGGCAGTCTAACGGCCCCAGAATAGGCTGTAGACTCTTCTATTAGAACCGACAGCCATACTGCTAGTTGGTTCCAATGTGCTAATCTCCTTGTGCTTCTCACTGATGCAGGCATTTTGACACTGATCCATTTAGTTAGTGAAGGAGAAGCCTAGCAAATTCTACAACTTCAGTTGAATTTTTTTTTGGATTGTTAGAGATGCTGGTAATGTTAGATAATGAAGGCTGACAATGAGTTGAGATAAACAGGACCAACCTCTTCTGCATAATTCTTCAAACAAACATTGCCATGCGCCTCCCTCTTCCTATTCTTATAGCAGCAGCACCAATAAGGTCTCACATTTGTTTTGAGTACTGTGGGCCAATACAAATAAATAAAATGAAAAGCACACCAGGTCATTTGCCATCAGATTTTTGATCATCAGCTTGTATTCCTTGGTATCTATGCTTGAACAGGTTTGACTCTCAATTATACTAAATAGCTGAAGATTTTGGCCTAACCAGTTGTGTGCCTACAGAAAAGGGAAGTTTCCCTGATTCCTTAGTTGGAAGGACTCTCGGATGAGTAGTTTTATTGCCTTATTTTGACCACTGTGATCTTTTAGCATATTCTGGAAGTCAACTGAACTGAAGCATTAGCATGCTGGATTGCCAGAGTTTGTTGTGGTTGTATTTCAATACATCTCTTGACTGGAATTGATCTTGGCTGGACTCTTTTGTCCAGAGGGGGCTGGTCCTAAGATGCTTGTGCCTACTTAACCTAGGATATGTGGGTGTTTTTAAGTTAGGTGATGATTTGCGTCATGTCTTGCTGTGGAGTTACCTTAGCTAAGTGCAGAACTGTGGATGTGCTGGTGACATCCAAAAATGTATTTGTTCCTCACTAGCCAATCCTAGCTTAGGAAGTCCACTGTCAGGTCTTCCAGGGGAGAAGCACTGATTGGTTAGAGTTCAGATGATCAACTTAGCTGCAGACTCTTACAAAAAAAAAAGCTCTCTCCTTATGTCCTGATGTTAGTAGTGTACGAGAAGAAGGATTTTTGTTTTGTTTTGTTCTCAGCAATCTGAATCTTTTCAATAGCATTTCTTTTGCATATTGATTTATCTTTATAAACACAGATTATGTAGGGAAGGAAAGGCAGAGCTGCTTGTTGATAGCTCTCTACCATCCCTGCTGGCTGCTCTTCTCTTCCAGTCCCTCTGATATAAAATGGGGATGATAACTGTGTGTGTGCATGGGACTAAGAAAGATGCATAATGTTATGCAGGCTTGCTGTCTTTGGTTTTGAATTCTCAGGTTTTATATAGTCTCCAGTTATATCTTAGGCATTCTAGAAGAAAGTATTTTGGGGACAGTCTTGCGTTTTACTTCTTTAAATATAAACTGAATTTTTATGAAAACAGAGAATGACTAACTAGTTTGTTTCTGATTCAGATATGAGCCTTTTTCTTGCTTTATTTTCAATTTCAGCTCATATAATCTGAAGAAGGAAGGGAATGGTGAACTGTATAGAGCAAAGATCACGGTGTTAAATAGGAATAAGGTAGTTCTGTTGTGTACTTAAAAAATATTTAAAAAAAAAAAAAAAAAAGTGTGAATTACTTGAGATTTCCTTTCACAGACTTCCATTCCCAGTTATTGAGCACCAACCAGTCAGTATTCACTGAGAATCCCAAGTCATCCTCTTGGAGCTCCATCCATGGAGAGTTGACAGTTTTCAGTCTGAAGTTAAATATTTAAGAATTATTTAAGTTTAGTAATACACATTGTATTCCTTCACCATTATAATTCAGAATGAGGATATATTCCTCTACATGGTGGGAATATATGTCCCCAGTATGACCAACTGCAACAGAATCTTACCAAGATTGAAAGATGGTGATGCTTTTTGTCTCAATGAACCAGAGAAGCTGGAAAGGTGTGAATCTGTGCACATTTTCCAAGTGGGCTCAAAGCCAATTGTATGAGTGAAGTTGTTTTAAATGGAAGATCTGAAGGGAGTAAGAAACAATTTCCCCTGACATCCTAATGCTGTTTTAATTGGTAAAAAGTAGACCTTCTAGGTCATGTCAAGGGCAAAAACAACTTTCATACTAGTTGAAAAGTTTTCTGGTTAATCCAATTGTGTATTTCTAGATGCACTGAAGGATTGGCAAAGGCAGCAGAGAAAATGGAAATCCTCCTGGAAAGACTTCTTTCCTGCTGCTTAAAAGACACGGTACTTTCAAATGTTGGAGAGTATAGAAAGCTGGTCAGCCTCGTGTGATTTTAATTCTAGGCAGCTGGGAAATGCAGACTGCTTTTCTTAATAGCATCTCTAGGTTCAGAAGGTGCTCAGTAGGCCTTCTCTTGATGGTTTTTACAAGGCATTTGCAGTGTTGTCACACGATACATGGTACTATTCACTGTTACTTACTGTAGCAGCGTTTGAGTATGGAAGATGTCCAACTTAGCTATTTTTAAATGTATCAGCATCTCTGATTATTTTGTGTATGGCTTTTCCGAGGATTCATTCCCTTCTAAAGAGAACAGCTGTAAGGAAATATTTTGTTCATTCTGTTGCAGGTGTGGACATTGCCAGCGTCTCCAGCCAACTTGGAATGATCTGGGAGATAAATACAACAACATGGAAAACCCACAGGTCTATGTTGTTAAAGTGGATTGTACTACAGACACTCCTCTGTGCTCTGAATTTGGCGTCCGAGGATACCCTACGTAAGTATAGAAGGAGATCTGGTCCTGTGTCATTCTGTTTGAGTTTTCCATGATCTTCTGCCAACTTGTTGAAACTAATTTCTTAGCTCTGTGTTTTGGTAGTTTTCTCTGTAGCCCCGTGAATCTCTTATATTCCATTTAATCCTTTTTACTGTCTTGCCAAGTATGATGTGATATGTGCTACTCTTGCTTTTCTTTCTTCCGAAGAAACTGTGTTATGTCTTGGAGATGAACTGTTCAAATAAAGTCCAGAATTATCCTCCTCTCTCTCATAGTACCCTGTTCTCAAGCACCTTCCACAGCCCATGCTTTTCAGTTTCCTTCCCTGGGCTCTCTTTGCCTGGTGCTACTGCTCACCTCAGCAGCAGGCTGAACATGACATCCACCCGTGGCTACATTTGCTTTGACGCAGATGAGTGCCACTGATTAGAAGCTGAGAGTTATAAATAGCAAAGTCCTCATTGAAATAGGAATTGTCCTTAAGGGCAATCTGTGGCTGAGTTCCGCTAGAAATACCAAGAAACAATGAAGTTTGCAACTTTATTTTAGTATCCCCAGAAGCAAACGCTGGTTGCCTTTGTATGTTTGTATAGTTTATGTTGTGGCACCGTTCCTTACAAAAATGGAAAGAATGGCAGAGACTCTGAGTAAGGAAGAATTGAGTGGTTATCTATTATCACCTTGGGATACGTAATATTACTTGCATTGTGTTGCTTTTCAGCACTTTCATATGTTCATTTCTTTACAACTTGTGAAATGAGAAGAGAAAGAAAAATATTAAAGAAGAATGAAAAACTGGTTGTTTTTTAAATCCCCTGTAAAAATTGATATGGGAATGAAAAAGAGTCCTAAGTTCTAGAAGTTACCCTTCAAGTTGAGGGAGGTGTGTGGTGTTGAAATGAATTATTGGGAATAATCAAGAGAGCTGAATTGCTGTGAATTAATAAAGCGTCTCAACTTCCTTGGAATGTTTCACACGTGTAAATTTTTACCTCACTCTTTTCTGCATTTTAATCCTTTAGTTTAAAGCTGCTTAAACCAGGACAAGAACCTCTGAAATACCAAGGCCCTAGAGACTTACAGGCGCTGGAAAACTGGATGTTGGAAAAACTAAATGGGGAACCATCTGTAAGTGGAAAGGGAATAGGAAAAGGAAATATTTCCTTCTGCAGACTTGCTGTTCTATCTATAGGTTAGGTTTCACTCTCTGGCAGAAAATCTGCTCCTGAGAATAAAAGTCAAGTGAGAAAACGATGTGGAGCAGCTTCCACATAAGTTAGAATAATAATAAAATCTGATATCCTATGAGCTACATTTTGTGCCTGTATTTAAAACTACAGGAAGTACGTAGTGCAGTTTTTAATGTTTAGCATTTTGATATTTGAAGATTGAATTCTTTATGTCAATTCATTTAGCACCTTCAGGCTATAATATCTCTGGAGTGAGAAAAATGACTTGTCTATAATACAGGATAAATTGCATAATTTTCTCTTAACAATGTGGGATGCTGTCTTTAGCTTGATTATTAGCGGATAATGTTGTAGTCTACAGGAAGGGATTAAACTAATTGGTTAAATAAGTTAAACTGATACCATCTCTAGGAGAACTGTCGAGTTAGCACTTACATATATTAGACAAGCCCTGCCTAAAACTGAATTTTTAATTGCTGTTGCTAATCAAGATGTAACTACATGCTGAGCACAATTAGAAAATGATTATGCACAAACAGTGATCTTTTTAATAAGTTTACATTAAATGCTTAACTAATTCCTGAAATGTACTTCCCTCTTGAATAGGATTCAGAATCTACTGTGGAACCACCAAAAGCCCCCGAACCTAAGCAGGGAATGTATGAACTCTCAGCAGACAATTTCAAGACGCACATAGCAGAAGGTAACCTCTTTCATAAGCACGAGAGACTTGTTTACAGAGACCTGCCTAGTGGGAAGTGGGAAGCAGAAATATTAGTTCTTAACGTGCCTCCTTCCCAGTTAATTTTCCAGTAATGCCTCAGTAAAGAGGATGAACCTACATGCTGGGTAAAAATGCTGTAGTTTATTTACATACACTTTGCACGCCAGTAGAAAGCATAAGAGCAGCACTCCAACCAGAAGACAGTAGAGTTAAGGCCAGATTAAATTAACTGCTTGTGCCCATGCGATAACATGAATGAAACAGACATTAAAGCTTACTGAAGAAACCAATTAATTAATTAGAATCATATAAAATGTAAAGAAGGATTTTCTGCAGCAAATTTCCCTGTACGTGTGCCTTATCAGAGAATCACGTGGAAATTACAGTAGATTCTTCATTCAGCCATCAGGGAAACACTAACCATTAAACAGTTTGAGAAGATTCTGTCAGTTGTTAAGTTTAGGGCATGCATGAATGTTTTAATATGTATCCATTGGCTTTCATATACGATTGGAGGAGGTATTCTCACGGTGATACCTGATAGTCGAGCAGCTTTATGATCATCTGTAAAGCTGTTGTCCTCTCTTGACTTCAACAGTGCTTAAATTTAGCTGAAGGCTTAGGAGTTCTGCTTGGAAGGTTGACTTTGGTTCTTAACAACAGTTTCTGTCTACCTTTTCTGTGCTCTGGGGCTAGAAGATACATTTATTTTCTTTCAATCAGAAGAGAGTATCACAGAGTAAATGATACAGAATAGCTGCTTTTGACTGTGTGTTCTTAATTAATTCATGAGAAATTTCAGTATTGTCTTTACTTGGTCAAAGCAGAGCTAGTCAATCATTTTTGAAGGTATTCCTGGTACACAGTAGGCAAGTTAAGACTAAAGTACTTTTGCAGTTTACATTTCCTAGTGATTTTTGTGGTATCTCTTGCCTGACGTTCTTCTGTGAACAACCCCCTGAACCAGAAATTCTAGAAATTCTAGCCCCCACAGTAGTTCTCAAAGGATTGTAATTCTGTTAAAGTTTTCCCACAATCACTGTTTTTTTCCTTCAAATTGTTTTTTTTTGTTTGTTTGTTTTGTTTTGTTTTTGGTTTAATTAAATTCATTTTTATTTTGTATTAAGAGAGCATTGCTTTGATGTGTGCAAAAGCAGGCAGCAACTTGAATTAATAGTAATTCTAAAGAAAGGATATCACATATTCTGGTAATCTGCAATTAGGATAATAATTTTAAACAATATATTAGTGTGAGGCAGCAGAGAGACTCTCCTCTCTGTAAAATGCCATGAAATTCTACAAAAGCAGCAGTTTTTGCAAGATAGAAACAGAGAGAATTGTAAGATGGAGAAAATTATTTAGGCAGCTCTTGGACACAGAGCAGTGGTGTTTGCCTAGAAATTTGTACGTTGAAGTCTAATTTATACTTTGCTTTATGCTGTTACAAACACACATGCCTTGGTTCTTTCTACTGTGTAATAGGGCAAGGGATTGACATAGCAGAATTAGATATTCTAGAAAACTGTTAGGTTTAGTAGTAGTTCTAATACTTCATTTGTTGGCTTGAGTCTGTAAAGCTGCTTGGATCTTCAGGGAAATTGGCAACACTGAGGGACTGCATACAGTTTTGAAAACCTAATTGCTGAAATATTCTGCCCTGGCTTTTTATTCACAGTGTTTCCTATCTTTAACCCAGGAAATACCATGATAAATTTGCAGACAGAGATTAATGCCTAGCCTTTAATGGCAGCCAAATTAATTCCAAAAGAGTTAAATCTTTTTCTTTGACTTCAAAGGTAATCACTTCATCAAATTCTTTGCCCCTTGGTGTGGTCACTGCAAGGCTTTGGCCCCAACTTGGGAACAGCTGGCTCTGGCCTTTGAACATTCAGAAACTGTAAAGATTGGCAAGGTAGGTGACGTACTCTTTTCTTAATTTGCAGGTGTTTTTGCATACAGATGTTTCAATCAACTGCCGTGCTGTTCATTCTGTGATTTGCAAATAATAGCTGTTAAATCTCTTCATATTCATAGTTCCTGTTTTAATTTTATGATGGTTATTTTCTTCTCACACATTCAGTATTCTACTTTATGTTGGAAGAGATGGTTGTTTAGTTACAATTAACAGGACTCCCTCATTTTAAACAAGAACTTGTTGGAAACATTGCATACTCCTCCCTGTGTTTCAGAGAGATTTGGGAATAAGCCTAAATACTTTTCAAATTTTTCCTTTTTATTCCCATTGAGCTTTCTAAAGTTTTCAGGGGGTCTCCCACCCTAAAAACTGATACCTTGTCCTGCTTTACTGTTTCTCTTAGGGATGATAACCAGATTCTGTGGTGTATTTACCATGGGAGCTTGATATTTGTACATGGAGTGACTTCTGTGCAGAGGTATGCAGGTGGTCTGGCAATTCTAGTTACTGGCTTTATTTGCTGACCCATACCTAAGTTCAGGTCGCTAATGATGTGAACCTCCCTGTATTTGTCACTAGTGGAAAGCTGACAGGGCTCAATTTTCATATCCTTAAGCTTTCAGATAGGTTCACTGGTCTGAAAGCTTCCATGACACTTAGCAGTGCTGTCTGTCCTGCAGAGAGACAAGAAACCAGCAATCTATGTCTCTGCTCTCATAGTATTTTCAGCTGTTACTAGAGGTGATGAACTTGACTTTTTTTTTCCCCTATGAAATGCTTTGATAATTGCTAATTCAGATATGCCACAGATGCAGAGAGCAGATCAGCATGGTTAAACTCTAGAGAAGACATGTATCTACTGTTGAGACCAGGTTGATATAAAATACACTCCCCTCTGAGAATAAAGTATCAGAAACTAATGTTGCTTTGATACCCATTGCACCAAATTTGTAAATGCTGATTAACTTTTGAGAATGTGGAGTGCCTGATGAAATCATTGCTTAGCTTCACTATCTTCTTGAAGTTACCAGTCTGTTATCCAGAGGAACACAAACCAAAAATTTTCAGAAGCTGTGTTCAACTGTCTGTTGTGTTCACATTTGTCCCTGTTGCTGATATTTGCTCTCTAATAAAGCCACTGAGATTTGTCTCGATGTTTAGTCAGTTTTGGTTAACTGTATACATTATGAAACTATTTGAAATGTGTTGGCTAAGATAGTAGGTCTGTAATTAAACAGGAAATACAGCTGTTTCTAAGAAGGTTCAACCATGACCTTTGTGTAATCTGGGGAAATAGTGTCTTAGCAGCAATGTTATCTGCTGGCATGGTTGTGTTTAATGTTTAGAACTGATCTTCAGGGATCTGGGTCAAAGTATTTCTAGTGTAAAATTCAAAATCCAAGTGTAGAGCAAAGACTTAAGTGCCTAAGTTATCTGTTTGCTTTGCTTTGGGAAAGATTATGAGCAGGTTACTTTATAGATTGGTTTACGACAAATTAGAATTGAACAGTGCTACGCACTTGGAATTTCCTTTGGAGTGAAGTTAACTTCCTAGCTGTTGACATGTCTTCTGATTTCAAAGAGTAGTCTTACTTTCAGGTGAAGATATATTGGTTTATCCATTGTTTTAAAGCCTTTGCACGTTAATATTCCAAGTATTTAACTAGAATACTTACGTTCCCATTGTTCTTTGCTGCTGTTTCTTCTACTTCCTCCCTCCCTCTGTTGTCCCTCTTGAAATAAAAGCAAAAATACACACAGCCTCCCAGTGACACAACCAGAACACTATTTGGAAGGCTGAAATAACTGTTGTCAAGAAAATACTCGGCACTGGCTTTTGCCAAGCTATGTATTCTCTGTTCATGTATTTTTCTGGGATTTTTGAATACAAGGGAGGCTCTAATGCTTATTGTGTGTTTATTTTACACACTGAATGGTTTATAATTTTTTTTTTTTTTTTCCCAAATCGTAGGTCGACTGTACCCAGCATTATGAGGTCTGCTCTGAAAATCAAGTTCGTGGCTATCCTACACTCCTCTGGTTTAGGAATGGTGAAAAGGTGAGTCTGCAAGCTCAGACTGTTTTTTCCTGAATAATACATGGACTACGCTTGGATCCTGGGAAAAAAGGTCAAGTGGTTGTATATGAGAGACCACTTGTGACACAAAAGATGTTGCAGGTTCAAACCAGTACTAGAAGAGATACACTTGATCCACAGGTAAAAGTTAGAACATTTTGCTCAGTGTTCTCTGCAAATGACTGAGCGGTGTTCATAAATCTGAAAGAAAACACTATCTTGAAGTTTGCTAATGTGAGAGGAATTCTCTGTTTATCTTAAGACTCTACCTCCTGCAGAACACTAGATGAAATAGAAGTAATAAAAATATATTCAATTTTCATAATCTGTATTAAAGGGCTCTTATCTGTAAGTGATGCCAATCTGATGAGTGATGTCTGAGAATGGACATTTTCCTTTATAGAAATCTTCATGCAGACTCTGTGAGTGAGGGGCTTGTGCACCCAGCTGATGTTTCCCTGTAGAAATTCAGAGATACCATGTTCTGAAGTCTGGGGAAAGTAAAATATTTATATACTGCATATTTTAATGCTGCATACGTGAACAGTAGCAGACATACTGTGAGTTGTAGTGTTGCTTATCATGTGTAACTGAAAGAGAGCTCGAATTGGACAAAATGGCACATCCAAGGTTAGAAGCATTTTCAGTTAGCAAGAATTTGGTCTGTTCATGGATTTAGTTTGAAGAACAGGAAATGTTCTGCTGTTGCTCCAGCATGATTTTCCAACTGCTTTATTTTTATTTTTAACATGGCTACAAAGGGCAGGATAACTTGCCAGAACTGTAATGGCTCAGCGTTGAAAAGTTAGCTGTGTTTTTTCTCAAAAGCCAGACTTTTTTTTTTTCGTAATTATTGAAGTTTAAGTTGCAGTGAATAAAGGGTGCAGAGAAAGAACTCAGATCACTGCTATTGTATTTGGTTAATATGAATCTCAGCCGTTTGTCTGAACAATGTATTTCTCTTGACGTTAAACTGGCCTTTCTCCACTGGCAGTGTTGGTATTCCCTGGTGACTTTCTGCCATCATAATCACATGTTTGTTTGTGGGCTGATACGATATATTTAAATGTAAAAAAAAAAGCCCCACAAAAACAGCAACTTTCCAATAATGTAACACAGAGATTCCTGGAAGTCCTTCTAGCCACTATTGTACTGTTCAGTAACATGGGGGAAGAGGAGGGTTGCTGGTTCAGCCATCCAGCATTGTCCATAATGCCGTCACCCATTCTGTCATAACTGACTGGCATCACAACACCCTTACTGGTTAGATTGAGGTAGCAGAAGCCCTGTGGGGAATGAATGTGGATTGACCCTGTCCTGCTATAATGGATATGAACGAGAAGGTAGCACAGTGAGCTGGTGGGTAGGGCATTTCAGCAGTGGCAGCAGTGCCAGTGGGTCACCACTGCTGGTGCAGATTTTTCTGAGCACAGCATGCAGGCTCTTGTTCATCGCTGGTGAAAATGCAGAGCTAATAGTCATTGTTTTGAAACTGGGAATTTGCTGTATCAAATGGTTCTATTGTGCTCTTTGTAGCTGTTATGACTTCCGTGGGAATAAATAGGAGGCATTACTTTTGGAGCGACCTACACCTGTGTTAGATTAACTACACTCACACAAGCTATTTAATAATTGTAGGGTGACCAGTACAAAGGGAAGAGGGACTTTGATTCCTTGAAGGAGTATGTGGATTCCCAACTACAGAGCTCTGGGAAAGAACCACCAGCAAGTAAACCCACAGAAGCCCCACAGCCACCTGCAGAACCCACTCAGGCTGAGGTAAGTGCTCCTGCACTCTGCTACTGTATTAACAGAGTTTCTGCAGCCTGTCCAAGTTTTCCATGTGTTTTTCTCTCTGTTAGACCCACAGTTTCTAGATGTGAGCTGGGCCAAGTATTTTCTTAATTTTCTTTTCAGCAATTAGTGATGGGAATCCAGCCATAAATCTTACTGACACTTTTACTAACCTGAGTTAGAGAATGTAATGAACAACTACCTCCTTTTATTTTAATGGTTGCAGTAAGTGATTTAGGCAGTGTCGTAAGTTTGGTCTTCTTTTGGTGTGCTGAACTGCTGGCACCTCCGTATGTGTGACAGCATGCTTTGTTGCTAGGGAGATGAATGTCACTTGCAAGATTCTCACTTGAACCCAAGGAGATGGCATACAGTGCTGAGCTACTGAAAAAAAGCCAAATCTCCATTCTTACAGACTCTCTGCAGAAACAGCAAACAAGCAAAGGCGATGAAGATTGATCTAAATGTCTCAGGGCAGTGTGCACTGTGGCAATAAAACTCCTTGGGTTTTGAGGCTTATTTTAATCCTGCTTGTAGCAACTGGAGGGTTTATGAATATTGCCAAGGACTGTCAGGAATAACTTCATCATCTTTGCATAGCTGTGCTTCATGTCATGTAACTCTGTCTTTTTTCATCACTTCTGCATTTCATCTGCCATTTTTCTTGCAGCTGAATATCAAATTGGTCTGGTAGAATAATTAGGGATAATTTTTAAGCGTTCTGTTTTATCAAATATGGAAAATTCTGCCCAGAAAGTAAGGGATGGTGATTTACACTCCTTTGTGATGTACATTATACTTACATAATATAAATACTTACATAATTAAAAATGTTTATATTATTAATATATTAATATTATTAATATTAATATTATTAATATATCATTAATATATTAATAATATATAATAATTATATGCATTATAATTTAATATTATTAATGCAAATACAGCTTATATGCAGCTTCTCACAAGAGAATATTACCTTTCCTATTTGGCTTCTTCCAATTAGGTTGCTCATCTTGCGTAAGGTGGCTTCCAGATTGTGATATTAAGAGATGCAGTTTTCATCTTTCTCAACTTTTTAAATTGACCTTATATTTGGAAGGTATTAACAAGCTGGTGTTAGTACAATGCAGGAAGTAATTAGTCTTCACTCTCTATTGTTAGAGAAATAACATAAACTATGTATTATGCAAATTCCCACTTACACCTTGACTGCATCACTGCACATGCAAAAGGGAAAAGACTGTGGGGAGGCAGGTTTGTTTTTTGTTTGTTTTTTTTTCCTAAATAATAGTAGATACAGTGTAGTACTAAACTTTTTTTCTTTGCAACTTTACATCTCAACACAGTATTGCCACAACTTCTTGGTTGTTCACCTTCAAACACCTTGGTTCTGGTTTTCTTCTCATGAGTCTACAGGATTCTAACCCATGTAGCCAGAAAGCACTGACTGTGATTAGCAGCCACAGCTGGTACCTCAGGCAGCAAAAGCCATGAGTTCTGACTCCAAATCTGTGTTCCAATGTTGTGTTCCAACCCTGTGTGAGTTCTTATCTTACATGGACGTACTGCATGTCAGTCATTTCACAAAAGTTGAACTTTTATACCTGTCAGGCTTCAGAGCAGCCACACTTACCCAAAGTACTCAAAAATGATCCAGATGTGTTAAGGCAGAGTGACCAACACAGATGCTGTCACTGTCTGCTTTCAAGTCTCTTTTTGGCTTCTCTTCATAAAACTTTCACTGCAGAATTGATAATCCTGGCAGCTGCGCTCTTGTGTTTGTTTTGCTTTCATTTGAATTTGAAACCTTTATAGGCACGAGATTCACTCATTTATTTATTTTGAATCCCTCCCATCTGTAAAGGTGTCACACAGAAATCCAGTTAGTTATGGTTCTGTGCTCTCATACAATGTGTGAGGCTGCCTTTAAGCAGTGTGCAGTCCTCCCTTCTCTCCTGTGCCATTGCTTCTGATGTTATCAGGAGGAAAAATTCTTCGTGGCGTCCGTGTGAGCGTGGTGTGGTGATGTTCTCCTGGCAGCCAGATACGTGTTTCTGCTAACAGCTTTCTCTGTGTCTGCAGCACAGGGATATAGCAGAGGGAGATCAGCTGTCAAGACAACTCTAGTATGCCATAAGTTCCTCATGGAACAAACTCTCCATCAGCCATCACAGGTTTTATGCCAACTGCTCTCATCATTGTTCTTGAAATGCTTGCATGAGAGCGTATTGTAGGGAAGGTGATTTTTTTTTAGCAGATATAAGTTTGCCTGTTAGTAAAGTCCCCTGAAAACAGGCATGTTTTATTTCTTCAGATACGGATCTCTCTAAGGATGGAAAGTAGCTAAGGGGTAAATGTGAAGTATATTGCTTTTAATCTTGTTCATACCATCAGTAATGCTGTCTTTCCCAGTTTGAGTTTCCCTCTCAGGTAGCTAAATGCTCATTTGGCCAGTGTTAAACATACAACAATGATTTTACTTTCCTTTTTTAGCAGGCTACAGTGCTTTCTCTCTCTGAAAAAGACTTTGATGAAACCATTGCTAGGGGAATCACCTTTATTAAATTCTATGCTCCATGGTAAGTAGTTTGTATCTCCTTTTCAGAGTTATTTTAATTTGTGCGTTAGTTGTTGTAGGCCTTTGAGTTCCTCTGTAGTATTGCATTTGTTGCCTGGATCCAAAGCGCAAGTTAACTGAAAAATGAGTGTGTTGGCAAGAGTTGCAGCCAAAAATTGGGTCTCTTCTAGCTTTCCTGGGATTCCTCTCTGTGGAAAGGCTGATAGAGAGGCTTTACCATGTTAACCTGCAGCTAATGTCAGGTAACAAGGAGAGCAAAGCTTTCTTCACAGGCTTAGCATGCTCCTATGCCTTGATTAGGATAAGCTGAAGGAAGGCTATCGGCAGTGCTGGTTGAGAAAGGAGAACGTGCCAGCATTGGGATCTCTGTGCCACAACCAGCTTCTTTGGGAAGCATTACTTGAGCACCTGAAAATTGGTACAGACTGTAGAGCTTTGGATCATGGGCTGTCACTCTTCAAATATCTGATTAAAAAACTAATTGGCACAAGTGATGACTTTAACACTTTATTAAACGCTCTGTGTAATATATTCTTACAGCAGCCTGTGGTAGAAATGATTGATGCAGATGGTGTAGGTGCACGCTGAGTTGAAAGCATTGGGGAAAAAAAGTAATGATGTCCTTCTTATCTGGCCTCTGCCATTTCTGGCATGGCCTAGCATTCAAGCTGGGATAAGACCCTAGTAGTAGAAAAGCACAGAATATTTCCCTTTCTGAGACTAAAACAATTATTCAAGTTTGTCTCTCTGGTTTTTGGACTTCATCCTATATATGTCTGATGGAATTTCACGAAATGTGTTTGCTGTCTTTCTCATCCATTTCCTGGATGAAGAAGAAACCTAGTGTGGGAGGAGAGAAGAAAATTACATTGAATGTCACTGTGAAAGATAATGCATCTCTGATATGAGACCTGCCATCCCACGAGGGATGTAGAAAGATCTTTTATTTGTGGCGGTAGATCATAACTATTGCAAAGCAACACAGGTAAATGCAACCTATTTCAAGATGTACTCAGGAGTATCAAAATATTGCCTCTTAACTTTGCCAGTAGGTGTGAGTCCGTTTCTGATTGTAAGAAAGAAGTACTAGGAAAACTTGCACTTCTGTATAGTCTAAATGATGCCGTTTTTTCCAGTGTTGTCACTCCTTCTACTGCAGTGTGATTTGCTGCCTGTTTTATGTCTAGATCTGCTTTTGGATTGGGAATGTATCTGACACCACTGTGTTAAGAAACAGCCCCCACTCCACACACCTTCACGTTTGCTCTGTTTACTGCTCTCTCTTCACTTTATCCTTTCTGTGCACTGTGGGAGACTGAGATTGATTCTGTGCCCATTCTGCTATGCCACCAGCAGAACTCATTGTTAAATTCAGTATTCAGTTGACACCTTTGCACAAAGCAGAAAGATTCTAGTTGAAACCCAGAGCTTGTTGGCAGATGTGGGAGTTGGCCATCTGAGAGTCATATGGAAAAATCACAGATAACTAAAAACAACTGAGAATTTATATTTACATTTTCCTAATAGCGTGGCAATTTAGCCAACTTGTTGTGATAATCTGATGGGGTGTTGCTGGAAAAAATCATGTTCTTAATCAGTATGCTCTCCCTGGCTGTAAAGTTCAGGAAGCCACCATTTAGGAAAATACTGCTTACATTTATGTAGCTGATATCCAGTTTTAGCTCTCAAAGTCATGCTTATGTATACAGTTACAGTGCACTGCCTATAAATCACCTTTTTCTCTTCCAAGTGAATTAACTTTCACTGGGCTCAGCAAACACTATTATATTGCTCGCTAGTTCTGTACTTCAGTTAGTTTTGGATAAATATTCCTGCTAACTTGCATAATAAGCATAAAAACTGTCCTGTTTCTGTTAGGTTTTGTGCATAGTCAAAAAAGCTTTTATAGTGTTGTACCTTAACAAGGTGGTTTAAACATATGTAGGCTTCTGTTTAGTGAACTTTAGCAGAGATATCTTTCATTGTTTTTGTGAATGCCCTGATCTAGCTTCAGGGCAATTAAAGGGCTGTTCTAATTACCCAGTTAAGGTGCAGCTGGTTAGAATAGAATGAGCACAGACTTAAAGTCTGAAGCACTTTGGAAGTTCTTCTTGAAAGCAATAAGAAGTTCAAGTTATTAACTTGGCCAAGCCCTGTTCAAACTATCAACAACATTAACACTTGGTTATAATTCCTGCCATTTTACAACATCATTTTCTCTTCTGACGCTAGTCCTTCAGTGTGTACCCTGTGGAAAAGTGCATTCAGCTACCAGTGTGTATCTCAAACAGAGAATCTGTGCTGAGAAATGAGTCTATTAAAATTGAATTTCCAGCACCGGGAGTTGCTACTTTACTCAAGGAGGCAATTAGGAACTGGAGGAAATTCAGTAGGGAAATCAATCTCATTTAGGTAATTAAACTCAGGCCATTTAAACTAACCATAAATGGCATATACCACCTGATGACCTATTATTAATTCATTCACTGTTTGAAAAGCTTAATTAGTAGTGCAAACATTCTATATCTTATTCAAAACACGTTCGTATCTATGTGACTGTGGTTTTTCATTTAAAAATTCTCTTATTTGGTTTTGTTTTCCTCTGTGAAGTGCTGACAACCAGAATACCATTCCAGAAGAAGAGAGTGAAGACTACCTCAGTGTTGTGCTTAGAGGATATCGTTCACTTCTGTTTCTTTAGCTCATTTGACTGACATAACAGTGCAAGGGAGTTGGAGGCCTAAATCATTAGGGGATGGGAAAGGCAGCTTGTTAAACTTGCAGATATTCCAGTTAGACAGAGATAAATGGGAAGGTGTATCTGCTAAACAAATCTCTTTCTTTGTTTCTAGGTGTGGTCACTGTAAGAACTTGGCTCCGACTTGGGAGAGCCTTGCCAAAGAGCAATTTCCAGGTTTGACTGATGTCAAAATAGCAGAAGTAGACTGCACTGTAGAACGTAACGTCTGCAACAGATTTTCTGTAAGTGTGAAAGAGCTGTGATGAACTGGATAGTATTGTGTACCAAAGCTAGAAGCTCCAGCATGCAGCCCAGCTGGCTGCTGTGTTGTGGGTGCCTGGTGATGGCACAACCGTGTTCTCCATTAGCAAAAACAAACAAAAATGTAGCCCAGAAATGCACCTGACGGCACGGCTTCTTTCACTGATAGTTTGCTCAGACTTGGTCATTCTCACTACTGGAAAAAGGTGAAGGAATTCCTGCTTTGAGAGCCAGCAGCCTTCTGAAACCACCAGTCTTGTGGTATAGCCACTGAAATGTTCTCTTCCTAGAAAATGTGGATCTGGTGGCCACACAATGGAAGGTAAAGCTGGCCTTCAAGTTGCTGATGGAAGAGCCTAGAGTACCATGTATTTTCCCACTTCACAATTTTTAGAAATTGAAGGTTGGCAGTGAAAGTTCTGGTGCTTTTTTGTTGTGTGGTTGTTTGGTTTTTTTTATCTTTAATTAAATCAATTTGCTTATTTAGAGTGGTTTGGTAGCTTTTCAGAGTCAGATAAATACCAGTGAGTCTGGAAATCAGTAACAAGTTTCATTTGTGTGTCCTTTGAAGGTACGTGGATATCCTACGCTTCTGCTTTTCCGAGGTGGAAAGAAAGTCAGTGAACACAACGGAACGAGAGATCTGGAATCACTGCATAGCTTTGTTTTGCGTCAGGCAAGGGATGAGTTGTAATAAAAGTCTCAATGCTCTGTCCCTGGCTGTCTCTGTACGGTAGTTGAGGGATTTAAGGCATTGCTAATTTTCAAATAGTATGTTGGGGGGTGGGGTGGGAATTGGGGCTTTTTTGTTTGTTGGTTTGTTTTTAGGAAATGGAATGTACTGAACATTGGTATCTTCCCTCTGTGTGTGTTAAAGGCAAGTTACCTTACTTGTGAAGGAGAACTGACAAGTAGTTATATGCAAACGGAGAGTATTTTCAGTATTAGTAGTATTGCTACATTTCTGCATTCCCGCAGTGAAGTGTAAATGGTTTCCATTGAGACTAAAATACATTAAGAAAACCAAATTAAGGGCACCAGCAGAATATTTTTGTCTTCAGGTAAGATTTGGTTATAAAAAGTAATCCTTCCAAACTGCACACTATTGCTAGAAAGCTAAAAGCTGCAGCTGTGTTAAATAACTACTGCCTCTACAATGGTACTTCCAACCTGTTTGTCTTAATATGGCTGCTGGTTAAGAAATGAAAAGTCACAGGAGGCTGAAAACACACATCTGGAAGATACCAGGCCACCATGAGCTGTTTCCTCTTAATCCTCTCTGCATGGGAGGTCAGCCATAATGAAAGCAATGGTACTGTAACATGTGCCTGAACATTACTGATGCCATAGTGTACGTGTCAGGTGGATGTTTTTTGTTGTAGACTGCTTTTTAGCTCCAGAGGAGTAACTATGCTCTATTTATATAGAGTCAAAGCAAACTGGCTCTATTATAGTTACTTCGTTAATATTAAATGATCAGTTAGACCTCACAGCTGATTACATGCATTTCCTACCTTCACCTTTGTGTTGACCTGCTCTTTAGTCAGAGCACTTGGAGAACAATAGTACAATATAAGTAACTTTTCTGCTCTGTTTGACAGTCGTCTAAAATAGTTCCCCACTCTTCTTGAGCCTTAACCTTTTTTCCAGGTGTAAGTGTTGCTAAGTTTGAATGTTAGGCCCGTGCCCTCCCTGTTGCCTTGGATTATGATATGGATCTGTTCTTTGGTGCATAAGATGCTCCAGGTTTGACAGTTGAAAGCCAAAGAATTACACTGCAGGTACTGTCAGAGTACAATGACAGCAGCAAACCAAGGACTGGATTCTGCCATCCCGTGTGTGCACAGAAACTCATGGAATGAATGTGACAAACTACAGGCTAATTTGACTAATCTGTCAAAATTCTGATCTTATCCATCATATGGAGTAGGTTTGTTTTCATTAAAAAAAAAAAATAGAGCAGTAATGAACTTTGAAATCAGTGGATTGCTCGTGGTACTTCACTGTCTGTCAAGAACCTTTTGGTTCTGTTCAATTTAAAAATGTGCAAAGGTGAAAAATCCACAGTGGAAGCTAAGTGTTGTATGGCAGATGTGTTAGATCAGTGTACATACTTCTGCCTTAAAGGAAGCCTTTATTATCATGTTTTTAACAACTTTCTAGTGAAGCACAATCTCATGAGTTTCTTGTATAAAATCGAAGTGATACAATTGTTTACACTGAGATTTTTCTAAATAAAAACTTTTTTAAAAAGCAGTCTTTCTATAAATGATACAGCACAATGAATATACAGTGAAAAGTGCAATAAATTATAGCTTGTATTTACAAGAAGCCTTTTAAATGCAAGAATCAAGAGGTAAGTGCATTTAATACAAGTTTAATATTGATCAAAACAATTTGCTGTTAGCTTCTGCTAGACAAACCGTGGCTACCGTGTGAATGCATCCTTTATACCAGTTTGTTAGTTGCGTGAGTTGAAGGGGAAGGGTTGGCCAAATATTTGAATAAGTAAGTTGCTGACATTTTGTCTTCCTGTAAATAAATTGTCCAACTAGAGAATGAATGGCCCCTAAACTTTTACGTCTGACTTACAGCTGGAGAAGTGTCCAGACTTCCTTCCTGGGCAAGTGGTAGTAAGATGAGGCAGCTCCACTCAGGGAGTGGAAGGAAGTCATGTAAGAACAAATATGTGAAGTTACCCTACTCACAGTCAAACACTGATCAGGAAAGATCAGCCACGATCTAAGTTCATGCTAGTATTTCTAACACAGGATGCAGCCAAGCCATCTTACTCTCTCAGCATCAGATTTAAACTGTGCTCAGAGACCAAGGTACCCAAAAGATTTGCTTTGGCACAATGCATGCTATCATGATAGGTTTCAGAGAAGACTAACAGGAGAGGTGTAACAGCTGGTCCTTATAGACAAAAGGCAATTCCTACCCTTAGGAATTTCGTATTACTATTGTACACATGGTATATACTAAGTCAGATGTAGTAACAATGCTCTTTAGCGACCCTCTCCCCTCAAAAGACTCACTGGTTTTGGGTGTTGGATGTCCATCTGCTTAAACTGTAGCACACATCCAAGCAACTGATAAGGCCAAGCTGCTAGGTGAGATTAAGACCATCCCAGCCAATAAGCACGTGTGCAGGCATATTGCTGCTTTGCGAGCTCCAGTTGCAGAGCTGAGCAGCCACTGCAGCTTAGGGTTGCATTTGAAGAATTCCAGCTCTTTGCTCACACCACACCATGTGGTTCCACAAGCCCTTTCCTCGCACAAGGCACATAAATGGTGTTTTGAAAGGTGATTCATCAACTTTTTTCTCCCCACTGTCAGGTAGTTTGTAAAATTATGGAAGGTAGTATGGAAGTTCATGGTAGAATCACAGAGTCCACGTGAAGACTTTGTCAGTGACATCCACAGGCTCTTACTACCATATTCCTGTATTTCTTCAAGATTACATTAGAATTATCATCGAAATAAAGAACTGATATGGCGTTTAGTTTGGTAGGTGCACAGCATGGTTTGGGAACGTAATCAGGATTCATAAGATGAACCTGTTGTCGAAAAGAAAACATAATTGATACGATGGTAACTCACTCACAAACTCACCTATGGCTTTAGCACAGGTCTTTCTGGAGACTTACCAGGGTTTGTACGATGGCGTGGTTGGTTGCGTTCATGTGTGCATTGAGAGGAAAGGAGCATTCCCCATCACAGTAGTTGGCTGCGTAGCCCTTTGGAGCGATTATCCAGTCCTTTTTTAGGAAACAAACGGAACGTGATTTTAATTAAAAAGTTGCCAGCTTCCAGAGACAACTGCACCCAATTAAGGCCAGCTGAAAATTTTCCACTTTTTCTTGAGGGGGAAAATGTGTTTTCACTGAAGGTTTTTGTTGTTTCTTTTTTTTTTTTTTTTTTTTTTTGTAAGCTGTGACTTTTCCATGGACACTGATGTTCGTGTCCAAAGAATGGTGCATTGCTACGCGCTTCGCTGCCACAAATGAAAACAGTTTTATTTCCAAAACTGCTGCTGTGGCACTTTGTGGGGATTGTGGTTTGGATGCCTTTATGCTCCAGTGTTTCCTGCAGGTTAGGTCCTCTGGCTGAACTACAGCTAGGGCCAGTGGAGGAAGTTTCATCTGTCTAAATTCTCTACATGTGGGGAAGAGTGGCCTCCTTGAGCTGCAGGTGGCAAGGCTTTCCCAGCAAGGAACACAATGCCATGGGAAAAAAAAAAAAAAAAGTGATGTTTCCCCATAGGGATAACACCAAGAAAATTACAGCTTTTCTCCTGCTGCTACAAATGAGCCAAAAGCAAATTAAAACCAAAAAATGGTCCTTGTGTTAACAGTGCAGAAAGGTGTTTTTTTAAAGAGTCATCATCGCCAGTTATCAGGAGACACTTCTCCCTTGGCATCAGGTGTCAACACACATCTGGGTTAGCATGAATTTTGCCACAGCAGTAACTAAACAGCCAGCAACTGTTGCCACAGCTTTTTAAGCTTGTGGTGCGATTGCTGACACAAGGATTCCTGGGCACACCAAAACTACATTTGACATACTCATTCAGCTATAATTTTGCTCCTGGTTAAGCAAGCTGCTCTTTGTAAAGCAGGCACTCTCCTGATACACAGGCAAGCGCTGATAATGTGAATACATTTGTGGTTTAGTGCTGTATAAGGGAAGCACTGCAAAGGGTGTGGAGGGGCAAGGTTTTGCAAGCTCTGCACACAAAAAGGTGCTGAATTTAAAAAAAGGACATTGACTGAAATGTGACATTTAATGCACTAGAGTCTGGGCCCTAAGGAGCTTGCCTGAGACACCCCCCTAGCCTTGCAGTGTTGCAACTAAAACCAATCTTTGGTCTACCCATGCAGCCAGTGCTAACTTCTGGGGGCACCAGTTAGGGATTTTAACATGAGGGGAAGTTTAATATTGGGTTGATGACTAGAAAGACTTGATTTTGTTAAAACTGGTACTTAACCCATTTGTTTTTCCTTATCATTAGAGGTATGCAGATACAAGTCCTTGTCGTGACTCCCATGAGTGACAGAGGATGGCTGTATATTTGTATCTCATAAAATATCATGCTTCCTCTGGATTTTGTCAAATGTCACAACTATCAATATTTATTTGCCCTTCCCCGTGACTGGTTTTAGCAGGGAGGCACAAGGGACATCTTAAAGCATAATGGCAACCTTGAGTGGAATTACCATGACACTGTTTAGCTAACATTTCATAACAAAATGTCTAGTTTATCCAGTGAGAAACATCACACACCTGCCATCCCAAGTCTTGGAAGCTAACGTAAAGTTCATGCTTTCTGCATGCTGTTTTTAAGTCACTGCTGTTGTAATCTGTTAGGATAAAAAAGAACAAAACAGGAATTTAGAAAGTTAAAGAGGCAGAGCATCACTGGAGCACACAGCTGGGCAGATGTGTGCACTGCAGAGACTCTTCTTTGGACAGCCAAAGCAGGACTGAGATTTTCAAGATACCTATGGGAACGGTGGCACCCAAGTAACAGTGACTGGCCTAGAACTCCTTCATCCTCCCTTAAAAACCTGATGAGCAGTGCTCGTAAAACACCTCCACTAAAATCATTTCTTCAAAATAAATCCCTGCTCCATCACCCAGCACGTGCCACATCTCTGCTGTAGCTCATATGCACATTTCCCCAGGGTACACTCACAACCCACACAGTTCCTGAGGGCATCACAAATCCTCGGAGGTTCCTTGTTGCCCTGTGCCGATTAGCAGAAGTCCTTGCACAGCTCTGATGTCCTGCAGTCAAAAGTCATGTGCCTTTCCCCGAGCTTGCCCAGTTGGTGGCTCCACATTGCACAGAGGTGCCTCTCAGACCTGTATTAACCATACTTTGCAAAACTTCCCACAGCCCACCATCACATGTTGATCCGCAGATGACACGAGAGTCGATGAGCTCTCACCATTAGCTTGCTCTGTGCTGCCACCATTGCACAGAGCAGCACGGGATGCCCAGCTCTGACCCTTGTCATAGCATTTAGTGAAGTTCTGACCATGCAGAAGTTGCTCAGACATGCCTACAAAATGCAGCTTTTGTCTGTGAATGGAATTTCCTCTCTATATTTGGAAAGTGAGGCGGCTCCACACACGAGCACCTGGGACCATGGTGAAGGGAGGACTCATGCTGTGACAGAGGGGCCTTTCACTTCCCCATGGCTGCCCAGATCCAGCTGAGCCATGTGGCCCAGCAGCCATGCACAAGACTCACGGCAGGGCAAAGAAAACAGCATCTGTGGCAGGAAACAAAAGAGCCAGCCTTCAGCATGGATGGGGACACCAACATGTTTGTCCCACAGGCAGGACCTGGGCCTGGCTTCCCAGCTCCCTACCAATGGGGCCTCCATTCCTGTTGCACGCTCTGCCTGCGGCCCGGCAGGCTGCCATACAAGGCCGGATGCCGCATGAGGATGCTGAGACCTCGTTTTGGCCAAGCAGCCCCCAGTGCCCCTAACGCTGCGTGAAAGGGCACGGTCCCAGCACAGCTTTCCACAAACGTGGCAGCTGGGATAGAAAAATATTTTTAGTGACTTTTTCCTTGGCTCTGAATAAGCCTTTCTTTTTCTTTCCTCCCCCACCCCACCAACCCTAAGTTGGGGAACTACAAATGCAAATATTTATTCAAAAGAAAACTATAATACTAAAAGCACATCCAACTGACATTAAGGGCAGGCCAGCACCACAGCTGGGTACAGTTAACACCGAGGTCTGAAAAAAAGACCCACACCTCAAAACAAACCCAGCCTCCAAACCACCACAGATTAGGGAGCTGTTTTTAGAAGCAGTTTGGGTTTTAAACATTCGGGATTGCATTTCAGGCTTTCAATAGCTTTGCTTCAATCACAAACGTAACCAGGTGAGCAGAGCCGGCTCTCAGGCTGCTGCAGCATAAACATGTGCTATTTCAGCCATGCCCAGTAGCTCAGGCTTTTTCTGTTCAACCTTTCCATTTGCAAACCAGACCTACCAAGCCGTAACCAGGGTGTGGGTTGGTTTGTTTTGCCGCTTGGGTTGTTTGTTTTTTTTTGTTTTGTTTTGTTTTTAAAGAAGCTTTTTGGTCCTTGAAATTCCTATCATGAGATGTTTCTAAAGGATCTGGTCATAATGAGGGGGAAAAAAAAAATGGGAAGATACTTTCGGTGGTCAATGGTTAGTACTTGAAAACACTACTTAATTGTTCTATGAGAAACATGGTATTTGGTATGTAATATTTAAGGAGAAGAGGAGGCTCAAGGGAGACCTTATCAGTCCCAGCAACTTCCTGAAGGGAGGGCTGCAATGAAGTAGGAGTTGGCTTCTTCTCCCAGGTAAAAGTGATAGGACAAGAGGAAATGCACTCATGTCACACCAGGGGAGGTTCAGGTTGGATATTAGGAAAAATTATTCTCACAAGGAGTGGTGAAACACTGGAACAGCCTACCCAGGGAGGTGGTGGAGTCACTGTCCCTGCAGGTGTCCAAGAAACATTTAGATGTGCCACTGAGGGACGTGGTTGGTGGGCATGGTGGGGATGGGTTGGACTAAGTGATCTTAGTGGTCTTTTCCAAACTTAATGATTCTATGATTCTACTCCTAACCAAGGAAGCAGAACTACAGTATTTCCCAAATACAAGTTACCCCAATTACCTATGGGAAAGGGAAGAAGGTGAGGGAAGTAGAGAAAACAGGAGTGGGAAGGAAGACTGTGAGCAAAAGTTTAAGAAAACAGAGGAAAAAATTACTGCTTAACAAACAGAACATGCTATGAGTCTGTTCTCACACTGTGTGAAACTGGCCCTAAAAAATCCTGAATGTCACCAAATTGACACCCTTCATTGCTCACCAGCTACTGTCCATCCCAGGTGGACATCATCACACATAATGATCCATTCCTGATGGTTTTGGGTTTGGCACATGCCCTACAGCCACATAATTATGAGTCAGAAAAGAGTTTTTGATCGAGAGCTCGAGCTTACTGAACTAGTGAACCTGGCCTCCATGATACATTACCCCCAGTCCCTGGAAAGCAGCGTCAGCTGCCCCAGGCCAGCGTGCTCAACTGTTTTAGCCCACATTGCCATGCTCAGTGCCAGAGACATCCACAACTTCTGAGAGTTCACAGAGCTGCTACAGAGTTCCTATAGACTCACTGTAGGTTTAGTGCATTTTCTGGTTGGGAACACCAGCTTGGCACTTGCAAGAGGCTGCAAGACTAAAAAGAAAAAAAGCAACAACAAAGAAAACAGCCATAAACCTCTGCACTTAAAATTAGTCCCAAGGCTTCTTATATGTAAGGGCAGTCCCAGCAGCATAAGAAGGGTGGCTGCTCTCTGTTGTATGGCCCTCAATGAGGTCACACCACAATGCAAGCCTGCCCCTCTGCCAGCACAGATGTTTCTCTTAAGGCTGGACACTGGCATTTACATCACTAAAGAGGAAAGGGAATAGTTTGACCCTAATGATCTTCCTCCTATTGATAGATACGCACCAACCTCAGATTTCCTACCACCTCTCCCATGTTAAGTGCTGGCAAAGGAGATATAAATATTTACTGAGATTGAGCTGCCTGAGAATACCCTCACTGCTCCAAAGGTGCCAGTTTACCGAATTCCACAGGGTAATTAATTGCCTCTGTAGTCCCAGATAGCTCTGACAGAGGTCTCCGAGGCCAGCCACTTCTCCTTGGTGTTTGACTTTGGTGATCAGCCCAGATGAAACCAGTGTAAACTGATCGTGTGGATAACAACAGCCCACTTCACATGAAAGCAGCCTGCTGTGGGGGAACAAGGGGAGATGTCAGGCTGGAGAGGACATGCACGTGGCAGCACACAAAGGAGAGCTGGCCATGCCTTATTTACCTTCAGTTTTTGCTTGCACTGCCCTTAGTGGCAATGAGCTCCCACATGCACCAGGATAACCTGCCAGAAGCACTGCACGGCGTATGAATCTTTGCATGGAAGTGCTGCCTTGAGGGCCCCCCCCCTTTGATGAAGCACCTCATATTATTCACCCTGGAGCCTCTGACACTGAAGAGAAGGACCCAAGAAGGGAGTGTTCTATGAATCACAGAGCATCCTGAATTGGAAGGGACCCACAAGGATCACTGAGTTCGATTCCTGGCTCCACACAGAACCACTCAAAATCAGTCATGGAGGAGCTGACCATGGAGTAATAATGCTTTTAGCATTCAGGGGCTGCTGCCTTTTGAGTTGAAGATTCTCCAGCTCTTCTGGTAACAGCACGGCCAGCCCAGAGCCCGGGGCCATGGTCTGAACCTACTGCAAAAATGGTTGGGCAATGGCCTCCAGACCTCACAAGAAACAGAGAAACACCTTCACTCTCCTCCCAGCCACCTCGTGCCTCCATGTCCTGGGCCTGAGCTGATGCATGATTTTCTGCCTCAACAACCAAAACCACTTTTTCTTTTATCCTGCTCATCCTCCTCCTGCAGATGAGCAGAGCTCAGATCCAGGAATGCATTGACGCAGGACTCGATGTCAAAGCAGTTCATAGCCATGGGGATTACTGAGTTCTGCTTTATATAAGTCGGTTCCAGTTGTAACTACGTGTTTGTAATTCAGGGAAATAAGTGTTCTTGGCAAAAAACTACAGACTATTTGGATTCTTATGCCACAGCCATAACCTTAGCTTCTAAATGCTTGGTAATGACTGCAGGACAAGAATTGCACATCACAGGGGACACAGCAGGATCCCAGCCCTGCAGGCAGCAGTGTGCCTTTGCACAATCCCTGGCTCCCCAGATCCAGTGCCAAATCCAGCAGTACATTTCAAGGGCTCCTAACAGTGAGACTTGGGATTCTTTCCATTTTTAGATCATTTTGCATTTTTTTTTTTTTTTTTTAAATACTACCATGACCTAAATTACAGCATCGTTTGGAAAAGGGGATCACTTTTGGAATGAAGCAAAAAAAAAAAAAACCCAACCAACAAACCAAGTGATCACTAAGGCAGGGAAGGGAGAAGCACCAGCTCCAGCCAGCTGCTAAACTCTCCAGGAGAGAAACTGCCTTCAAGGCCTGATAGATGGAATCAATCCCCGCTGAAGGATAAGCATGCACCAAACATACGATGAGATGCAAGATATACGGAAAGAGGAAGTTGTGCAGGTCAGGACCATGCATGGTACTGTGCCTGCCTTGCATCCTATTGCATCTGGGCACCCTCAGGAGTGAAATGACTGTCAGGGTAACCTCTGGACCTGCATCTTGCTTTTCATCCCATGGCAAATGCTTCCCCAGGCCTGCTGTGCATCAGTGCAGCATGGACACAGGAACCCACTCAACTGAAAAAGAAGTTTCCTTCTCACCAATGCTAAAAATGCACATTAGTTCATGAAGTCATCCCTCCTCGGGATGCCCGGTGCCGCTCAAGCTATTAAATTGACCACTTTTTAAGGAGAACAGAGTCTGAGAGTGTCACACTTAGAAAGGAAAATAAGCTGACACAGTCTCTCTTTTCTAAACACAGAAACCAAACAAACATACATCTTAACATCAAATTCTCCTCCCTTTCCCCACCTTAAATCCACAGAGGCTCAACTATACCTTGTTGATGACTGAACTGCCAAATTCCAAGTTTTAAATTAAAGCTGCCTTTGAGCTACAAGAGCTCAAAAAAGCACTTAAGACCGCAGAACAGCCAGCTATGTTTTTTCCCTTTTTGTCTTTTTATACTTTTATAATCTGATGCCTGGTGCAGTAAAGAAGGCAGCAATGTAAAAATGGCCCTTTGGCCCAATATATATTTTCCCTCTGGAGCTTTGAGCTATATCTTTTGATTTAATAGGACTCAAAACTTGTTTTTAGCACTGCAAAGCTTATGGAGCTAAGGAGAAGCTTGAGCCTATCCTGAGTCTGAAGTGAGTACCTATACGGACAAACAGTACATTCTGGGCAGGGAGGTTACCCAGCCACTAACCCCAGCAAAGTGCAATGGTATGGCATGGCAGATGGATGTTGGTCCCTGTGTCTCATCCTAGCCCACTTTCCCCAGCTATCCTGCCAGCCCCAGAGGACAAAGCCTCCAGCACAGCACCACTGGCAGCCATACCTGCACCTTGTCAGCATGTGCAGTGCCATCATGGGTGCAGCCTGCCCACTGCCCAAGCATGCTAGAGAAGGCAGCCAAAGAATTCTCACTGCAGTTTTGGTCAAGCTGGCTCATCTCCCCATGCTGGGTCTGAAGGTGCACTGACAAAAAGCAATCACCTCTCTTCCTGGGGGTATGGTCATTTATAGGTGCTGGAAAAGCAGGGATCCTATTGGAAAAGAAGGGGGCAGCATAGGCAAATTAATCAAGTAGCTTGGAATGAACTGAAATGTTTGAGAGGAAAGAAGGTATATGATGAATGAAGGACTGCAGCACTGTGATATAAGGCAGAGCAGCTGGAAAGCAGACAAGATGTACACGGCAGGACTTTCTCAGTTTCTGTCAGAATTTCAGAGTTGTCCCACGTATAATCAAAGAATATTAGGAAATTATGGTCACAAAATAAACAAGAGAGTTAGGCAAAGTAGACTATGATAACAAAAGAAAATAAATAGAAGGCCTTCTTATCCAGGGCTCACCCACAAAACACCAGTAGAGGCGATCTCCAGCAGAGATCCTTCCCCACTGGCAGCCACCTCTAGGAGAGGTGCAGCCAGGCTCCACTCTTTCTGGCAGCACAGCTGAATTGCCTTCACCTGTGCTTCTCTGGCTGACTCATGGCTCGCCTCAAGTGATCAATCAGAGGTTCAGGCCGTGACTCAGCAGTTCCCATACATCCCACCATCACGTAACAGCACTCCTAAGGTTGTTGTACAACACCTGCAGTGTGCAAACTTTCCACAGCAAACAAGCAAGTCTGCTTGCACAGCTGAAAACATACATCACCATTTACATGGCTGTTCCCTTTGGGGGGAAAAAAAGAAATCTTGTGTTGTTCTACCAGCTTTTCCAAAGGAAACCAACAGAAGATCCTGCTAAAAATGCATGCGTGAAGTATGCTAGAGCTCAGTGTACACCAATATTGAGTCTTGTAAATTCGGTATTTCACATGGTGTGAGTCTAGGCAAAAACTGAATTCAATGTCTGTGATTTCACAGATGGTCTGTATTCCAGCCCAGGTTTGAGGACTCCTGTAAGACCCCTTACATGAGATTCCTTCTCCCGTTATACTGCAGATGCAACCTGCACCCCCAAAGAGCAGCATCCCACTTCAGATCCCCTTTCTTGCCTTTGTACATCAATGCAAAAAGAAACATCCCAAGAAGCGACCCCAATTCCCAGCCAGAAAGGGCTTTCCATGATTACCTGTGACAGTTGACACCCTGGAAACATCCTGAGCCTGAGTGGAGCGGTTTCGATTTTGCTGCCTGCGCCTGCTTGTCGCTGACCTCGTAGTCCGGACGTGGACTTCGCTCACTTTGAAGAACGCCACCATGAAAGGCTGCTTGTCATAAGGGCCATCTCGCCCTATAAGGCCTGCTTCTCTAGGATTTACACTGAAACCTTCAAATCGAACAGGAGAGTTAGAGAAATTGCGCAGTTGGATTGCTATTTCCAGAGCTGCGGCATTCCCAGAAGCACTATTTCCTCTCTTCTTGATCACGCTGTTTCTCTTCTATTGCTTCCCTTCTGCCACTATAACCTATTGACACTTTTACAACAGCAACCTGTCCACCCGAGACAAGAGGCTCCATCGTGGCACTCAGCTCTTTGTACTCCTGTGGTACTTCTACTCCATTTTAGGTCTTAAATAGGTATAGAGAAAGATACATAAAACACAAAGCCTGATTGTCTCAGGACATTATTCTGCTGCTGGTGAAACACAAGGAGCAGAGAAGGGTTTAGGAGATCTTTGAGGAAAGCAGAGGGCAAAGAAAAAAGGTGTATTGGTCAGAACACAGGAACGGGCCCTCAGCACATTTGGGGAGGCACTAACATTTCCTCAGGGAATAGAGTGGACAATCCTTCTGGTCACATTTGACCCCACAAGCATACCAAACTCTAAGATGAAGTGATAAAAAGAAAACATATAATTAGAGGCTTGTTCCTGTAGAGATAAGACGTCGTTGTCTTTTGTTGTGATCTCGTGCTCACCTAGATCTTTTCTGTCCCCACTGCTTATCCTCTAAAACCCAATTTCATATTCCCTTGCAGACTCTTCTCTCCTTTTCCACCTTTCAAATTCCTGTGAAATGCTATCATTTCAGCTGCCCTCACCAGCCCACAAGGGCAGGTTGGTTGCTCATTCCCAACATCAAACTGGCTGCCATTAACACCACTTCCAGACAGCATCCAAAAGGCTTGTGAGATGAACTCGCATTAACTGATCCATGACCTACCGTCGCGGGTCACCACGCTCAGCTGGAGTCCCATGTTGTGCTGAGGATTCATCACCCACATGTTACTGGTGGCAGTGACATCAAACTCCAACCAGCCCTCCTCCGAAGCCCACACTGCCCGTGTATCCAGCAGAAACAGGTCAGAGGCTCTGCAAAGAAGAGCAATGACAAGATAGTGATATCTGGGTTTTTCTCCCCTAGCTTTTGCTGGTACAGTGCTGGGGGAAACAAAAGCAGAAATCATTAAAAGAAATATTTACAGCTATTAAAAAACAACCCACAAACTCTGCCTGTTTGTATCCAGAGTTCTTTCACACCATGCACATGCTTCTGCATGTGAAACAAGATTGCAAAGTTTTTTCCACTGTTTTCTAGGCTGGAGGAAAAGGAATCTCAGTCCTTAGGTCTGGGCGTTTCTCCATCAGCAAGAGATTCATAAGCCACTCTTCTTCCTGAAGAGAGTAATTCTAGCCCTGGCAGGATAGCAGTCAAATTACCAGCACTTCCAGGCATTCAATGACTTTTTTGAAAGGGCTTTAGTGGTTTCAGCCCAACTTCCACAAGGCAGATCTACCACAGTTGACAAAAATAAAAATTAAAAAAAATCAAGCAATACGCCAAGCATCAAAAACTGAAACAAGATGAACTACCATATGGCCCATAAAAACATTTTGCTATGGTTTAGAAACATGGATTAGAGAGGGTTGTTCCAAGGATGTTGGTACTGGCTCTCCTTCCTAGGTTTCAGCTTCAAATGCTTTCAAATCTATGCCTTTTCTGCAGAATCAAGCAAGCCCAAAAATTTAGTTCAATGAAATCAACTGTAGAAGGACCCAGAGAAATCCTGTATACATATTACATGCATAACTTTTCTGTATAAGAGAGTTATGATTCCTGTCCTTAACAGGGGATCAGAGTCACAAAGTGGATACCAGGCACCAGTCTCATCTCCACTTGCCTATCCCCCTGTGGATTTTTTTTTCTAACAATAACTTACTGGAAAAACAGAGTACCTATCCCTTCCACCCATCAAAGGTTAACTTCAGAAAAAATAAGTTTTGATTGGGTTACATTTTATTTTTGGCCAACTGCTATGTCATACTGCCCAGCAGCTTGGTTTACATGACATCACACATGGAAAAATAAGCACTTAAGTATATTAGGGCTCCTCGTGCAGCTATTTTTACAACGTGGAGGCCTTCCTCTGCCTCACTGGTAGCCGCACTCTGTGGTTGACTCAGCAGCCTTCCCCACAGGAGTCTTTGCCACCGCTCCTCTAGTGGAAAGAGGGCTCAGGGATGACTCCGACCTTCTCCTCCAACTGCAGCGAGTGGTCAGGGCATCTATCCCAAATCAAATAGCTCTGGCTGCAAAGCTGCTTGGAGCTCTGTAAGATCAAACCCTGTATAGGCCTTCACGAACACTCAAGCATATGGAATTAGTCAACTCTGCAAAAATGTAAAGAGGAGGCTTAGACCTGAATTCACAGAAACACACACACATACATAGAATGGTTTGGGTTGGAAGGAACCTTTAAAATCACTTAGTTCCACCCCCCTGCTATAGGCAGGGACACTTCCCTCTAGACCAGGTTGCTCAAAGCCCCATCCAGCCTGGCACTGAATGCCTCCATGGAGGGAATATCCACAACCTCCCTGGACAAATTCCCATTGCCTTGCACTTTATAAAGGAACTTGGCCATCACAGACCTATAAAGCCAGAAAGGACCAATTGTCATTCATCCTCTGAACTTCCAGCAGGATCAACTACATCCACATCACTCCTGTGAGATATTTGCCTGACCTGATCTCACGGATTTCCAGTCTCTAGAACTTTACCATCTTTCCAGGAAGTCATGCTTCACTTGAAGGTTTTCTGTTTTGTTCTCTATTTTATCTATAATTTCTAACTAAAATGACATAAAAATCTTTTCTCATAACAACCTCGAGTCTCCAGTCTTTCCTTGCAAGTCATGTTTTCTGGACTCAACTATTCTCACTGCTATTTTATAGACCCAGCTTTGATCAAGATCCGACGGATCCAGAGCACAGTGGAGGGATAATCTTCACGTGTCTCAGAGACTGTACTTCTACTTGCATACCACAGAACAGTATTTTGGCTTTTTCACAAAACCCATGCTGTTAACTCATGATCGCCTTGTGATTCACTATAATCCTTACATTCATGCTGCTGAACTGCAGAGTGCCCAGTCATTTCCTAGGGTGTACTTACATCAATGAATTATCATGCCTAAATGTAACTCTTCTTTCTACCAAATCACACTTTTTTTTCCTCCAGCATTACAGATTTGCCTTCCACTGGGTCTTCCCCATCTCAGTGTCTTCTAAAAATATAATAAGCAAACTGTCTGACCAAGGTACAGTGCTACCAAATGAGAATGCTCCACTTCAGCCCAGTATTTCACACTGTCTCTGGGCAAATTTAAATTCATTCATTAAATGCAGAAAAAGGGACAAGTGGTCTTTCCAATCCAGTTAATAATTTCTAAAAATGAAGAGTTCATAAATACAGGACTGTTTTTTATTCAGTTTCTCCATTCAGCTGGCTTTTGCCCTGCTTGGCTAGATGAAGCAATGCAGATTCAGGTATTGCAGATACCATGCATACCAGATAGATATTAGCATGTAACATGCTCATATTTTCTGCCTAAGTCTGTTTTCAGTTAATGTTTGTCACTTGAACCTCACCAGGCTACAAAACATTGTGACTTGGCATTCCTCTGCTTCTAGAATTATGTGGGAAACCACGGGAACCTTCCTGTAGGGATGGCTTACAGAGGGGAACAACCTGCAACTGCTGCCATTTGTGGCAACACAGCTGCAAACAGAAAGACAGGCTTCAGTGATGTGAATCCCATACTCCTCATCTTGCTCCTAATACATTCACATGGAAATGAAGCCACCTAACTGCATTTGCCCATCTTTTTTTTTTTTTTTTTCCTCTTGTTTTTTCCTCAAATTCTGCTTTCTAAAGACCACAGAGAACATTTTTATTCCAATCCTCTCCTATTAGGTCTGCAAAAGAAGGAAGGGAAGTGTAGAAGCTATTGGTACTGCATAGCCTTACTCCCATTCCTGATTCTGGTCTCTAGGCTGACTGTGGCAGGGACCATTTTTTTTCTCTTGGTTTTGCTTACTGGGTCCATACTCTCCAACCTTACCAGTTTCAAAAGTTGGAGCCCACACACAGCAGACAAGCAGGAGTCTCCTGCAAGCGAAGGATGCTGCTGGATAAAGGAAAAAGATCTGAAAATGGCAACTACACCTAGTGGAGACAGTCTGCCCCCACTGGTATATGCATCAGCTTCTTGTCTGCGCTAAACAATGCCACAGATTTCCCCTTACAGCCAGGCCAAGAAGGAAATAGTTTGGGAAGAATGCAGACACCATGTTGGAGAGTGCTGTCCACAAGCACATGCAAGCCCATATTCAAGGTGAAGTCTTAAGAGTGGACAAGGTGAATCTTCTCTGCCTAAACCTGCCTCAGGGTACCGTTACTACACTGTTCGACAGTCTCACTTATATTTTCAGTCTGCCTAACCATCTGGATAAGTTTAATTAACAACTTCCATTATGACGGTGCTGTAGGCATAATATATATTATTAAAGACAAACAAAAGGAACTAAGCCTGTGAGCTGAAAAAGCTTCCTGAGACAAGACAGGACATTAATCATAGAATGGCTTAGGAGGGACCTTAAAGCCCACCCAGCTCCAACTCTGTGCCATGGGCAGGGCTGCTCCCCACCAGCTCATGTTGTTCAGAGTGCCATCCAACCTGGCCTTGAGGCTCCAGGGATGCAAGCTTCTCTGGGCAGCTGTGCCAGCATCTCACCATGCTCTGTGTAAAGAATTTCTTCCTATCATCTCGCCTAATTTCCTCTCATTTGGTTTAAAGCCATATAAAGTCAGTCCCCTCCTGTAATCCCTTCAAGTGCTGACAAGCTGCAACGTGGTCTCCACAGAGGAAGATGCAAGCTAAGGATGTCTAACGCAAACTAGGATCTCTCTGTCCAGGTTCAGGGCCCAAGATACTGCCTCAAGTCCCAGGAAAGAAATGGAGGTCTTTCCGTGGCCTTCAGAAGACACCGGAGGAGGACTGAGAAGCTAAGGTCAACAAAGTAATCACAAGTGGCTGCAGTAAACAGAAAGTACACAGTTTACTGTAGAAATGGAGCCTGTGTGATTCAGACAGCAGGATTTAGCTCCGGTGTCCATGGAGAGTAATATGATTTGTCAGATATAAATATCAGATATAGCTACTATTCTTAAAACCGGCATCCCAACCATGCACTCAGGGCATTTACAGGAGAAACAGCTTGCATTTAATTTCAGTGCTTTTTACTCCGTAAGAAAAATATTTTGTTAACTTAAACCTCTGTGTAAACCTTTCAAGAAAATGTCTCTGGGTGTTAATTCTCTTTAATTGAACACTAATTAGATTAGAATTTAGTCAAATTAGTAACCAGGTCAAGTGATTAATCTAAGTAACTATACTTAGTGAAACATTCCCATTAAAATAATTTCTCTGTTTTGGCTGCACATTACAACATGGAACTTTGCTACACCAAAAACACCAAAGCTATAAAAAGCTGACTATAAAGACGCATATGTTGAGCTAAATTTTCTACTTTCCCACCCTCCCTGGCCTTTTTTCCCTGAGAAGGCAGGAGTTTTACCAGGGAGACAGTGAGAATAAACAGAACTCTCACCTTCAAAATGACCAAGTTAAAGGTCTCTTATTTTAATTACAGAGCTCAGAACAACATTTTTGGCCCAACTTCAAAGCTTGCAATTACCCAGGTGTTTAAAGGATTGTTACGCATCAACAGCCATTTACCAAAGCATTAATTACTTTAAATCTCTAAAACTTTCCTCATCTGAACCTTTTTGTTTACTTTTCTTCAAAGGCAAGTTGACATAATAGTCTAGACTGCCTAACAGCAGTTTCTCAAAAGGGAATTTTGAACAGAAATGCATGGGATTTACATTTTAATTAACACACTTAGTAAATACTATTTTCTTCTGAGTCCCTCTGGATATGAGTCTTTAGTGTGAACAGACACTACCTCTCTATAAAAATGATTCTGCACATAGCAAACTATGAAGATTATTTGCTCTTATCAACTAGTGACAAATAACTGCACTTATACACTTCTTACAGAGGCGAATGGAGCTCTACGTAGAATAAAACCTGGAAATCACAGCCCTTTCAAAACTGTAGATCCACCATCTTTCAAAAGATGCAAGTCCATTAACTCTTAAAAAATGTTATTATTTATAGAACATATTGTATGTGAAGCTCATACAGCATGAGGCACTGCCAACAGATACTATATAAAGTCCTAACAACTTTGTATGTTTAAATAATCATTACTCCAGAGATTTAAAAGCACCGTAGAAAATCTCATCCATCAACGCTCATTCATGCACAGAGCTTCAGGCAAGGAAATGCCTGCACCTGCAACAGGCTGTCATGGAAAGCAAAGGCAATCTCTATCGTTATAGGGAAAAGAAGAAAGCATCTGTTTAACTGACTTGAAGAAGCTATGCCGCCTCTGGGCCAGGGAAAAGGATGTGCCCATCCTATAAGAAGTTTTTAGAAATGTGAAAGAAAATATTAGATGCTTCCAGCCTGCAAATGAAGATATTTCCAGAACTAAACAGGAGGCCAGCAACTGGGTACTAATTTGAAGGGAAATGCATAGAATGGAGTGCAGGAACGCATCTGAAGGGACAGGCAGGTCAGCTGGGCTTCACACTGCTCATCCCACCACTGCTTTGTCTGATAAAAGCTCCCAGGTGCTGAAAAGGCTGTCCTGTGTCACTGCAATTGCCCCTGCAGGTAAAGTCTGCAGGGGTGTGAGGTTAACTCCTGTAGACTCACTGGAAGAGCAGAGGGGTTTAAAGGCTGCACCTGGCAAAGAGGTGAGAAACCTTGAGCTGGCTGCTGGATGTGGCTCCCTCAGCCCAATAGTGGGGAAAGCTCAGCCTACACGTCCGTGATAAATCCCAGCAAAGCCAGCACTGATATTTGAATGCAAGGGTGTTTCCTCACATCCAGCATATCCAGGTTGTGAATTTCACAGCTCTCAGGAATGAACATTTCACCCACAACAGTGAAAAAAAAAAAACATCAGCCCAGATCAGATGCATAGGGCTCATATTTCTTATTTCCCTGACAATGATTTAAGGATGCTAGAAGGACCTTGTAGTTGTAGTGAAGGTTAAGAGTACAACTCCTCAGCATTTCTGAGCCATGGAGGAGAGTGTAAATGTATGTAAGAGAAACAAGGTGCTTACATAGCATTCTTTAGTTTTAGCAGAAAAAGCCATCTGGTTATGGAACTGTTAAGTCTCATCCAGAATAACTGTGACTTTTGAACTACTAAAAACAACCACCCGACAACACAACAAATTGCATACACACAGTGGGAGTCAAACTGAAATGCTGACAGACACTTCTCTATAGCATCATGGAAACAGCTCTATCATACACAAATATATGCACACTGTATACAAACCTGACCCTAACTTGAAACAGATTGATGCTGGCTTTGTCATCTGTGTTACACAACCCAGTCCAAAATCCAGTTGAGGACAGTTATTTATTTTTTAAGCTATAAACACTGCCGGCAAATCATTTTGCCCTTTAGATTAGAAGCTCGGATTGTATTTGTATAAATATCCTGTTGCAAAGAGGAAGACTTTATTGCCTGCCGTAACAGGCAGCTAAAAAGTGATGACAGCCTTAACCCTTCCGGAGCTGCGCTCAGCAGAAGAACGTGCTCTTCAGACAGTGGCTGGGGAGGGCACCCTGATGTCCACATGTGTCTCATCACATCGGAGGAATCTTTCTCAAGTTCTTATATTTCATTCCAGGTGCAAATGAAACTGTTTAATAAATGCTGGCCATTAAGGTATGGTATCTGCCTTTGATCACTAGCACAGGCCTCTGTGTTTTTCATAGATCGGTTGTTTAGACAGTGGAGGAGTGTTGCGAGGTCTGCATTAACAGGATATTTACACTTGAAAACACACTGATGATCCAATCTGAGGACTAACATCTTTGATCAGCCACAGACTGCCTTCCCTCCCTGCTCCTGACCTGACACCTCACTGGGTGAGAGTGAGGAAACATGGAGAAAGGAGAAAAAATTAATGATCTGTTTCCAGAGACAAACTAATTTCCTCTTTTCCCTTGCAAAGGTCTCACTTACATAGCAATCCAATCCCAAAAGCTATTGGAAGTCACAGAGGGCTTTGCTGGTCTTCCACAAAACCAGTTCTTCACCTCAGAAACAAGGCTATGTTTAGCCCAAGAGGGACAAGCATCATCTCTCCACTTTCTACACATACCAATAGAAGGGAAAAAAAAAAATAGAAGAAAAAATCCCACCCCAGCTTTCAAACAGGCCACAGTCTATCTCGATCCCCAAAGCCATCCCACTCAGAATAAACCAGAGGCTACCCCAGCACTGCCACGCTCATCTCCACCCCGCAGTCCAATCCACACAACCAACAGCTGACCTATCCTGAAGGTTTCATTCATCTCTCTGCAACATCCCACTAGCATCTCCAGCAGTTTGTGCTACGACAGAATGCGGCTGCGAGCCGTGGTTTGGTTATAAAACAAAAGCTTAGTTTCCAGGCACTATTTTTTTTAACCTTACGAAAGGGTGGAAGGAATGGGGAGATGAAAATATTACTGACACAAGTGAGTCAGTATTAAAAATGTTTTCTTTTTGAAGAGAGAATGTGCTCAGACCACACTGTCCACAATGTGTGTTTCATTGCCTGGAGACTCCGTGAGTATCGCTTTCATATTTCTGATTGCTTTTAACATGGAGAGTGCCAAGTTGCTCCCTGAAGGTTTCCTGCTGTTTCAATAAGCATTGATCTCTGAGCATCCACACTCTTTCTGTACACACCCCTACCTAAGAGACCGTCTCAAATGGCTGCACATAATCTTTTCTTTTAGCCTTGCCTATGTTGGCAAAAATAAGTTTGATAATTCAGCAGAAGATAGAGATTTTAAGTCTCAGGTTTTGCTTTGCTTGTAGCCAACATGCTGTGCCCTATGGAGTTACCAGCAATGCCCAGTGATTCTGCTAAACAGAGCCCACATTTGGATTGGAGTCACACGCTGATGCTGTTATTCCCTAGATTATCTTCTTGTTTTTTTGTTTAAGGAATTCTGAACTCAGCCACTCCCTTAAACTTCATCAAAACAAAGGGATACTTCCATGCTCAGGTGATAATTTGGATATACTGAATCTTCCTCTTTACCCTCTTTACAGATCTCCCACCCTTGCAAACTCATTTCTTTGAGAGGAATGGAACAGTTTTTTTCATTTACCTTTTTTTCCTCAGTGGTGAACACTACCTTTATGAGGAGGTTAAAATCCATTTATGCCAGATGCCCTGGTAAGAGCTGTTTGCAACCAAAAGTATTTTAGTATCTACAAATAATTGTCACAGACAACTGTTAACCTCATAAAAGCCACAATTATGATGGTGCCTTTGAACTTTCTGTTGAGACTGTCAACACTGTCTGAACATCATTTTCTGTGGCCTTCAGAGGTGAACTTTCCTAAGCAGAAGGAATATTTGCCAACAGAACAAGACGAAGAAAGTTGCTACTTCAACTCCTTATATGTCACCTGCTAGCTCACGAGTTAAACATCAAGATCAGTACAGACTCTTCTTTACGCAATAAAATATCATCATATGTCAGGAAATATCAGGCTGTTATTCAAACTATTAGTCTAAAGGAAGTGTGACACAATATTTTTTTTTAAGTCAAAGGCAGCTGTTATTTTTTGGCTCATAAGATGTCCACTAAAATGCAACAGAAGCCTTACAAATATTTAGCAAGTTCCTTCAAAAAATAGTGCTAGGTTTTTTTTTTTAACCTTCTACAGTTTTCAGCAAGAAAAGAAAACTCCTTTAGGCATCCTAGAAGAATCTGAGGCAAAACAAACAACCAAAGAGAAGAGATTTTTTCCCCCTACTAAAAGATATTAGCAAACAACTGTGATTTTTTACTGTTTGTCTTCAAGAATGTTTATCATCCACAGCCTACCCACGTCACCATGTCAGTGTGACTGTATGTTTGAATCTCCAGCAGGAACAGCAGCTAACAGAGTCAGAACTTACACTGAAGGCAACACTGAGGGTAAGCTGCTTCTAATACTCTGACTGTCTTTTACCACCTGCTTATTTTAATACTGAGAGGTTGATTCATATATATACTTCTATATACAGATACGTACAAAGAATTCCTACATGTGTACACATTTATACACAAGCACGTTTTCACATATGTTTGTATATTTAATATGAAGACAATATGGTCCTTTGGGCTGAAAGGACAACGTGTGAAGAAGGTCACCTCCTTTTCACAGCTGCAAGAATCAATGAGCCACATTTTGCCACTTCTGATTCACAGACGGTGTGACAAGTCTTGTAGATTCACCTGAATCACGAGTTCCTTTAGCTAAATATATCCCTCCTTCCCACCAGGAAAAATAAATAAAGAAAGGAGTAAAAGAAAGAAAAAGAGAGCTTGGAGAGGCTGGATGAGTCAGAGGTCAGTAATGAACTACTGACACTCATCTCTAGGTCAGCAGTTCACAGTGTATCCATGAAAGGAAGGATGGTGAGCTGCTGGCAGTCTGGACCTAGATGAAGGTCCAGTCCCTATTTCCCTATTTCCAGTCCCAATTGCATGTCAAACAGCAGGAGGAAGGAGGACCAGTTTATTCATCATGAAAGAAATGATACACTCACCAGCTTCCCACTGAGTCTAGTTTGGAGACCAGCATCCAGGAACCTGCTCATTACATGCAAAGGTCTTTTGCAGCCAGCTCTGCTCAGCACACATGAAGGCTGAAGCACTTCCTTCCAAGGGACATGAATTGCAACTTCACTGCACAATCTGCTTTTTGCAAGTTTCTGGCATGTTGCTCGAAATAAACATACAAAGTGCCAGCACCATTCCTGTATACAGAACTAAGAGCTAACTTCCTAACAAAGATTTCATGAATTTGTTAGTAAGGTTTGTCTATCCTGTGATTTATTCTCTTTCTTGCAGTGTATTACTTGCTTGTTCAGGTTACTCTAAAAATTGTTATAAACGCATAAAAGTTATCATTTCACTTTAAAAGAGACAGGCCTGACCTACTCTGTGCTCTTCTTTGCTGACCATCACCAACAGATTATCTACCACTTCCATCAACACTTGGCAGAGATTTTCCTCCAGATCCAGAGATGGGGTCTGTCTACGTGAAATCTAAAACAAGCTAACACAATTATTTTTTTTCCCCATAGATGAACAATGCAGATAACATCTGTGGAATGTGCATGACCATCTGACTTCCTTCTATTCTTCACGTGGCACTGAGGTACTGTTATCCCAAAAGACACTCCAGCCTACTCACAAAGGGAACAATATCCCCAAAAACACGTTCTTCACTATCACATGTGTAATATTTCTCTTTGCCTTCCCAAAGGCCACACTCCCCACAGAATAACAGTTAGCTGCTTGATGTTGCCCTCATGACAGCTCTTCCTTGCCTATCACATCATCGCTGAAAGCCCGTGAGTGGCTTTGTACCTGTGGTCAGCATGTTGAACTTTCTCTTGCCTTATTTGTTCTAGAGTTGGTCAAGATTGCACTAATCACTTGTAATTTGCAAAATGGCTATGATTTTTATTCAGGTAGTATCAAGACGAAATGGGCTACATGTATTTCAGTACGCATGAGCAATGCCAGAATATAATGTCTGTGGTTTATAATTCTGTGGCCTCGCACCAGATTCTTGCTCTTTGTACTGCCATCAAAAAAGTCACACCATGGACTTTCTCGGCTGAGGCCCTTTTTGCAATCCAGTATGCCCATTTCCCACAAGGGAAGCACTGTGCAGTGACACATCTTGTTCTTGTGCACAAAACTTAGTCCCACTGAGCATTCCTTCTGGCATCATCCCTCTCCAGGACAGGAGGTGATGGCCTACCTGTTTGGATGTTCCTGCAGCACTTGGTAGATGCTGATAAGGAAAGTTTGGTTTTTAAAGCTCTCCACAACGCAGTCCTTGTAGATCCGAAACTCAGCAGCTGTGACAGCCTCACCCTCGGGAATCTGAGACAAATTGAACTTGAACTCCTTGTGGTGCTGCTGGTGAGGGGTGAACTCCTTGTCGTACTCAACTGCAGATGGGAAAGGAAAGACAAAAATGAACCGTGAATAAAACTTTAAAAAAATGGACTCCACAAGCTGCCACCTGTTCCTTCAAAACAGGAATTATATTTATTCTCCACACACAGCCTTGGTATGTGCCAGGAAAGCTTATGCAGCTAAGGCCTTTCAAATACAGTACTTGGAAAAGATAAATGTTCATCTTCTCTAGCCTGTTCCTTTGAGATTTCTTTTTTTACTTTCTTTGCCTAGTGAAATATGACCATGCATTTTTCTCCTGATTAAATCCACAAGAACTCTGAAGCTATGACCTCCCTTGGCATTTTCCACCCATGGATCTCCATACTCTTTATGGCATTTCCATAATTCTCACGTGTCTCTTCCAGCAGTGGAGACCATTAGCTCCATTTTGTTTTAGTATATAAAGGCAAAGACAAAATTAAGTGCTAGCAGGAGGTCAATCTGTTCACTAGTGATCCTAAAAGCTGCTGTTTTCTTGCTCCCGGGTTTGTGCTTTAGCCATGAGACCTCCTTATGATTTGAGTAAGATTAACGTGGCATTCCTCTCAAAGGCCAAGGCCAACCAAACATTTGGGTGCCCCTTCCTTTTGCAGGAGCTTATTTGAGCCTGAGAGAACCAAGGAGGGATCATCTTTTCTGCAGTCGTCCTCCCTGGCCTCAGACCTCCTCAGGTAAGCTGCCACGTACAGAGTTTCAGGTGCGAACCAGAAATCCTCCTTCTCCTTGCCTGAGGATTTGTATTTTCTCTGTTTTGGGTGCCCTCTGCAAATTCTACTTCTCATCCCAAGCTTGTATCATTTGACTGCAACTAGTTATAGTTTGAATTCAATTAATTGCTCAATATTTCTAGTTTTCTGTTAGAAATCGCTTAAAACATCAACACATTACATAAACACACGTAACTATATTTTTGAGGCCCCAGGGAAAAGAAAAACTAAACCCAAAAAATAATTCCCACCCATGTAACTGAGGCATTATACATCAGTGATGAACAAGTCACCATTACACTATCATTAAGAAGATGATCAAACTCAGGGAAGGCAGTGATGGAAGCATAGATTCGTTCGCACTTCAGTGCTGTGCTCACTTTTTGTTGCTTTCTTTTCCCTTCTCCTCTTTGATGCATCAAAGTGCAAGAGTGTTCCTGAGACTACCCTCACAACACACTATGAGGTAAGCTGCAGTCCCCATTTTACAGACAGGATACTGAGTCACAAGGAGATCGATGTGTCCCGCTTGTGTCGGGGCCAGGAATGATGGCCTACGCACTTGACGTTCGTTGCTTTATTCATGGGTGACCTTCTTGAAGAGCAGATGTATCTACTAGCTGCTGGAAATGGCCCACAGAGATTTTCCTCTCTACCTTTCCCAATTGCCTATTCCTCTTCATCCCCCAGTCTCAGTTTCGTCAGTGTCCTCTCCCTTTCCTCTGGCAGCCCTTTCGTGTGAGCCGCCTCATCTGGCTGGACAAGCGTCCTGGCTCCCTCTGAGACACTTAGTCACATCCTTCTCTTTGAAGCTCGCCTGGAAATCCTTTCACCTCCGCATGGCTGCTGCAGAGCACTTTGCGGGACACCGCGCCTCAAGGTGCTGCCTTAGCAGCTGCCACAGGGCGAAACAAATTACCGGCCAACAGATCCTTTGGCACTCTCACAATGTTATCTGGGTAGTTTGGATGTCAAAAGACCGAAAGATGTGGGTGACTGGAGCCTGTGACTTCCAGAAAGGAGGTGGTAATACTCAGCATCTCAGTCACTGCACCAAGTCAAACGATGCAACACCATCAAGGAATTAATTCACCCGCCACCTGGAGCATCTGCTGCCTCTTAGTTAGCCAGTAGTGACCCAGAAATGTTGGACTGGTTGGTGTCACTCATGTGGGCACTGTGGGGAAGGAGAGCTGCCTGTTGACCCCACGCCTCGATGCAGGGCACGCATTCTGAAACAGCGTAGTTGCTTATTTTCAGGGTCCAACCACTCAGATGCCATGTTTGGCTGTCCACAGCAGAACAACATGCCCAGCCTGGCCGCTTGCTTGCAGCTACAACATGAGAGGATGTAATTAATGGTGAGAGAACGTCTACACCAGCTGTTTTGGAGAGACGGAGGGATGAAGCAACCAGTCTCAATTTAGAACTCACAACATCCTTGCTCGCGGGTGTAACAACCTGCTGAAACCCTCGTCCCTTCTAATATGGCCAGCAGGAAAGGGCACAATGCATCACAGAAAGGCTGCTTTTCCCCAGACTCATGGCTAAGAACAATGGGCAACAACCTCACCACATACTGTAAAGAAAGACCTATGAGGACAAGGGGAAGGAAGAACACCGTCAGTACTGGCAGCAGGCTACAAAACTTGCTGTTTAAATGGGATATAGATCTGCCCCTCTAATAAAAAGTCAATCACAAGCCACAGAAGGGGGAAAAAACACTCAAACCACAGAGCATCAGGAGTATCAGGTATGGTGTTTGACTCCGAGTACCCTTTCCCAGATTATAACTTGTGTGATATGTTTACAACAGTATTTTCCTGGTTTTTTTTTTAATTTTCTTCCTTTCCCCCTGTCCTTACGCAAGCACATCTGACAATCAGAGAAGCTGACCACACTGATTACAGAGGAAGCATTCAGACTGATTTTGTTATCAGGGCTGGCAGAGTAAACAACCTGAAACACACAAACAAGTAAGCCTTTTTTTAATCCTTCAGATTAAGCATTTTAGCTTCTTCTGTTACAGCAAAGGCACATTCAGAATGGCTCTAAGTGGATGGTGTCTTTCTCAACTATGTTCAGAAGTGTTCCTGCATCATCACAGGATGGAAAAATAAAACCTACATTAAGTTTGTATGAAGGGAGTATAAAAGTTTAATGAGTTGGAAAGTTTTTTTGGCTATGTATCTTCCCATGATACAATGGAGAGTGCTTTTTTTTTTTCCCTTGTGGGAGTGGTGAGATATTTAAGTTCTATATACTCATTGTCACCCCATCAAGTTCATAATCAACTGTTTTCATTCAGCAAGACAGCTTAAAAATATAAAATGCCAACAGTTCTTCTCTGGGGGCTTTTTATTCCCTGGAAACAGTTCATTTTTAACAAAGAAGTCAAGTTTTAGAACAGTAAATTTTGGAAAGGGAAGATCCGAGCTGCTGGTTCCCAGGATTACCCAGTTTGTATTGCTATCGCATTACATCACATCAGATGACCAATTATTCAAAATGCAGATAGCGCATGCCAAAGTGCAAGACAACAGCAAAAAGGAGGAATCATTTCTCAAGCTTCTTTCCAATCTTTTTCCACGCAAATTTGTTCAGGTTGGTCTGACCAGAGAGATGGTAAATCCAAAGCTGATTTCTGGCTGAAAATGGACGCAAGTCTCAGCTTCACAAAGCTGGCTGAATGCAAGGAGCGTTCCATAACCTATCCTCATTGTCAGCCAGCACATTAGGAACAAGCCAGGCAAAAATAGGGACAAAAACAGGTCATGACACAAACTACAACTGGGTAAAATTCATCCTCAGGTTCACACTATTATTCTGAGCAGTCTTACTCTCTTGTAGGAGAAGATCCTTAAAAGCTACAGATTCAGGCAGACACACTGCAAGCAGAGTTGGCTCTGAGCTACAGACCCTAGGAGTTTTTGTTACAACTCATTCTAAGCAGAACGGATGTGTGCACACAAAGCGTTAACAGAGAAGCCTGCCAGTAGCTCTTTACATCCCCCTTTACAAATATTTTTAAATCCTATACAAACAGAACACTATTGTTGAGCAGTTAAAAAGACAAGAATGTCAAAATTAGGGTTACTGTGGTTTTGAATTTTGTATATTCTGAATTAGTTTTGCAGTAGTCAATTTCAGAACAAAATGTCCTTGGTTTAAAAATAACACACTGCTTAGAGTACTAGTTACTTTAAAAGTAGTGCACAAGAATAACAATAATAATTAAAAAAAAAAAAAATTAACACAATGTGTCTATTTCGGTTACGATGCCATCCTTCTTCCATTAGAGTGAGTTGCATACACCTTGGACCAAAGGAAATCTAATTCTGATGGCAGTCATCGAGATAAACTCTTCTCACATGTAGGAATGTTCTGCTTTTTTAAAGTGAATAGAATGCAGAAACACAGCACAACTGTCATTCCTGAGTAAACACAGTTTTCTTTCAGAACAACAGCACTAAGAATTATAATATTTGGTATTTTTTTTAAGTTCTTAGATGTTGAGGAAGCATTAAGTCAGGTATTCAGGTGACAATCTCAATGGTGGCCTAAGAAAGTCTATAGCTCATGTTCTAGGAGCTCAAACCAAAAATAATAAAACATACAGCTCCAAAAGCAAACATTTTTATAATATACTATCTGCTAAATAATTATAATTTCAGTGGCAACCTGGCTCTTTGGAGGGGGGAAAAGAAAGAGGGGTCACAACTGAACAAGACACAACTATTTGGGATGGAACATTCTGTGTCCATTAAATATCTGAACAATCTTTTGCACCCGAAGTGCTTCAGCTCTGACTTGGCTTTGTCGGCCCACTGGAACCACAATCCAGCAAAAGCAACAAGCATTCATCACTTTTCACAATGAGTTTTGCACAGGTATTCATGAATTAGATTTGAGTACAAAGATATTACTTGCCATTTCTTCTCAGCCTCCATGACCCCTTTTTTTAGTAAAGAAAGCCCCTGAAAACTGGGGTCACTAACAGGAGATTTGCCACCATAGCAACATAAAAAGATCAGAGAAAATTTCTCCATTTTACTTCAACCCCTTTCTACATTAAGTAAACAATGTTTATCGTATCTGGAGCAGTGAAGCTGTTGGGTAGGTCACAAATACTTGAAGCGTTACCACAGCTTCCACAGTTCAACTGACAGATTAAAACTGACTTTTATTGCTAAGATATGAAATATTTCCTCAATATTTCCTCAATACTATGTAAAAGAGAACAAGAAGAATAATCAGTACAGCCCAAGGAGTACAATGTACCCATTCAGCTTATTATGATGATTAGAAATGTAAAATGCTTCACAAGTACTTCGTGCTTGATAACAGGGAACAGGACTTGAGTCATACTGAGTGCATCGCAGGTGCAACAGTAGAGCAGCAACAGGAACAGACAGCTGCTGGAAGTATTGAGGTAAAGGATTGCTGCTGTCTGTCTTGCACTAAACCACAATGTACACCAATGTCAGATGGACGTCAGGCTCCGATGGCCACGATCACGGAGGCAGATCCATCTTCCATGTCATGTGTAATCCCCGCGCTTCCAAATGATACTCTCATATATTCCAGGCTTCCAAAGGTCTGATCCTTCCTCCTCTGGGCCCTCTGACTCTCAGACACCTCCCCTGGATCTGCAGTACAGCATGAACAGACCAAGCTTCATTCTGAAGCCAGTTGAAGCTCACTGGATATAAATAATGAAACTTTCACATTTACAACTGCTTACATACTTCACGATAAAAGCAACTTTTCAGCAGTAAGAAGCCAAGATACTCAAGGTGGAATTTCATATTGCACCTGCTGTTTATCCCTCTGGGTTCAGCTGAGGTGGTCTAGTTCTGTTAAGATGAATGTAATGCAATTGGAAGTTAATGCCTACACAGCTTAAAAATAATAATAAAAGAGTCAAGGCCAACGAACTCCAAAAGGGCACTTTCTTAGAAACAGCTATAATATCACATCTCGGCCACCACAATATAAAGTGGAATTACTCCACTAACTTCTGTGGAGCAACGCCAGCTTACATCTGATGAAAACCTGGCTTTATGCTCCACAGTTGTGTGTGCCAGAAAACAATGATTCGGAAAAATAACCCATCATTAATCCAACCCCAATGTAATTATGGAGATTAAATTCAAACAATAGCAAATCACTCTCTAAACATAGCATTCTAAAGCTTCAAAAGAGGAGGGCCTTCTACTTTTGGCTGAAAAATACAACTGAGCTCCTCTTTGTGCTGGGAATCAAGCTGGAACCGACTTGTAAAATCAGATTAAAACAGTTGCACAACAACTTCCTTTCAGGATTCCTGAATCAAAAAGCCATTTAGAAATCAAAATAATGCACTAGCCAAACATAAAATACCCACGGGACACCAGAAAGTATTAAAGGGCATTTCCACGCTATCCACCATGACGCCTACTGTACGGTCAGCAAGGCGTTCCCACTGCCCTGGCCAGCAGGCAGTGCTGGGGGGCAGCTGGCACCAGCACATGTAGTGGCAAGGAGACATCTGTGGGGTGCTTCAGGGGGTTAAGTCCAGGAGGCTCACTGCAGACCATGGGCATCTTATCCATGGCATTAACTTTTGAGTTTTCCTGTGCTTTCCCTCTCCTTGCAGCAGCTCCTTGTAGATTCCTCCTACAACCCCTCCCAAAAGCTTCTGAACGCAGACATTAACAAAACCAGTATTTTCTTTCCATATGTTGGCACACATGGCAGGTCCTTCCACTGGAAACAGTGTTGTATCTTAGGAAAACAAAACATCTTTCTGCTTAGCAGTGCCAGATTGTTTTTAGCAAGGCACTACTGTTTGCATTTTTGTGGCAATATTAATGCAGTTCCCACTGAGAAGCTGATAAAGACCCCGACTGCAAAAAAGTTTTCATAAATAAATAAATAAATAATCCCCCCTCTTGAATAAGTGATCTGCAGCTACTTCTGTATCGAGTTTCCAAATAATTTATGATTAAAATAACATTATGCTTCCCGATCCCCACACACACATCGCAGCCAGGCTTCGTGCAGGCAGAGCCAGCATTTGTGGGAGCAGCCACAAGCAACTGGCAGCGCTCTGCCACCACACATGAAGGGATGAGGACTTCCCTGTCCTGTTCCTCTTCTAACCCTCATCTTTTTGCTAGCGCCCATGGCTGCATGTCCTATGCTCCCGGATGGATGCAAGTCACGCTGCACTTACCACTGGAACTGCTGCTCACGTGGCAGCTCCCTGCAGTCAAACAGCTGCCCAGGGTGAATCCACTGAATTTCAGGGTTTTCCAAATGGTGCAGCAGTTACCTGGCTTATCTCACACTCTCTCACTAAATTATCTGCCCTCTATAGGAATTTACAGCAGTCCCAACCGATTCACTTGAACACTTGGAACTAAATTTCAAATCTGAAGTTGTGCAAAGTGGAAAACATTTAAAGCTTCATTACATTTCTCTTTCCCTTTTTTTTTTTTTTTACCACACAGACTTAATGTTGATCATCAAGACTGAAAATCAACCAACAGCAATTAGGAAAGCAGGTAGTGTAACAATGTTTGCAAGCTACCTTATCTGCTTATGTTTTGTTGAGCACTCGTCTCTGCATCATAGGCAGCTTTCCTTTTAATAGCCCCAACTGAAAAAGGTACCTCCTCAACACAGTGCAATCAGTCCCTGTAAAAATGCTGCCCAAAGCATTTAAGATTTGATAAATCACTGAAAATGTTTAACCCAGCACTGAAGAAAGGTCCTTTGAACGCTAATGCACAGAGAAAATCATCTGTGCTTCAGAAATAGCAGCACTGCTCCAAAGGCTACACAACCAAGCTGTGACAGCAGTGTCACTGATGTGACTTGTGAATCCCACAGACACTGAGTTGTGTCGCTGAGCATTACAGTTTAGTATTGTACACAGGATTGCAGTTCCGAACGACTGCATGAAGCAGAGTCTGGCCAAAGCAAGGTGAAAAGATGAGGACAGAGAATGAGTGATGTGTTTGAAGATTCTAATTCATTTTTTTGTTGCTTTCTTTTGGTTGTTTTTGGTTTTTTAAAATTCTCTCTCCCATCCCACTGAGAAGGCAGATGAGTGAGTAAACAACTGTGTGGTGCTGAGCCACTTGCCAGGTGAAACCACAACAGGCAATTCTGACCTGGCCAGTTGTCTGTGGGCAGTGATAGGAGGTCTCTCAACTGAGAGTCTTTCAGTCCTTCTGCCTGTGGCATTTGCAGAATTCGGAGTAATGGACAGCTGGATGGCTTCCACTTCTGCAAATTATTTATTTTTTTGGAGGGTGAGGGATGAGTGTGGTGCTCACCGAAGGGTTTGGAGGGACCACAGGGCTCACTGCAGGAGTCGGAGGGTACATTTCATTGTCATAAAATCCAGAAGTATTCTCATACCCCTGAGGATGCTGAATAGCACTGAGTAGAGCCCGATAGCTATAGGCCAGGCCCCAGCATGCTGCAGTGGTTTGTGCCTCTTTAGAATTGCCAAGGTGACAGCAGACTTTTCCAAATCTTCTACTAGTTTTTCAGGATTCTACAGTTGTTCAGAGGTGAAGTTTCAAGCTACTGTGGGTGCCCACCACTCCAGGCTCCTGCCTAGACTCCCCTGCCAGTTAGAACTATCCCATCTTGGGGCAGATCTCTAGGCGATACTCTTAAATAACTGTTTAATCTTAAACACAATCTGAAGCACATTCACAACACATAGCAACAAGAGAATGCTGGTTTGAACACCCCATGGATATTCAAAATTCTCACACTGGTACTAACTCTTGAGCTCTAGGGAAAAAGTGAAAAAGTGAAAGGGAGACTGAGGAACTGCTGGGAAGTGTTCTCCCCTATCTCCTCCATAGCCAGGCTCTCCAAGAGGACAAAGCAAAGAGTATAATCATGACAAGTGCCTTCCAAAACCCAAAGATGACTGCAGTGCTAAATACACACAAAACATCAGTTTCTCAGTTGACAATTTTATCATAACGTAAGGCAATGCCACATAGCTGAGCAAAACAAAAACCTCACACCAACTCCTGAAACGGGCCCTGGGGCTGCTCTAACCTCTGCGATGGGTCCCAAGGCAGACAACAGCAGAAATGTGGAAAAACAGAGCATGGATATCCAATGCCGAGCCAAATGGACAAAGCATCTTCCTGACCCTGGAGTGAACACATCTCATCTCCCATTGGCAAACAAAGATTCCTGAGGAGATATTTTGCTCTGAAGTCTCGCCTGCTGTTGACCAACATAATACTGGTGAGAGCCAAGCAGCCAGAAAGCTGTGGCCGCTGTGGGCAGTTGGAGCAGTTGGTCATAAAATGCTCATTAATAGTTTTACCTAATCTGCAGCCTTTCAGTTTCTCAAAGTCTGTCTTTAGAAAAAGAAAATGACATCACACTGCTTCAATCACCTGCGTAAGGATAAAGAATTTCAGTCTTTAAAAAATAAAAAAAAATCCCTAAAAGAAAATTAATAAAGCAAAAGCCCTTAATAAAAAGCCCCACTTTGTCTAGCAGCTTTTCTCTAAGCCTTCCTTTTCCATTACTTTTCACATCCCCACATCCCCTGGTGACCAGAAGCATACTTGGAATGCTTCTGTCCATCTGATAAAGAGATTGGAGGCTGCGGCCCTGCATCGGGTGAGGACCTGTGGGATACACAGCTTCAGCATTTGGCTGTAGCTCCAGGCGTGACCAAAAGCCCCATGAGATATAATGCTTTATGGAAGGTGGGAGAATCCTGGTCAGGTTGGGAAATGCTTGGAAAAAGTAAGACTTGCAGAAAACCACCGTTAAAAGAACTATTAAAGTGGGATTTGTGGAATAATCCTTAGTTCCAGAGTTGGCCTGACTTTAGCACAGTAGCACAGCTGAGTAGTTCACCTGAGAAAAATCCAGCAGGAAGAAGCACAGACTCTGCCAAATTCTTTCTCTTTGCTTTTTTTTTTTTCTTTTTTTTTCTTTTTTCTATTCCCCCATTTCAATTTCACCAGATAGGTAAGGCACCCCTTATGATGTAGGCATTTAAAACCAATGTTACACATGGTATTAAAGAAACAGCACGTGAATTGACTCAAGAAGTCCTCAGGTTAACAAACAAGATATTAATAAACCTCTCTGGTTTAAAAAGCAGCCAGGACATAGGCATCTCTAGCTTTCATTGAAAGCATTTTCTTTTAAGTTATCTGGGTCCTGGAGACAACAGTTCAGAAAGAACAAAAGGGAATGTGTTCAAATTCCCAGCAGAGCTGCTTGCCCACAAATTAATTTTCAGACATTTGGCTTCTACATCTTCGCTCTGTGCGATTCGTGATTTGAGAAGTTCTCTGCCCCACCCAATGCAGCCTTGTCATCACTGATTTTATTTTTCCACTCCCTCTCCCTCAGTAATGCCCTCCTCTCTTGCTTTGACCACTCACATGCCATGGTTGGAGAAAACCATCAGGATCCTGACCATTTCTAGTAAATAAATGTACAGAGAGAGGGATATCTGAATAAGAATCTCAAACCCTTTTCAAATGTTGGTCTTAAAATTGGTCTTTATCTTTTATCATGCTTGAAGTGTTTTTAACGTTGTCAACCGGGCCAAACTGATCTAACAATGAATTTAGTTTATGACCCAGTGGCAAGCACATTGGATATAAAAAAAAATCAGCTATTTTAGAAGACTTTTAACGTCTTTTTTTCAAGTTACTGCAACATGGCAATGCTACGGATCTCACATCTGCCACATCTGGTCAATTTTTGGTTGGGTTTTAATAAGAAAACCATCAATCATTAGAAAGCTTGGATCAGGAGAGCTTCTCAACACATTCTCTTTACGAACCCACATATGTTAGGGTGATCTGACAAGCAAAAACATTTTTAATGCACATGTATTGAATTGTTTTTACCTCTGTTCATTAAACCACCCTAACGAGTGAGGTTCTTGCCTGCATGAACAGATGCTTTTACTGCAGTCCTCATGTACATGCAACAAGGCTAAAGCTGTGTGTAACGTGCACATGCAGAAAAGCGACCAGCAGTGATATTGCACGTCCTAGTAAACTCCAGTTGAAATAGGAGCACAGGAACATCAACGTTGTGTACTTTATGTTATTAGCTGCAGCTGCTATCATACTTGGAGAAACCTCCAACCCAGAAACAGCAGTGATGAAGCGCTCCAAGATGAGTAATGAGATGCTTGATAGGAAAGGAGGGGGATAAAAAGGCTTCTAAAAATGCACTCTCTGGTACAATAACAATCTCTTAGAGATTTACCAGGCAGAAAACACCACAGGAGACCAAATGAAAACACGCCACGTTTAAAGTGTTGTCTCCATTAAATCAAAATTGAGGCAGAGAGGTCGTGGTAGGGAGGAAACTCCTTGTATTTACCTAACCCATGTGAGTGCTAATGCTCACGTGTGCGTTGTAACGAGACGGGGGATTTTGAAAGCTCTTGTCAGTAGGTGCATGAGCAAATATTTGTCCTGATCCATTCCAACTCTCTGTGGTTTGTAAATCCCCAAGAAAAAAAAACGCAGCAGAACAAACCAGTCTAGACCACAGATTTTGGCTACTTGACACTATTTAGAAAATCACAGGAAATAGGCCAACTCCAAGGAGGTTTTTTCAGTGGACTTTTCTGTTCGTTTTCTGAAGATCTGTGAATACCTGATTTACATGCACTCGTCTGAGTAGCCGAAGAGAATCCTTCTGGGCATTCTTTAAAGTGTCGTCACCCCAATATAGAATTCCACATTGGTGATGTCTCAGCGAGGTGTTGACATATACAATCTCTCAGACTACTTCTGACCCACGCTTTTCATCCAAGGCCATTTTAAAAAAAAGTCTGAATAATGGCACCTTTGTATTTCAAGATCCCAAAGAGTTTCTAGCAGCATTATTTCCTTTCCTGTCAGCAAAATGCATGGAAAGAATCACTAGATGATATGTTTTCATCAGATGAAAATCTGAGCTGGAAAATATGTTAGACAGAGGGTTAAACTTACTGGAGATAGCATTCATTCAAAGTGTTAGAAGATCTTTCCATTCAGAGTTAGAAAACACTTTCTGTGAGACAAAGACAACATTTCTGTCCTTACCATGTGGAAAAAATCAAAAGTTTGAGCAACCTTGCTCCAGGGTGAGCCAGAAAAAGTCTGGGTGAAAGAAAGTTCTCGGATCTTGCTGTAAGCATTGAGGTAAAGCAGGGCATGCAAAAAACACTGGTAGAAACAATAGATTTACTAACAAGTACTTCCATAATAAATGATTTTCTTGTAATCATGTTCTTAATACTTTGGATTGTTTATTTTTTTTTAATTAGGGAAAAAACCTCACAATGAAATATGTTTAGTGGGAAAAACAATCTCTGTTCAAAGACAAGCTTTTATTACATTATTATTTTGTTACATTATTATTCTATTAACATTCTCGTGGAGAAGCTGGCTGCCCATGGTTTGGATGGGCGTACGCTCCGCTGGTGGCTGGATGGCCAGGCCCAAAGAGTTGTGGTCAATGGAGTTAAATCCAGTTGGCTGCCAGCGTCCCCCAAGGCTTGGTATTGGGGCCACTCCTGTTCAACATCTTTATTAATGATCTTGATGAGGAGATTGAGTACACCCTCAGAAAGTTTGCAGATGACACCAAGTTGGGAGGGAGTATTGATCGGTCTGAGGAGAGAAGGGCACTACAGAGGGACCTGGATAGACTGGATCGATGGGCCAAGGTATGAGTTTCAATAGAGCCAAGTGTTGGGTCCTGCATTTTGGTCACAACAACCCCAGGGAACCCTACAGGCTTGGGAAATCTGGATGGAAATCTGGTGGCTGGAAATCTGCCTGATGGAAAGGGACCTTGGTGTACTGATAGATAGTCAGCTGAATATGAGCCAGCAGTGTGCGCAGGTGGCCAAGAAGGCCAATGGCATCCTGGCTTGGATCAGGAATGGTGTGGTGAGCAAGACTGGGGAAGTCATCCTGCCCCTGTACTCAGCATTGGCGAGGCCTCACCTTGAGTACTGTGTTTAGTTTTAGGCACCTCAGTACAGAAAGGACACTGAGGTGCTGGAGCAGGTCCAAAGAAGGGCAGCAAGTCTTGTGAAGGGCTTAGAAAATGTGTCCTATGAGGAGAGACTGAAGGAACTGGGGCTGTTTAGTCTGAGGAAAAGGATGCTGAAGGGAGACCTTACTGCTCTCTTCCAATATCTGAAAGGTGCTTACAGCAAGAGCAGGGATGGTTTCTTCTCACTGGTGACAGGATGAGGAGCAATGGCCTCAAGTTGCACCAGGGTAAGTTTAGGTCGGATATTAGGAAACACTTCTTTACAGAAAGGGCTGTTAAGCACTGGAACAGGCTCCCTGGGGAGGTGGTTGAGTCACCATCCCTGGATGTGTTTAAAAACTGTTTGGATGTGGTGCTCAGGGACATGACTTAGCAGAGGGTTGTTGGTTAGGGTAGCATGGTTAGGTCATGGGTGGACTCTATGATCTTTAAGGTCTTTTCCAACCTGAGTGATTCTATGATTCTGTGATTACAAATACAAAAAAAAGCTGATGCTCAGCAACAGCAAAACTGATACAAGACTTCCCATGTATCCATTTTAAATTCATATTTCTGATTCAATTGTAGGAAAAACTTTTTTCCTCTGTCATAATCTTTCTGCTGCTCCTTTACAGCTGTTTTGTGTAGCAAGAGCAGCACTGATGCTGCAACAGCAGTTGGAACAGTTAACATGCATTGTTTGCCATAGGCCCCACACAAGTTGCGTCTCATCTGACAAGATGTGGGGCATGGTCAATGGGATGACCATCTCAGACCATGCAGATGCCATTCACATCTTGCTGCCAAAGTACATGTTCCCTGGTCTCTGGGCATCTTTGAAGGCTCACTCCGACACTGTTTCTGATAAAACTTTTCAAGACATCTTTAAAAGAAACTGGGTATTTTCCCCCTCCTCCCTGTTAAAACACATTTTAAAAGTCATTGCTTTCAGAATAGATGAGTCAGAGAAAGAAAAAGTTAATGAATTAGTCTACTAATCAGCAAATAAAAGACTACAAGGATTTGCCAGGGCCCTCTTATTTTAGTTATGTTGCTTCAGGCAAAATGTGCATTAATAAACTTCCCAAATTAATGCATATATATGCCAGAATCAAATACAAGTTGTTTTAGTTCCAATCAGTTGTATTTTCACCAGTGTAAAGCAAAATATCTTTGTAAATCATAGAATCATTTGAGTTGGAAGGGACCCTTAAAGGTCATTGAGTCCAACTCCCCTACAGCAAGCAGGGACACCTACAGATAGGTCAGGGTGCTCAGAGCCCCATCCAGCCTGACTACGAATGTCTCCATCCATCATTTCTCTGGACAACCTTTTCCAGTGCTCCATCATCCATGGTAAACTTCTTTTCCTTATACCCAGTCTAAATCTCTCTTGTTCTAATTTGAAACCGTTTTCCTTGAGCTATCACAACAGACCATCTTAAAGAGTCTGTCCCCTTTAGCATCTTCAAAGACACCTGCTTCTTGTACACACTGCATTTCCTGACATAGATTAGTTTTCTTCTTCAAACTGAATGTCCTTGAAAGCTGCACACTCTTAAGTAACTAATCTGGGCTGAATCAAAATTCTCAGGTGCAGATACAAGTCATACTCAGAACACAGCACATATTACTCTTTACCTTATGAAATGCCTGATCCAAAAAGACGCACACTTCAAGCTCAATCTTACCATCATTAGGCAGTGGCAAGACACCTCCTTTAAAGAATCCTTTCCATTCAGCTGCCTTTGCTAACAAACTTTATGTTGTTTAATTTCCACATTATTGGAAAATAAAACTTCAACATGGGATACTATGGATTTTCCTATTTGCCTTTGTACTAGATATTACTAACAAACCTTATGGAAACACCATTGCAGCTTAGATGTCTCACAGGTAACTGTAAACTAGACTCAGCAATGCCCTGATTAAGAAGCCAAGCATCTCTTCCATACCACAAATGAGATTTTAATGTCCTAACACTCAGTCTTAGGTGCTCTGAGTTTGCAAAACTGTTCATTGGCTGCAACTGCCACTCACTTTCTATTTTGGAACATTAAGGAAAGCAACAAGTCCTGGAATCCATAATTCATCCAAAACTTAAACATCCCTGAGGGGATGCTGTTTAACATTAGATCGGGACCGAATATCTCTGACTTGAAATACTGAAAATAAAGTTTTGAAAAAAAGCTTATGTCTTGCTGGCGCATGAGGTTTTATGCTTAACAGTACATGAAAATTCAAACTTGCAAGAAAACAGAAATCACTAGATGAAAAGATATGAACAGCCTCATTTCACCATAGTTATGAAGATGTTTAATTCATTTGTTTTTAATGAAATCAGCAGGCTCCTGAGAAACATTCTAAGTACAACCACAGCAGCAGTGCTGGGTGCTTCCTGGGCTGCCACCTCCGCTAAGAGGAGTCTCATCCCCACAGGAAGGTCAGACCACCATGGGAACATGAGGGAAAAAACAAAAACCCAGCACAATTCCTCTGAAGCAGCACTCATCCCTCTTCCAAGAAGAGGAACACCACCAGGCTGTATAGTGCTTTCAAGGCATTGAAACACCAAAGCAATGCACATACTACTGTTGCTAATGTCCCTCAACTAAAAGCACTGCAGGATAAGTAATTTTATTAACTGATCTAACAGCCACATCCTTCACATGCCTGTGGCAGGTACATGTTTATCAGAGCATTGTTGAGTTCTCTGAAAAACCACTTCCACTTTCCAATATTTTAGCAATTGCAGCTATTTGCTTCTTACATAAAAACAAATGGAAGTGCATTTGCTTTTGTTATTAAAAAAATGCCAAGGAAACCAGAATGTAAATTATTTTTCAGCTTCCCTCAATCCTTTTCTATCTAAAAGATCAAATATATTGCTAGAATCTGCAACAAATCTGTATTTTTAACACCAGTGTCATGCTGGACAAGCAAGGCAATTAAATGCTGGAAAATACTCTCCTTGATTTTCCTTATTTCCCAATAGAATTGGCTGACCTTTATTTGGCTGTTCACCATTATCAGCTAAAGACTGACATCTGCTTTTTCATCTATGTGGGCAATAGAAAGTTTCCAGTTATTTAAACTTCATTGTGCATTTCTATAGATAGTAGGAAACTGTAACAACATTTTGCACTTGCAGGAAATAGCATTCAGATCACAAGGGACAGTGGTAGACATTCAGAGAGATTAGCAAATAAAAATCACAGCTCGTGATCAAATACTACCTAATTCTTTCAGTCTCATAGACTATTTAACCTTAAAAAAAAAATCTGCTCTTTACACTGATCATTCACCACACGTGCATGCACTTGCTAAGCTTTGCCTACATCACATATTTAACTATAAAAAAAAATCTGGTTGTATTTGTCCCTTTTTTTTTTTTCATTTTCAATTTTTGCTACAGACATAACCATTTTATAATCAGGAAAGGGGCATGCATGCAGCTCCTGCACCCTCCAGCTGAGCTGTTTCTTTTCACATGTATCATGCCTCATGCTCTTACAGGTAGTAAACCAGCAACGGTGAGTTGATATGCAAACGAATCATAGACAGAATCACCCAAGTTGGAAACGACCTCCCATATCATCCAGTCCAACCATTCATCTACCACCACTATTTCCCCACTGAACCATGTCTCTGAGTACAGCACCTACACATTTCTTGAACACCTCCAGGGACAGTGACTCACTCACCTCTCCGGGCAGCCGTGTTAAATGCTTATGTTCATTTTGGTGATGAGGAACTGGTTAACAAATGCGTCCACACAGACATACTATGCAACTTTCCAACTCTGTTCTTAGGAGCTGAGTTTGCATTCACATCATGAAACTCTTATTTTTGCTATACCAGCAGCTATTATCTAGAGAGGGAAATGGCTTTGCACACAGCTGATATACACAGTGCTGCACTAATTCCAGGCAATCAAGACTTGTCTCCGTCAGGAAGGAAGAAGAGTCTCCATGGCAGATACACTTATTCATTTCTCTTAGCTCGTCAAATAAGAAATTAAGACAATTTTTTAAAAATTAAATTAACATAAAATTAAATCTTCCCTTCCTCCTCGTTTCAAGCATCAGATCATTTGCATACTTCACTCTTACAGATCACAGGTGAGATCCTGAGCAGACACTGTGCTCTTCCCAGCATTTCAAGATAACAGAATTCTATAATCATAGAATGGCTTGGGTTGGAAGAGATCATTAGTTCCAATCTCCCTGCTCTGGGCAGGGCTGCCACACACCAGCTCAGGCTGCTCAGGGCCCCATCCAACCTGGCCCTGAATGACTCCAGGGATGGGGCATCCACAGCTCCTTTGTGCAAGAAGGAAACACATTCCCCAGTCCCGCGCCAGCACACTCACCTGCCACACCAGCAGCAGTAAGCTCCTGCTTTAAGCTACCAAGCAGAGAGGTCATTAAGGAGCTGACAAGTTTGGAAGCATGAACTTCTGTTTGTTAGAATTATTTCTGAATAGTTGAACAAGGAGAAGAAGATTTTTTGAGTCATATACGAGCTAGTTGTAAAAGCACACCATCCAGAATAAGTGGAGCTGTGAAAAGCATCTGCAAGTGTAAGTGGGAACGTTGGCCTCTCTTACACAGTGATGCAAATGAGAGCTGTGATGGAAGAATCCCTTTCCAGTTAGACTGGTTGCACCAGTGCTCACACAAGCATAGGATGAAGAGTAGATGCTTGAACTCTGTCAGACCCATGTACCCAACAGAACTTTGGGACGTGGGCTGGGAGTTCCCAGGGGTAAGAGCTCGCATGCTGAACACAAGTTTTAAGCCAGATAGAAATTGCTATGTACGATATGTTAGAATTGAAGAGTTTCAAGCCACTGCCTGGCCATGGCCAACTATACTTTGTAATAATGCCGTTTAAGACTAAGAATATTCAGTGCAGTATTTTCAAAACTTCATTTCACTGTGCTCAAAGAGTTGGGGGTGGAGTAAAAACAGGGAAGACAAAGCCCCTTCCATAAACCTTGGATTCAGATGACCTTGTATCTACAAATAGTTTAAATCCCAGGAAGAACTTGCAGTTGCCCAGCATAAACTCCCCATTCTTTGTCTACTGAACCTTTTCTTAATATTCTAGCCTCCAGTCCAGATGAAACCTCAACTTCAGATATAAACCAATTCAGCAGCTGCAAAAGCTTAAAGGAGATACTCACAATAAATCGCCCCTCCGGAAAAATATAAAAATATCTTGCCATTGGCTTCCTTTAGGGTTCTGAAAATCCCCAATGGATGGTGAGTGGGATGTGGAGAGTGGTCAGCAGTGCCTCCTGCACACACACGTTTTCTGCGCAGTCCTCTTAGGGGAACAGTGGTTGTCTGCATTTGATTTCTGAACCACATTTTCATCCTTTTCTGCCTGCACCCAACCACAAAGAAAAATAACATCCATGCTGTGCATTCTTTTCCCAACTCCAAAGCTGCTTCTCAACTGATCTTCAGGACAGCTAATCTCCTACAAAGAGCTTCATCACACAGCATAGAAAGATAAGCTGGGATACGAACATCAGGACTGCCGACATTTTTGGGGGGGACTGCCAGTCAAATTAACACTTATGGGGATGCTGATCTATTTCTGTCTGCCAAGGGTTATACACTGAAATTACTTCTGACAGCCCAATTTAAACTGCAGAGAGGAGGGTGGGAAAGGGGCAGGGGGTAAAGCCCTTCCCAATGTATGCATCAAAGACAACAGTGTATATTCTGCCATTGTTTGAAAGCACTGGAATTTTTGCCAGATTTTGTGTGGTTTTCAAAAGAAATGACTGTAGGCTTTCTTTATGGTCTCAAGATTTCAGAAGTTTAAGGAAGCATCAAAATTAATGAGAAGCGGATGACACTGGTTACTGTGGTTCAGCCAATTGTCCAATCTTCCCCGTCTCTCAAAGTAAATAAAAATAGACAACTCTAGTGCCAGTGGTGAGGGGGAAGTATCAACGTGATTCTTAGTCTTTCAGTTTCCTCAGAACAAACGTTCAACTCGAAACAAAACAAAATCAAAACTAGAACCTGAACAGAGCTATTTGTTCAGAGTGACAGATTGTGACATGCTGGCTTCAGCTTCAAGACACTGAAAATATCTCAGAAATGAAGATTTATGAGATTCATAATCCTGCTTTAGAAAGATCCTTCCATTAGGCCTTCCTGATCAAATATTTTCTTTCGCACTCAACATATGAATGACAAGAGCCGTAAGAGGACCTTGACAGATCATGCATTCAGAAGAACAACACTGATCTTCAACTTTAAGACATTCATTTAATCATGCTTCCTTTTACTAAGCCATATAAAAAGCAAGCCACAAATCAATATACACTAATTTAACTCATCATCCCACTGTTTTATACAGCCACAGAACTCAACACTGACATTATCTATGTCTTCCTGAAATAAATTTGCCCATTGCTCTAGGTTAGAAAAAGGTCCGAGTGAACAATGCTACCACCATAAAAAATTTGCTCCTTTTCAATATTGTAGTGCATTGATTATTGCATTCCTTTAAAGTTGTGACTAAGGAAAACTGTCCTCACGCCAATACAAAAAAGGCAGTATAGTAAGTTGTTTCTTACAAAGTCTTTTCTCAATCATTCTCACACATCAAGGCATGATAAAACACCACAAAAGCAACAATCCTGCAAGATACAAAGATGTGCCAATTTCTTCTTAGTTACTCATTTCAGACATCTACACTACAGTCAGAATGTCACAAGCCATCAGAAGTATCGTGTGGTATGTCGGAAAGTCTCATCAATGTTTTCTTAACAAATAGAAGTTGTTTTTAAAAAAAAAACATGTGGGCATTACAAGAGCATTCTACTTGCTAACTTTCTCCACAAAAATTTCAAGAATATGCTGTAAATATCTCCTCTCTTCTGGACAAGTTGTTTTCCCCTCCCCCTTCCATCTCCCAAAGCTTTGGTATGCAATGTGAGAGATGTTGAAAGTAGAGTCAGAAAAGGAAAAGTGTTGGGGAAAGAAAAAGAAAAAGAGAGGTCAGTTCTTTCCTGCTTGACCTAAACTAGTCACTTGCTCCAAGACTTGCCCAAGACATGTTTGCATAATGGCAACCCTGGCAATGTGCAAAGATGGAAGAGCAATGATTACCACAGCCACTTTGTGAAGAACAATAGGATTTAAGAAAAAAAAAAAAAAGATGTTCTTTTCTGATTTTATTTCAGTCTGCCAGCAGTTGTGGCACACACAGTCATCCTTGAAACAAGGGGAATATTTACAAGTCCTATTCACAGGCATCCACAGGGTTAACTTGGTATTCTCAAGGACTTATGTTGTAAATGTATTACACATTAACTGTTTGCAATGCTTTGAGTCACTGCACTGACCTGGCCCATTAAAACAGACCAATCCCTATGGGTAAAAAGCGTGTAGTCTTTTTAACCTGACACTTCACACTTCAGCAGTAATGAGACTAAGACCCAAACGAAGTCATGTGTCGTTTTGACTAGAGATAAACAGTGCTAGCTCTGCTATTACTTGATGACCTCCCATAGTGTGGGAAGGCTCAGCCTGAAATTTTTCACATACATGTCTAAGACATTGAAGCCTTTGTGACATTTTTCGTTCTGTAGTACTTTATGCTCTCATTTGAGCTCCTTGATGATCTTCTCTAGGATTTTATTTTGCCTTAAATGGTTCTGCAAGTTCTCTTTTGAAACAAAGACTGCTGAACCCATGTTTGTTTTCTTTCATCATAATGAAGTATCATGTAATTGATTCATAGCGATTCTCATTACAAGCGAACTGCATGGCCCTAGATGGGAAACTTCTGGTTTCATTCTGGAGTGTCTGATGCATCTGCACAATTAAAATGCCATGTATTTTGAACCACTTAAAAGAGAAAGAAGCTGCGAGAAAAAAGGAACCTGTGGAATGTGAAAAAATATTAGCATCTGAATGTCTTGAAGTTATCATAGGGAAGCAGTTAAATCCAGTCTTCTATTCAAGCTAATCACAGCCCCAGATAACAATCTTACCTGTGTTGAATGGAAGCAGAGCCATTCACATATCTGTATATCAGTATATGATTTCATATCCCCAAAAACTCGAGGCCTGAGCCACACATTGTTAAACATTTACAATGAACTCACTTATAGTGGTTCAGCACAAGACCAAGAGAGTCAGCAATTGACAAAGGTTGGTGTGTTGTAAAGAAAAATACACATTTCTCTCTTCCTGATGGTAAAGCAGTAAAACAGTGAGGCATTAAATGCCACAAATGTTTTAACAAACATGAAGTTTTTATGATCATCACAGAAAGAGAAAATAAAGAGAGGCCCTCAATGACCACTTCCACTTCAGCAGTCATTGTAACATCCATGTTGACCTCTGCAAAATGAGTGGAAGACGCAAAAGCCAGTAAGTGAAATTGGTTATCAAACCTCTGTCCAGTGAATGCAAACTGACAAAGTTAAAAAAAATAAAACTAAAAAAATCCACCAACCTAAAAACCACAGAGATATAAATAGGTGTGTGTGGCACACTACAGACTACGTGCTACATGTTTTCTGTTCTATTTTTGTTTCTTTCAAATGATGAAGCACACCCTATGCTCTCTCACATTTGTCTCCTGGTATGGAGAGGAGCATTGGGATGTTCAGTGGGGGATGCAGGCTCCCCAGCATCATGTTTTCCCAAGGTGCAAGAAAACATAGCAAACCTCCCTATCAATATCCTCCAAATGTTTCATTCTACACATGACAGAAACTAATCAGACTGTGACTGAATTGTCACTCACTCACAGACTTCAGACTAGCAACACAGAAAATGAGGAACTCAAAATATGAGTTGTGACAGAAACAAGATACATCTTTTGAGTGAATGAATGAATCTTTCCCCATTGTTTGAGAAACATTCTGAAGACAGAGCAGTCAGCTTCACAACTCGAACGCAAACAAGAATGGCTTCCAGAAGTTTTAACAGGAAAGGGGATGAGCCAAGAACTGTTTCAAAGGGCAGAGCCCCTTATGCTTCTTAGGGGAGATTACATGATTTACATTAGGTCGAAAGGGAGCCACAGTCTGAGCTGTGATCTGAATTCAGATGTTTTTGGAAGCCTCATTTTTTGACACAGTTTGGAAAGTTTCATCTTATCAGAAGAGAGCTTGGGAGCCTGCCTTGGTGTTTCCAAATTAAAGAGTGCTCAGCTAACCACATGCCCTGCAATTCCTCTTTTCCTCCTCCCTTCAGGGCTTTCAGGGACAAGTTTTTTCCCAGGACTCTCAATCCCAGCCAGCAATAAACAAAGCAGGAGTGGTATCAATCTCTGCACCATGGGAAAGCACAGAATAACCAGCTGGGGGGCCCTCTGTAATCCACACAATTTCCATAAGCTTCCACCAGCACTAGCCTGGCATTAGCACTCCCATGCTGTGTCATAAGCCCACCAGCCTGGCTCCTCATGCCAAAATGGGAAGACTGTTCCCACAACGACCACCTACAGCTGCAGCACTGCAGAGGACACCTCAACATCAGCATCAGCTCTGAAAATATGGTGTGGAAGAAGTACTACTCCTCCTTCTTAAATGCCATCTTTCCCTAATCAAGCAAAGCCTACATGCTTTAGCTCTGCAGAGCCATGGGGATTCAGTTCTGGGGAGCATAAACTTTACCCCTGTGCTGATGGTTAGTTGCATTTTTACAACTCTGATGTATTGAACTCTGGAAAGACTTCTTTTTTAATTTGGGACTTCTTTGAGGGTCAGGGGAGGAAAGGCTGCTTGCAATTTGGAAAAATACTGTAAGAAATTTTTGATGTAAAAGGCTACTGAGTGTTTAATAAAGTGGAAAAATCAGTTTTGTTTTGTTTTGCTTTTTTGAAACAAACAAACAAACACCAAAACCAACACTATGTATAGCCTTCAACAGTGCATACACCAAAGTCAGATTCTCTTCTTCAGAATTAAAATCAGCATCCATCAGGTGAGGATTAGTGGGTTACAGGGAAGGGCAAGGCAAAGATTATCCCTCACATCTATTGATTACTATGCAGACAGCCCAAATCAGTGCTTGTCACTAGTACTTTCTACAGGTCATGCCTGAGTACAGCTGTGAAGGACAGCAGTGGTGAATTTGAGGGCCATCCCCAGTCTGGGACCACAATGCAGGAGGGCAGACATGACTTTGTTGGCCTGCAGCATTCTCTTCTCTCCAGCCTTCAAAATACAATCTGCAAATTAAGATAGCAGCTTTAATTCCTCTTCAGTCCACCTCTATGCAGGAGCAGAAGGAACCTATGGGTGATTAAATGTAAGCTATTATTTTATATCAAGATGTGACATTTTCTGCCTCTTTACTATGGCTTCTGAATTTATTTCAGCCATCATCCTGCATCTGGTTGCCATCCTTCTCCTCTCTCTGCAGAAGCTTTTCTTGTGGAGCTTGGTGGCATGGCTTCATTTTTCCCAACCTCTAGGGACAAGGACACAATCTTCTCAAGCCATCACTGCTTTAAGAGGACATAACAGCCTCTTAAACTGAACCCTCAGCACAGCTGACTTGAGACTCCAGCTGGTTGCAAAGCCTGGAAGCAGTGCAGGAGCCCACGTGACAAGGCTGTTCAATCAGGCCTTGCATTATGTGACCAGGGTTGAAAAGGCTCACTGCCAGTACTCTGCAAAGGGTCTGAAAATCTCCCCCTGTCCATGAAGAGGCCCCCTCAGAGGTGCTATTGACTGTCAGTAAGAAAGAGAAGTATGGTAGAGGCCTGAGGAGGGCACCATGTTTGACACGTCGACATACTAAGCCAGGAGGACAGCAAGACAAGTCCAAGACCCTGTCTCAAAATGCTCCATATGACACATGCATTAAAAGCTGCTTTAGCTCTCAGCTAGATCAAAAAGACAAACTTTTTGGCACAATAAAACAGAAAGCAAGCAGGGCTTTATCATATGATTCCAATCACAGACAAGATGCCTTTCAGCCCTCCAGAGATTAGCTTGAGTGAGCAGCATCAATTTAGGATGGAATAACTCTCCATTTCTTAGGAAGTTAATCTAATTTGGGGGGCTGGGGGGTAAATTGGGACGGGTACAGGGACAGGAGGGGATAGGGCTCTCCTTCTCAAGAGATAAGCTGCTTTTACAGTCTTGGAAACTCTTACAGCTGCCAGGGGCATTAATGAGCCTCATACACACAGCATTATCTCCTTTGTTTTCAACAAACCTACAGCTGCTGGCAGCCCTCTTTACAACCATCACAGGCAAAGATCAGGTCACACTAGTGACAAACAGGTTCTCTCAAAACGTTTCCCCAAGCACTGCCAGATTGTTTTCATTAGTTTACAGGAGACTTCCATTTGTGCTTTTTAATAGGAGGCAAGGAAAGTTTCAGCGTTTCCCTTAAGCATTACAACGCTTCTGACATGTTAATTGCTACTCAGAAAGCCTGTAATTAGCCAAGCCTAACATCATTGCTATCCATGTCTATCACTGAAATCATCATTTCAGACCAATTAAAGAAGCCCCTCAGCCATTTGATGAATCCTCTGACACACAAAAAGATTTTTAGTGGATGCAATTACTTAAAGGATAGTGCTGGCCCTCTCACCAGCTGGATGAAGTCTCCATCAAAAAAAAATGTTTACTGACAGAGAAGACCAAAGTAATTCTGCCTATGACAGAAAGAATATAAAATTACTTTACGTTCATCTTCGAACACTGTGCATCCTACTATCTGACCAGCTATGCCTCACCACTCTGTTCATGAACAAAATTATTCAGTTTGCACTAATATGTGAAAGACCACTCACATTCAGATGTCACCAGATGATCTCTATCTTCTCATGCTTTTCCTAATCATCTTTCATTTGTCAATGACTTAAAATTTTGGCCAACTCTTCATGATATTAGAGTCTAAACTGTGGGATTTAGAGACAGGTCACTGAGCCCACCACCACCTTCCCATGCCTCCTCTGAACAGCACAGTCAGCTCTTAACTCCATCCCCAAATGCAAATCCCCTGATGCTTCAATCACCGTTTTCTTTCTCCAGGTGTGTGACAGAGTCCTTCCAGGGTGACCACCAGACAGAAGAGCTACCTTGCTAGCAAATGTCTGTTCACATCAGAAGATAGTGCATACACCAAACATAGCATCTGTACTTGCCCATTTGGGATATACTGATTTTCCTCTGTAATTAGACTATCTACGGAATTTGTGACCTCTCTGTAACTGCTTGAATAATGCCACCCCAAATGCTTTTGACTTCTGCAAATTTTCAGCAGTATCTCCTGACCCAGATTAAGATAATCCCCTGACTAGATAGGCTTTTTCTGAAGCTGCTGTCAAAACACATGGGGATTATTTTTAGCAACACATTACCATTCTGTAGCTTAGCTGTGGTACCTGCTATGGAGCAAATAGTTCCCTGAGCAAGGTACCTCCATGAATTCTGTTTGTGTGTTGGAAACCAGAGCATGAAAGATAACTGTAGGTTTTATTTCTTTACTGCTGCAGGCTGTATGCAGAGCGACTACAGAAGGGGAGTAAGGGACAAAGTCCTTATTGCCTATTTTGTCTCTTCCAAAATATACATAGATTTTACTCTAAATTGTGTGAAAAGCAGCGTAACAATAAACTGAAACCATTCTGTCTTCATGCCCAATGTTTTCAGCCACTGCTTAAAACTATTTGCAATTATTTTAGAAAAACAAGTATGTAGGCAACACATGACTTGGCAGAATTAGTTTCTACCCTGACTCAGTATTTAGTCACAATAGATCATGTCATCAAAGCCTAAATTCTGTCCCCCTTTACCACAGAGGCAGTTGTACAGGAGCATTTGAAGGCGAAATTCACTCTTAAATGTTGATAAAGGGAAAACAATTTTTATTCCTTCCCTTAAGCAGCACTCAGATCCAAACAGACAAAATCCATTTTCAATGTCAGATCTCAAAGGTATCTCTCTGCCAGGCGTCAAACTATCAAAGAACTATGATGAAGAGCTCAAATTAGGTCTAGCAACATATGATAAAACCATATGATAGTACTTTTTAGGGGGTTAAGGAAACAAAATTAACTGTCCCACAGCAATTGCAAGTCAGGTTTGAAAAACACAAATTTCTGGTCATTTTGATTTATTCAGAGGTAAACAGGATTCTAAGGTGCAACTTTAGGCAAGATACACACTTCTCCTCTGCAAGTGTTGGCAGTCCAATCTATGAGAAGAAATGCTGTTGAACTGACTTATAGTCACGACAACAGAAAAATGAGTGGCCAGAACCCATCATGGGAGAAAGGCAGCAAAAAAAATTAAAAAAAAAAAGAAAGAAAAATTAACGTTTCATGGGAAATGACAGAACCATTGAAGAGGTCTTATTTTTACCCTCTTCTCTGAAGGCTCATACACAGAAAGGAGAAAATCTCCTCCAGGGCAATTAAAGGCTGCTTCTTTCTGTAAAAAGAATGCAGCTGATGGTCCATCAGGTGTTAGCCTGCGGGCTAGTCATTTTCCTGAGCTTGGCAGCTGAACCGCAGGGGATGCTGTACTAAGGATGACTCCGTCCTTACACTGGAGAAGCATTAAGCAGAAAATACCACTGTTTAATCATGCTCTTTCCTATACATCTGACACACCTGCTTCCTCCTGTGACTAATCCTCTTTTCTGCTACGGAAATATTTGGTGATGAAGATGGCGTGGGCACAGCGAGGCGGCTAGCCGACGAACGCATTTGCCACCAGTCCATAAACAAGGATAGTAATGGGAAGAGTGGTAAGAACAAACAGACTGTTCTTCAGCGACAGCATGATTAAGGAACAGCTGCAAAACACAGGGTCTAACCCAAAGGCCAACAAAACGAATGGAAGCTTTTCCATCATTGGCCAAAGATCCCGTTCACAGTCTCAGCAAGGGCTTCATTACAAATACTGGGGCGTATCCCGAGCAGCAGTGCTGCACACAAGCCCTACCCATGCCAAGGACGGCTGTAGGAGCCCAGATCAACCTCAAGTTGAGCCAGAGAGGCTAGGTTTCCAATTCTGCTAAATTCACTCTACTCGCAGTCTCATTTGGCTTTTGGGTAAGCGTTGGGCGTTGCAAGAGAAAAGCAAAAGAGCACCCCATCTGCCTGCAAGCTTGCTGCTCGCTCAGGGAGCCTGGAACAGCTTCGTGAGTAATCACCCTGCTTCCTAGATTTCTGCTATGTACAGATTGCAGAATTATTTATGGGTGGGATTTTTAAGAATGCCTGAAGCCACGGAGGTCCTGTGATCCCAGCTGACACAGGAATTCATTAGTCTTCTTCTGTTCATGTTCCACGTCAAGTATCTTAAATCAAATCTTAACTGACTTGTAGTTCAAGTCAAGATACCAGCTTGAATGTTCAGTAAAGCACATGTGAACATCACACACAACGCAACACATAGGCTTAAAAAAGTTATATTTGGCCTTGCCCTGCCTACTGAATGTGTATGCAGAAAGCTCTCTGACCAGACAGTCATGATGACAGAAAAAGAAAAAAAAAAGAGCACATGCCACCACCAACAAAAAACAGCTACAAAGGAAACACCATGATTTTTGCTTTTGGATTCTTCTAGTATTGTTAAAAAGTGCTTACACTGGTCTTTAAATTTTCTGATCTCCAATTACTGCCCGAAGGCATCTCTGGAAAGAAAAGAGTTCTTTCCTCCCCCTGCCTCTACTCCTAACCTATGTCTAAAAGCTCTTTCTTTAAGAAAATGATTAGATATATATCCAGAGCTGCAAGAAATGGCTTTCTTTTCATAACAATAGTTAAGTGTACTGTGATGCAGGTGTGCTTTTGAAATGGGGACATTTCCATCAGTTTTCACAATGATTTCTATTTAACAGCACTGCAGCATTGAAGCATGCCCTGAACAAATAAAGTCCAGTTGAAATGTTGAACTGGTTGAATGCGACCATTCTCAAGGGGGACATGATAAGAAGAGAAATGCTTGTTCCCAGTACAGGTTTAAGAAGAAATGTCAACATCTGGAAACCATCCCAGGTGGAGTCTTTCCTGACAACCCCTGCAGAAAAGCTCCCAATAGAGGATCCCAGTGGCACAGCGCAGCAAAGTGTGCACTGCTGGTGCCCATCTTAAATCTGTTTTTTGGGACTGCAAAGGAGGATCAGCCAGTGGTTTAGCTCTCTTGAATTAGTTTGAAATACATTCATTCTTCCAACAGGGCTCACCCCTGCCACTGCCATGAGCTGCAACTTGCCTTTTGTTGCAGTGAGGTAACAGGCAAATACTAACCTGGGATCATCGACAGGAGAAGATATTTAATGTCTGCTGGAGGAAGCACAATGGAGTGTTACAGTGCAGAGACCTTTGTTAACGCCCTGTCTATGCTTATCTGCAGACTAAGCTGATGGCAGTGGAGGCCACAGCATTCAGGCCCAGGACTCCAGCAGAGGTGTCTCTATTAGCTCTGCACTTATCTAGACTCCCACCAGGAGATCCTTCTACCAATGGAACCTTCATCTGACCATAGCTGCTATGCATTCCTAGTGTGAAATAACACAAAACATACCAGGAAAACTACAAGTCTGTAGTTTAAAATACTGCTTTCACACTTTTGCTATGAATTTTGTTATTTAAATGTGAATCTGGAAGCAACACACTATGCTCTCTCTCTTCCCATTCTTTTTTAGCATTTACGCACAGCTCCTTACTGCAATTAAACTTGTTGGGTTTTTTTTTTCCTTAGACTGTAAACTCCTCAAGACAAGATGGACCCCTATGCAGACTGCCTTGCACAACAAGAGTCCAGATCAAGGCTTCCAGATGTCATCATAGCACAAACAAAACAGAACATTCACGAATATAAGCACTTGTACTGGTATGGATCGAGCAGATGAGTCAGCTCTCAAGATGGTAAAGGGCCTTTCATGTGCACACTTTCTTCTCATAGAAAGTGTTTTTCAGATGAAAAAATTCTGCACTTCCAGCTGTAAACCTTAAATAAGTGACGGTATCCCTGCAAATTGCTTGAAGACTCAGGAGTGGCAATTTGCGCATTCAAAGCTTTGCAGCTGTCAACTGACATTTTCCTAGCTAATTAGGACACATACAACCAACATAAATAAAAGGTACTGGAGCATACATCAAATTTTAATAAGCTTTTGGAATCAAATTGTTTGGAAATATAGCTTCCAAGTTCATATTTAATATACTATAATGTTTCCAAGAGGGAATAATATTTTCTGTTCTAATTCTATTATGTAAAAATATGTTTTCTCTGCCAGTAAAACATATGGGATAGTTTTTCTGTTGTTAATAAATGAAGTCATGCAGTACAGATTTTCACATTCAGTATTCAGAAACTAAGCCCTTTTTGGTCAAAAACCAGGCAAAAAAAATAATCCCGAACAGAAGTGAAATTAATCGCCTTCCCACCATCTTTTCTAAGGATGCTTTTATATACGATATTTTTTCGACTGTCACGAAAGGCAGCCATCATGGACGACAAACTCCCTTAGCGCAGAGCTCCCCTCAAGTCAGTCAGTAACAACTTTAAGACATGAGTTTGCTAAAAGAAGTTCTCAGGAAGATTCACAGTTGTTCATCCCAAGCGAAACAAAAGAAAGGGGGTTTTCATTACGTTGAACATATCCTCAAGTTTTTTGCTTTGTCAATGCATCGATGCCTCAGCCCTGAAAGATGGGCTTCAAGTCACATAAATTCCACCCAAACTTTAAGGAGTTTCTTCCAAGTACAGGTCTAAGCATCAGCTTGAGCATTTGTGGAATTAAAGGCTAAATCAAAAGCAAGTTGGTTTTAAAGAAAAAAAAAAAAAAGCTCCTTTATCAAGCTAGCATCTAGGCAAAGCTGGTAGGTCTAAACAAAATGAAAAAAAGAAATTAGACCACTTATTTATCAGGAATAAAAGGTGCCTTTAAGATGTAAAGAAATCTGAATGTTAATGCTTAACAAGTCTCAACAAGTGGTTTTGTTCTAAAGAACACCTCTGCAAATATGAAATCCAAATAAACCTTTCTAGCCTTACAGTGACTTTCACTCACGCTTGCTAGTGCTACAAATGCAGTATCTCCAAAGAAATAACAGGAAAAGCTTGATACATAATATACTCCTAACAGAAGTGAAGCTTCTCAAAGGCCAATAAAAAAGCAAGTTGCAGAAGTAAAGAAAAATTAAATCTTAGAACTGGTCAAGATTACATAAATATGTTGTGATACACTAATCCTGTCAAAGCTAATGGTTTCTTAACATCTTGCTCAGCTCTAGACTGCATTCCATGCAACCATTCTTGCTCCATCCAAGCCCACTTCTAGTTATTATGACCTGCTTAACTGCTTTATTTTCAAGAGCTAAGCTACTACAAGAGGTCTTAAATGGGAATTCAACACCAGCCACTGTAAAGCCTTAGGACTCCCAGCCATTTGCAAAGCTGCACAAGTGGGAGAGGAAAATCTCCAAGGCAGATTTAACCATTCAGGGGCACAGATACTCCATTGTGGAAGAAAGGTGCTCGGACATTTGTAGGTTCTTCTGCTCAAGAAAGACAGAAAACTACTGGAGAGAATCCACTTGAGGGCTATGAAGATGATGAGGGTCCTGGAGCATCTCCCTTGTAAGAAAAGAGTGAGAGATCTGGGGCTGTTCAGCCCAGAGAAGGGAAGGCTGGGAAGGGATCTTATTAAAATCTAAAGGGCAGGAGTCAAGTGGACAAGGCCAGGATCTTTTCAGTGGAGCCCGGAGACAGGACAAGGGGCAATGGGCAGAAACTAGAACACAGGAATTTTCAGCTGAACGTGGGAAAGAACTTCGATACTTTGTGGGTGGCAGAGCACTGTAACAGGCTGCCCAGAGAGGTTGTGGAGTCTTCTCGAGATATTCAAGGCTTGACTGGATGCCTTCCTGTGTGACCTATTGTAGGGAACTTGCTTTAGCTGGAGAGTTGGACTGGATGATCTCCAAACCCTTCCAGTTCTGTCCCTTCCAACCCCTACAATTCTGTTATTCTATGACATCTTCTGGGGATTACATACATCCTCCTCTTTTTACAGGTTCTCTGAGCCCAGATCACGCTCCCACCTCATCCATCCCAGCAACAATCTCCACAACCCTCTAGTTTCACTCATACAAAAAGCAGGAGCAGTGATAGCTCATAAAAAGAAAATTATAGCATCTTCTGCCTGATTTTGCAAGATCATGTGGTTAATTCAACTCAGCGTGAAGGGCAACGAATGGAGTCCTCCTACAAAAGAGCTGCACAAAATGCAAGCTCATTTAATCTTGTTTCCTTACCCACAATTATCTGCGCTGAAAAATTAACCTTATTTCTTGGAGTTGCTAACTTGTCATCAACAATTACTTGCCCAGCTTTGACAATGTGGTGATGAAACAGCTGACAGCCCTTCCAAGCTAACACAGCCAAACCTAACCCCCCAGCACCCAGCCACTGAGGCAGTCTTTGAAACCTGGAGCTAGAAAATTGGAAGCTGTGTTTAGAAAAGAGGTAAACCTAGGTTTATTGGCCTTGCAGGACACAAGCAAGCAGGAGCAGGGCGGCAAGGAGCCAGCAGCCCCCTGCAGCACATGCTTGCCTACGCTCTTCCAAAGCCAAGGAACGGCCGCACAGAAATAAAAGGAAAAGCAGCAGATGAAGCGTATTCATTTCTGATTTTATGAACAAGTTGAGGAACAAACAAACTGAATAAAGAGCGGGTGGAGAAAAGATTCATCTCTTGACTCTTTGTTTTTTTCACCCCTTAGACTGTCCACAGAAATCTGTCAGCTGAAGGAGTATATGAATGGGAAAAAATCCCGCTCGTGAGCCAAGGCTTGAGTCGCAACTGCCGTCACATTTTTGACTGCTGGCCAAATAGGGCTCCATGGCTTGCTTTCATTCTTCCCGCTTCCTGCTACCTGGGATTTAGTACCAAAACCACACAAATTTCTGTGCACTGGGAAGTAGCCAGGGATGCGTCAGGGCAGTGGGTGAATGTGCGCTCTCCAGGATGACAGATGTGGGGATCTGAATGCATTTAAACACCAGAAGTGGGGGATATAGCTTACTAAAATGTGTGTCCCCGGGTCTCCACCATCGTGGAGGAGCCGTGTCCATCCCCTCCCCATGTGTGAGGGCTGCAACCTGTGGAGCTGAAGCCCCACTGGGGCAGCAGGTGCCGCCTCTTGCTCCATCCTGGGCCTCGTGTGAGGACTTTCACAGAGGAAGCCACTGCCAGGGCTGTGAGCTGCGAGCTGTCCTAAGGGATTTGATAAATAAAGGAAAAACAGACGAAAGAAGGGAAAAGCAGCTGTTTGGAAACGAACTGTAAAAACATCTGTAGCGCACAACCGATCTTCCCTTGCCGCGACAGTGGGGGGTTTTAAAGGGGCACAGCTTTGCAGCAGGGGACGACGGCTTTGCAGCCACTCCAACACAACACACACTGGCAGCGACCGGCTTCCTAAAGCTAAACAAGCGAAATCAGAGAACACAGAGCTGTGCCCCTGCAGCGAGCCCTCTCCTCTGTGTGTGGGGCCATGCAAAAGAAGGAAAGAGGTATTAAACCATAAGTCCTTAACAACATCATCCTGAACCTGTGAGAGTCCCTTCAGATGGAGCTTTGTCTCGTGAATAGCACTGAGGGGTGGTTGATGGAGGGCTTGGTGGGGTTTTAATTTACTGTGGAAGGATGGCAGCACTACTGGGAGCCGTTAGTTCACACACAGACAGCTTCACCACCGCCTGCACTCTGCTAGCTGACAACATACCAAAGAACATTCAAATCAATCTATTTGGCTTCGGCGTGCATCATTCCAACACAATTTTATGCATTTGCTTCATACATGGGAGGGGGGGGCAGGGGAGGGAAGATGGTTCAAGGGTCTAAGTAGCTCAATTTATTTTTCAGTAACTAAGTTACCAGAGACTTGTAGGGAGATTGTATTTATTTTCTGAAGGAGGCTCCAAGTTGGCAGAGAGGTCCTTGGAAGTACATATTTCTTCACGTTCTCTTGATCTCAGTGTGTGGAGATTCACTTAACAGCTGTTTTATGTGCAAATGTTTTTTCAGGCATGTCCTCCCCAACCATAAACAGATTTTTAAAGGAAACCCTCTTAAAAGAAGTTAAGAGAGAACAAATCTCCGAGTCTCTTCTCACCCAGACATAGAGACGAATAAAGCCCAGAGGGTCTTCAAACCACAGAGGGCTTAGGGTGTATACTTTTTTTTTTTTAGTGTATCAGAGTAGTGGATCTCCCAAAACAAAAAGCAACACTCTGCCTTCCACACAGCTCTACTTCATTCCTTCTGGTTTTTTTTATTTTTAATTTTTACATACATATCCATTCATACATTTTCACACGTGCAGTATCTATATTAGGTTTACCTATACTTAATTTTTCCTTAAAATGAAAGAAACAACTAGACTTCTGGCAGCGCAGAAAGCAGGAAAGAGACATTTTCAAGAGCTGCTAAAAAATCACCTAACAATTCGGCTGCTACACAAAGCAAGACTACCCCTTAGGAGTGTATACACACACACATACAGAAAAGGGAAGGGAAATTCTGGGGGAGGGGGATGCAGGCCATGTCTTCTCATCATTTTCTGAGACACAGATTTAACCAAGAACACTTGGGGTTACTTTTTGTGAACACACTGCAAAGCCAAGGTCTTGCAAAAACTACATAAAGGCACTATATGGTAGTACTAAGCAGTTTATGTTAACTTTTCCAGGCTCATCAGAACAAGAGAGAACTCGTAGGCTAAGCTTCAAAACAAAAATGTAATTTGTGCCCCTAATTGTGAACGGTCAAGAATATCAGCAGAAATGTAGAACTGTTTTGAAGCACCAAAAGAAAAAGACAAAAAAAGAAAAAAAAGAAAGACAAGCCATACTTTAAAGAGAGGACCAGCCAGCAGCAGGTGAAGCACTTCTGAGGCCACCTAAAGAAGAAGACCAGCAGATCCTGGCTCTGAGGCCCATGTCCTACATCCTCTAGTAACAGAGGCAATGTGGAGGCTTTTGTCTGCCTGTCTGCTTCCAGGATGCCATTCCAGACATTCCCTCACCTCTGATGGCTGTTATCAGCCCCTCATTGCGCCGAGTGAAGCATCTGTGGAGCCAAGTTCCACATCAGATCTGCAAAAAGATCAGGGTAATAAAGAAAGAAGGAACGGGCCCAAAAAAAAATCTGTATTAATGCTGATGCCGTGGTTTGTTGATACTGTGAATCCAGCTTAAAAAACCTACTACTACAAATCAAAAATGTGACAAAGAACCAAGATACGGTAAAAATTTCCTCTGGTAGTTCAAGCTTGCCCTCTGCTACCAGTTTGACTTTGTATTGGCAGGCTCCCAGCCAAGTCATCTGTCAGCCTGTGTCTCCTACAGGCAACACAGCACCAACATGGAAGCACCAAGGCAACGTTAAATCCCACACTGTTCATTCTGATCTAGATTGCACCCTCACTGGCAAGTGATCTGGTTCCAGCGAGAGACCTGGGACAGCACCGCAGTCCTGGGCTGAGTCATCGCCTCACATGAATGAGTAAGCCGGACAGTCCACAAAACACTGATGAAATCTGCTTCCTGCTTTTAACAGTGCCATTACCTCCTCTGTCCCAAGCTGTCAGCCAGTAATTAGGATCTTGCAGGTTGTTTCCATTAGGAGACAAAATCAGAGCCAGGTATAGAGCTGGCAGAAATAAAGGATTTCCAGTTGTCAGGAAATTTTCATTTCTTTCAAGTATGACTTTGGACTGAGTTGTATGTACTCATTCTGCGGCTGGGGATGATGGTCAGTATCCTCCAGTTATATCTGCACAGGGATCTGAAAAGTCCTCCCAGCATCTCCTGAGTCCACAGCCAGCTGCCCAATACATTCCCAGTGAAACAGTTCAGGCTCAGCTGCTGGCATTCCTACTTGCTCTTGATGAGTATTTCCTCAGATTATGCACCTGATTTTCAGTGGAATTATCCATATGTAGTACGGAGACACATATAGTGGTGTTCTCCAAAGTTAACATCACCTTTTGTAGCCCCCCACTCAGGCAACAAACTTTCATCAGGTTAAGAGCAATGCAAGTAATAAATGGCCGCAAGACAAATGAAGGTCTGAGATAAACTAACACAAGCATCTCAGAGAAGCAGGTGGAAGAAGCAGATCCTGCCTCCCCAAAGTTCACTGGCCCAGGCAGCAGAGGAGCAACATGTACTTGGCTTCAGATTCCTCATGGGTAAACTGGGGAGGGCCAGTGCAAGCCAATTCCACCTCAACGTGATTTTTTGCTTGCTTGCTGCCTTCAGCAGTGGCAGAGACCACAAAAAATCTCTGAGAGATGCTTGTGTGCACTGGAATTTCATTAAAAAAAAGTATTAGAAATTGTCATTCAGGGTCATTCACATCACACTTGCTTTTCCTGAAAGTAGCCATGAATGATACCTTTTTGAACTTTGTGAAAGACAAAAAAAAATAATAATCTCTTGAACTAATATTTAGTGGCAAGTGCTGTCCCTCAGACAGCTGCCCCTCAGAGTTCTCAGAATTACTGACCCTACATGTAGCCAAAATATATTTCTGCTTTTGCCAACCTCCACTTGCCAGTTGTCAAAAATCAGCAGTTTGTAAACATCTCAAAGCTGTTAGTTGGTATAAACTGTTCCGTTTTTTCTCCAACTGATTGCCTGGGGCTGTCAGCTGCAGACAGCTCACAGTAACTTTCAGTGGTCAACCTACTGGTTTTTCTAGTGCATGCCAAATCTGCACCTTCTTATCATTCACATGCACAATCATACCAAAATCTTCTGCTCTTGTGCTTAGCATCAGCAATATGGAAATTTGTGCAGGCTGCCGGACAGGAATGTTTCTTTCTCCTGATTTGCTGTAATGGTTTTCCAGTACAAACACTTAAAATTCAAAATTCCTTTTTCACTATTTCATATTCAGCCAAGTTTTAACCCCTTTTACCAACACCCCTGCTGACGTACTCATTTGTTTCTGGATAACAACACAGAAGGATGTATACAGTTAAAAAAAAAGTATTGTGTAAGAATGAGAGAGTATTTGTGGAACTTCTTTTCTTTATCCCTTCTATTTAATTGAAGTCAACATAATTAAAAAGGCACTCCTATTCGCAGTATCTAGCATCACCATGATTCACATTTTCCAAGACAAATATTTGGAACCCAGGTCCCAGCAACTCAAGCATCAGTATTTGTCTCTCTTGTCAGTAGATTCCCAATTGTCAACTCACTTGACCAAAAAAAAAAAACAAACCCAAACCCGCAAAACAAGCACATTCTTGCAAGCTCCAAAAAACACACAAGAGCACAGAGTCACGCCCAAAACACAACGTGCCGTGTGGGGACTTGGGCCAGCTGAAGCAGCCATGTCCCAGGACTGTGGCTCTGTTGGGGCACCAAGACCTTGGGCCTTGCACCCAAGGGTCAGCAGTGCCCACATGTGCTGGCACCAGCTTAAAGAGTCATTTCAGGACTTTCTAAATCAGTCGTAAGGTCTCCCTCCAGCCTTGACCAGAACTTGGCATACAGCAACCTTGAGCTAGGAATGGATATTTTATTTAAAGCAAAACAAAACCTTGAAACAGCTGTTTGTGCTTTTTTTCCCCCTAGTTTAGGTATGTCCAAACTAAACAATCTTGCCTCAAAAGGTTACCATTTGTGTGTGTTCTCATAACCTAAAGCCAATATTAAGAGTGTATTTACTTTTTTATAGGCCTATAGCCTACCATTTAGGTATAAACTCATGGACCTTTGATGAACAAGTCTGGAACTTAAATACTGCTACTGGCACCTACTGGCATAGGTTGCTCTCAAAGTAATGCCTCCTATTTATTTCCATGGAAACTACAACAGATACAAAGAGAACAATAACACTATTCTGTTGAGCAAATTCTCAGGTACAAATCATTATTTTTCAGCACAGCTAGCACTACTAGTTATGCATTTTCACCACTGATAACCAGAACAAGAGCCTGCATGCCATGCTCATAAAAATCTGCATAGCTGACCAGAGTGTGGCTTGTCTTTTACTTCATAGTCGCCACTTCTGAAACACACCACCCACTGCTTTACTGTGCTCACGTCCACAGTTTGGTCTTCGTAAACATTCATCAAGCATCAATGAATGTCAACAGGTACCATTTTTTCCACATGAAGGAATTTGATTCCACACATTTGCTCCATCTGCACTTCCATATTATACACCATTTTGTCAAACTGACCCAGTGCTGACATCTGTAGTATAGTGTACACACAAAATGCAACAGAGTACTGGTGGGAATACCATCCCATACCACCAACATCCACCTCTGACATTGTGGATCACCATTTAAAAAAAAAAAAGAAGGCATTACTTTTGGAGCACCCCTTATATTTCTGACTATCTGGTGCAGATTCTGCCCAACTGACTAACATGAAGGGCTTTTCTGCAGTCACAGTGAAGCCGACGTCCCTCTGAGAAGTATTATCATGAGTCTTGTAGATACACCGAGTTGGAAGGGAGCCACAAGGATCATTAATACCAACTCCTGGCCCCACACAGGATCACCCAACATTCAAACCTTATTCCTGAGAGCACTGCCCAAATGCTCCATGAATTCCCAAATGAATCTTCCCAGAAACAGAGACCAGCAGGTGTGTGAAGGGACTGCTTCCAATACGCTTCAAACACTGCTCTACAAAAGGCTAAAAAACAAAAGGATCTTCCCACTTCAACCAAAATATCAAAATATTCAGCCACTGAAGGCTGAGACTGATTCTTCAGTCTGTTAATCTATACTAAGTAAATCCTACTTATTTACTTGCATGTCTCAGCTTACCCCCATGCAAAGCAAGCTGCTACCTCTTACACCTTCTTGGTCTTTGGTTGCATGTGAAGGTCCTTGGATAGAAGGTTGTGTACAGCCATAAATGACCTGTCCCTTCTATTGAGCACTGAATGGTTCATCACAAAGCAGCTAAACCCTTCCCTTAGGTGCACAATGAACTCACCCTGGAGAAACTGTGCTGGCTTACCTGAAAACCAGTCTGGTACACAAAGAAATGTTCTCTCAGGCGTTATCTCAGAAACCACAGTAGGTTCAAAGCCACGACTCTTTTTCAACTTGGTAGCTCCTCTGTTCATAAAATCATAGAATCATTTAGGCTGGAAAAGATCTTCAAAATATCATCAAGTCCAACGTGACCTTTCAAGTGCCATCACTAAATTACGTCCCTTACTGCCATGTCCACAGATATCTTAAACTCCTCCAGGGGGGGTAACTCCACGACTGTGTTCTTTCAGCTTTTTTAAATGTGTACCTTGCACTGGAGAAATTAAAGGATAAGTAGCATCTCCCTACAGGTTTTTATCCTCACATTGCTTTGTGTTGCTTGCACCATGAACTAGAGAGCACCAACAAGACCATGTCACCATCCAGTTTCACAAGCTTATGAGATAGCCACAATGAGACACAGCAAAGATTCAAAGACCAGCATTATGTTTTCAGGGCTGACCTGTAGGACATGCTTAGGAATGAAAATAAGAAAAAAAAAGATGCAGTAGAACCTGAGCACAGATTCTTCCAGCCATGAGAAGCTTAGCAGCTTCCTGGGAAATGCAGAACATCACATTTAACAGCTACCAATAGATACGTTGTTCTCTATCCCTTTTACACTCTATTCATACTTCTGATCTCACCAAAATCCTTTGGTAATGAATTTAATAATATAACACTGACGCACACACAAATGGATTCTTTCTGAAGAGGGGGGGGGAATAACACTTGCAAGACAAACTGAACACAAACATAGATTGATAAGAAGATACAGGCAGCATGCAAACAGACCATTTGCTAAACAAAAGTTGGTAAAACAATGCATGCAATGAAGAACAAAATTAATGAGAAAACCATATGTGAGGAGATAAAATCTGAGAAAGACAGCTACAGAATTTTTGAAGTACTGTGCAAGAAGTTATGAAGAGGCAAGATAAATACTATGAAATAAATGGTTCTGCATGAATTTACAAAAAGAGCTGATTTTCCAATTATTTTCAACAAAAAAAAGCAAGAAATTTGCCCCCACATTACAGTAAGCTGGTTATTTTCTTCATGTTCTACAAACCAGTCTTCAGAAGATGATACTTTTTTCCTGGCTTTTCTCATAATGCATGAGATGCACATTTTCTGCATATCTGTATTGGTCTAAATAGTTTATTTATGCCCACTGTGTACTTTTCAGATGGTTCTCTCATTACAATCCTTCTCTTGCCAAAAAAATAAAAAAAATTAAAAAAAATCCCAACCAACAACAACAAAGAGGACAACTGCTATGCAGAAATCCACTGACAAAAACAGATTCAAGATACCAACTGCATGGACCTCACTGGTGAACGGGGCTCATGGCAATAAAAAAATTCTAAAATTCAATAAATGAAAAATGATATTTTTCATACTTGAAATATTTTCCACAAACACACACACACACAAAAAAAAAAAAGGCTGGGGACTATTGAAAAAAAATGAAATAAATTTCTACAAATATCCACTACAGAATCCAGTAAAAAGATAGGAAAAAAATGATTTCATAATGGCAAAGGCATTCTTATTTTTTCTATTTTATTTCCCCATCTTTCTTGTTTTCATTTCCCTTTCAATAGAAATTGAATAATGGCCTTAAAAATCTCTAACCTTAACACTTCACTCTTTTGTTAAAAAAGAAGCTAAGAGGAGCTTAGCTTAAGAGGAGAGCATTTTCCCCCAGAAATGACAAAAAATGATGACGACATCCAGCAGTGCAACTCATAAGAACTTAAATAAAACCAAAATCAGTATTTACCAGAATGAATCACAAAGCTATTTCTCACCTATGGAGGTGAGCCAAATTATGTCTTGTCAGTGCTGGCAGGTACTATGCCATAATTTTGCCTGTAACATTTCAGCCCACAATCCTTCTTTTGGGAAACTTGACCCACTTTACTTACACCTTACAATCAAAAAAATATATAGAAATAGTACAGAACTGAGGAAAAGAATCCAAATTCTTTAACTCTGCCAAAGAAGAAGCAGATATGTATAATGTTCCCATATGGTGTCTTCAGCTATGCATCAAGAAAGGGCAAACCAAACCTTCCAGCTAGACAAAGGGAGGAAAGCTACAGAGGCTAACCTCAATTAATCACAGAGAGACAACCCACAGCAGGAATCCCAGCATCCGAAGCCCAAGGGCCTCTTTCCCCTTCTTGTAGATGTGCTTCAGATTCATGCTCGAGCACTGCTGAAAGTCAATGGCAACAAAGTTACTGCAACTTGCTTTTGAAATCTGTCTGCTTTCACAAAACATCGTTCCGGGAGTAAATTCAGCATCTCGCAACTCTTAAGAACACTCTTTAAAATTATGTAGGTTCACCATTTACTAAGCCTTCTTACAAAAAGCATTCAATTTCTGGAACTGATATAATTCTTCACAGCATGTGTGTACATATATATATATGATTCATCCATTCTTTGCAGGAAAGCCCTCATACTAGTGCAGCCCCAGTTACCTACAGACACGCAGCAGTACTTTTGAATAAAGGGCATAAGTCCAACCTGCTCCAACTCTCATAAGTCCCATCTCTCACCCACCCCCAGGCTCACTACACCAAGGGACCGCTGCAGAAGGGCTCCTGTTCATCCATTCTACCAGCCCTGCCCACCCATTCATCTCTCCCCGTCTCTCCTCCGCCTACATGGGCACTCGCCCACAGCCTCTGGCAGCTTTCCACCCCAGCCTGGCTTACTGCTGGTCTGTGGTTGCCACCAGGGACCAAGGGCCTAATTTACTGTCTGAATTCCTCACTTCCACATCAGAGGAACATATTTTGGGAGAGTCCACCACCATCTACACTCACCCCGACGAGTCTAACCCGCGAGGGACAGTAACTTGTCTGTGCCAACCACAGGGTGTACAAAGCAAGTCTAGAAGATGCATCTTGAATGTTTTCTTTGGAGCAAAGAAGATGAGGCCCCAAACCTAAGAATGAAACCTCAGCCTTTGCATGAACAGCAAACAAGAGACTTGAATAGTAAAACATGATACGAGTAAGTGTGCTACACTGCACGTGGCCTCTCACACCCATCCACAAAAATGTGCCTGTCCCAAAATTACTTTACCAGATGATGAGCCAAACAGACAGCATTCCTCCATTGAATTCTGCATTGCCTTCAATTGCTGCAGATGCCCCACGGCAGACAAATGCAGACCTGAGATTAGCATCAGCTTCACTGCAAGAAGCGGGACATTATCCTTTCTGATCACCTCAGATAACTTTGGTGTACCTTTTGGCCTATCTAGGCACAATGATTTCACAGTGCTGACATCCAAACAACTTTCCAGAGGAGAAAGGCCAGAGCGCCCATCCATCATACAAAGGAAGGCTGTGCTCTTCATGCAGAGGAGCCCATAAGCTCCTCAGCAGAATCTGCCACCTCCTGAGATGTCCACAGCAAACAACGTGGGAAGGAAATGGCAAGCTGCCTAGTAGCACAGTGATGCAGTGATTCTGGATTTTACACTGAGAATAGCTGTCAATAAATGTCCAGAAACACAAACAATCCTTCTGCTCTCCGCCAAGCCAACAGTTCAAATCATCCATTTGCATTTTGTGATTGAATATCCAAGTTCTAAACCAAGACATCACCAATGTTTCATCTTCTGTTTCAGTTTCACCCCTCCAAGGGACATGGAAGCAAGATTAGGTACAGAAGACTACAGTGCGTGTATATACAAATAAATTTTGCCTGATTCTTACTTGTCCTTAGAGAGAAAAAATATTTCAATATGAAATACTGTTAAATTTATGTTCCCACATAACTGGCACATAAAACCATTTTTCAAATAACTTGTTTAATGTGCGGAGCCACGTATTTATCTGCTAATCACTGTGCATTTTGTTGCTTTATCCTTTGCCATCATTCCTTCATGTCTCTTTAGCTGTCAAGGGCAGATCTTGTCTTCTCTGTTCTGTACTGGTACAACGCCCAGCACAGAGCAGTTCTCATAACTAACTCCAAGCACTGCTGTAAAGGCAATGGCAATTAAGCTCACAACTACACAGATAAATTTCTGAAGAGAACATACAATTTACATAATGACACAAATTCACAAAAATGTTTGTTTCGTGTTGGTCAGAACTGCAAATGCTAAATCCCTACAGAACTTCCATATTTTATAGTGCTTTTTATGGCGCGCTTGGACAGAACTGAGAAGATGACAGCCTGAAGCCAGCTCTTAATCAAATGCAGATTTACCTATGGGGCACAAACCAGTGATCAGCAAATTACAGCAGAAAATAGCTGTGAAATCAAAACGAATCTTGGTGCTAACCAAATCCAGCTCACCTGAAGTTAAAATATAACCCTTGAAGAAAACACTTTTCAGCTAGACATCATTTTTTTATTACCGGTATGTGGGACACTCCCAGCTCAAAATTCCTGCTCATCTGGGTGGAGACTGATGGCTTCTGAGCCATTTCTTCAGAGTCTGAACCACCCACATCTACCAGGAAAATTTATTGTGATGAATAGACCTATTAATACCAGCTTCACCCCACCCTATACTGCTTCAGAGTATGGAAACTTGATTGATGTATCTGCTTCTGGTTAGTACACCATGACTCTCAAGTTTTACAATGGGAAGGCAGGGGAAATGCATAGTGTATTTTATTGTAGTATTTTATTGTAGTATTTTGACACATTTTCCAGAAAAAAAATGGAAAATTCAACTTATCAGGGATCTAATTGGCAATCTTTGCTTACCACACATTAAAGTCTTCTTCTATTTTTCACAAAATCAATTTCTCCTTTGTTCCTTACCTCCTTGCCAAGAGAACTGGACAGACCTGATAATCTTGTGTTTCATTGGCAAGAGCAGCCTCAAGCTTTCCCAAGTTCACAACAAAAAGCTTTGTGCCCGTTTGGCTGGTAGGCCCTAAAAACTAATAGCAGAAGGGACAGTCCCTTTCCCCCATTTAGTCAGGAGCTTATAACCACTGGGGCAAAGATAACCCTGCTAGCAGTGAATGTTGTCTGGCAGGCAGGAGAAGGAAGCAGTTTTGAACACATTACAGATTTGCTTTCCTCTCAGTCCTCTGTCTTGACGACAAAAGGGAGAAAATGCAAGGTGTGTTACATCTGAAAGGCTGCCCACAGCTAACATCTGTCAACTTGAGGACTTAAATGCTGATTTACAAAGCAGTGGTATTTTGACATGAGGAAAAGCCTACACAGATATGACTTAGAAGACACCCACACAAAGACGATGGCGTGGCTATGCCACAATTACAGATATCAAATTATGGAACAAAGAAAATACAAATGAGCTGCAGATGACAACCATTGTAGCAATGGAGCCAATTCAAGCAGCAGGACAGGGGAAGGAACTGAACTGCTTTAATTATGAGGCAAAGGGCAGGGTCAAGGAACCTAAACAGAAAAAAAGAAAATACCACTGAGTTTGCAATCGTACACACCTTGTTTGAAGTCTGTCTCCACATGAAAACCAAGACTGAATCTGCTCTTCTGCATCTAGCAGAGGAGGTACAAGACAAGAGACTACTACCTCTGTCAGCTCTTCTCCAACATGACCTTTGGACAGGTGTGCCAAAGATTGCCAACTAGGTTCCTGATAAGTTGAAAAGTGCTTGGGTGGGCTCTGTAAGGGAATTCACTCATAAAAGTTGCTCACTTTGGTCCAAACTGCTCAAAAATTTTATTTCTCTGTGTTTGTCTGACATGGCAAGAGGTACCTGAAGGGCACTTCTTCAGGGAGGAGTAAAACTTCTTTGTAATGCATTCCAGAAGAGCTTAATTTTTATCAGTACTGATGTAAATAGCATCAGGCGCTGTCACTAGCATGATCATGTTCCACTTCTATTTCCCAGTGATGCAACTTCCCAAATGCTTCAGCAACTTGCTACTCCAGGTAGGACACTGTGAACAACAAATGTGGGGAAGGCTAGGAGGAGTGAATAATGTTCCAGTCCTACATTTCAGAGCAAGAGGGACCAGCCAGGATCCTGGGGTAAAAAGTAGCATTAGAGCAACTTGACTTCCTCTAGGTCATCTTTCATTAGTACAACTGGCCTCCATCCATAGAAGAGAGGAATGATCAGAAACTTTAATCTCTACACAAGCAGAACAAAACGTGGTAAGGATCATGGTAGCCCAATAACCACATCTGTTAGTGGCATCAGCAGAAGCTGCAGTGTTAGTCAGCTACAATGGGCATGAGCCCAAGCTCGGGCTGGTTTCTTGGGCAGCAGGTCCTCTGAATAGTTCTAGGCCATCTTGACAGAGCTCATCCATTTATTTCAGACCACCAGTAGGTGCCATAGGGAACTGCTGGGTAGCCCATAAAATTAAATTTCCTTTTTTTGTGTTAACCGATTAAGCAGTTTTTGCTTGCTAGCCTCATTGTACAGCAACTGCCTGTTGTTCCAGAAAACTGTTGTATGACAGTAAGAAGATTGACAACTAATTGTTAAATTTGATCAGGTATTTTTATTGAGGGAAGAGTGTCGTTAAAACAAACTCATAGAAGAAGGCTTTGGCCCATGTTCAGGAAAGCACTTAAGTGCAAGCCTTAGACTGTCTCTATTCAGGAAAGCGCGTGCTTAAGTGCTTTCCTGAATATAGATATACTACTGCCCTGGGGCCTTAAAAGTGCACTAAATAATAAAATTTATTGCAATTTGACTTCACCATTTTCTTGAAATATTTATTTAGCCTCTTCTTTATTAAGAGTACAGACACTGAAATTTTGTATCTATTTAACAGCCCTTACTACTCACTGATTGCAATCCAAGAGACAAATAATCTCTTTATGCTATTTCAGTTAAACTCTAGATTTTCCATCCTTGTCATTAAACTAAATCATTTTCATGAAAAAAAAAAAAAAGCCAACCTTATTTAAACCAACTACCTTGAAACAGGGTAGTTACCAGCTGAGTATCATTTGAAATCATTTTGCAAAGAGTTGAAGGTCTTCTGAGTTCATTTTCAGTGTTACACAATAAAGATACAATTTCAAACTTAATGTTTCAAGGGTGACCTCTGAAGACGTGAACGATGACCACTGAGCAGCAACATTTGGCCAGGGCTTCTCCAAATATTAATGCATACCATTTTTCCAGTAGAGATATCACAAGTCAGGACAAAAAAACAGATCTCACCAAAAGCAGATCCTTCTACCACAGCCAGTGTGCTGTACCTACCTTTTGCATCTCACACAAGCTACACCCAATGTTTTCCTCTTCAAATTCTAAATTTTCCTAAAGGAAAGCTGATCATGTTGAGAATGAGGGAGAAAAACATGGGAGCACATACATACACATATCCACAGGAAAAGCTGGGAGAGGATGTGGGAGACCATCATTGCTGTAGCCCCCTGAAACTTGTGAAACAAGGCCAGAGCCACCCAATTTGTTACTGCTGCCAGTGTGCAATAATGTGGGACGGACACTATCATCACTTTTGGACAATAGTTTATTCCATCCTCTTGTGATACATCAGGACTGATCCCAACTAGAGAAACAATCTCAACACCACTCCCGGCAAAAGAGCTTGAAGGGACCAATTACTCAATTGACAATGTCTCATGGGCAAAGCAAACAGCAACTTCCCTCTGTAAAACCAACAACAGTCCACACTGCACCCGGAGATGTCATCCAGAAGATGTTTCACATCTGGAAGGGCCTGTGTCACCACTGATCTCTCCTGCTCCCAGACACATCTCCGTCAGCAGACAAAAGATCTTTCAGTTCTTTGCTGTTAGATTTTTGGTTTTCTTTTTTTCCAGGTCAGGAGACCTGTGAGAAATTGGGCAGGATTTCTGTGGAGCTATAACATAGTTCTTTGTGGTGGCCCTGAGAATCCTCGCTAACGTCATTTCACCTTTCCTGCCCAGATTTGGGCTTTTTGTGTGCACCGCCACTGATAATGAAAGTACCAATTGTTATACCCAGCTCTGCATTCCAAGTACACACACAAGCACCAAAGTACTGAAAAGGAGGCATCTAAGTGTATTCACATAATCTACACAGCAGAACAAAAAAGGTTTCAAAGGCTGAAACAAAAAAAAAATCTGCAGGATGAATTCTCTTCTGGCTACACACAAAAAAAGCAGCTGAAAATTTAGATGTCCCAACTGTGACCAGCAGGTGCCTAATTAAAGAAACACCCCATGACAGTGACATCGGTTCAATTTGTTCAGGTGGCAGTTTAACAAAATAAACTCAGGAAATTAATGTTGCACAAGCACAACCACTTAAAAATGAAGAAAAGGCCCAGTCGTGATGAATCATACAACTTAGACAAGCACTGGAAAGTCTGCTAGCTTTAAACTCAATTGTAATTAGTTTCCCCTCACTTCCAAAAATGCATTTAAAAAGGAAATAAGTATTTATGGTGTAAGCTAAACCACAATCCTTTTATTCATCCTTTATTTCACTTTTTCCTTTAGGCTTGGTTTCAAAGACAATCCAGACCAGCCTACTCTCAAGCCTCTTAACACGCATCATGCTTAAATGGGAGAATAAAGAACATTATGATCAGTTTTCCTAGAGCAGGACACCACAAGAGAAGCATAATAACATCACTTCCCCTTTGGCAGCTCTGCCAGATGTCCCTCCCAGGCACTTCCAGCCAAAGACTGACAAGGACATTGGGGCGAAGAGAATGCTCCTGAAATGGGACAAGACTCAGAGGATATGACAGACAAATGCTGATGGAGAGCCTGCCTGTTTCCTCAGCTCCATCGTTTGGCCTAATGAAGGTGGTAAGCCTCCTGCTCCCACAAATCTTGTCTTCTCCTTCACTGCTCCACTTTCACAGCAGTGAGACGCTGTTACAAGTGTTTACACAGGTCTGAATCATGCAAGCTAGGAGACATGAAATAAGAGGTAAAATGATCAGAAACTGCATCAACTAGAGATGCAGTTTCATTCAGCTGGAAACATTATTTTTAGAAAACTCGACTCTGCCAGGCATCATCCTTCAAGCTCATTTGTGTGCTCCTCCCCAAGACTGCAGATTTGAGAGCAAAGACCCACGTGTGCTCACTTCACTCCTGCCCAGCTTGTTCCTCCTGCCCCCAGGATTTCTCCTCCCTCTCTGTGGCTGTGTAGTCAGACAGAGTGGCCAGCCTATTATAAGCTGTACAAGGTGCACCATGACCTACTGTAGCATTTGCTTTGACACCAGTGGAGTCTTCCAAATTTTTCTTGGGATATTATCAGGTGATTTACTGCTTTCTTTGCAGGGTTTTTCCCCAGCTGTGCTCTTCATAACTTCAGTCCCAGACAACTACAGCTGTTTTTCACAGCCCATCAGCCTGAAACCATACTGATTTCTTTTCTCCTTGAGTACAGCTTGGGTTTATTCAACCAGAAAGAGCAGAAATGGCAACGTACACACTTCACACCACACATAGTGACAGTCAAATACTCTGCAACTCAATGACAACATTTTCCAACAGTTTACACTGAAATTCCTTTGCCTGTGCTGCCTGGATAACTAACTTAAAACCTTAAACTCAAGCCTGAGTTGGCAGATCACATGCAATTCTATGAAGGATTCCCTACACCCTCCACCTTGTTTCTTTTGATTCCAGCAAGCATGAAGGTGCTGACAGGAGGTGCTTGGCAAACTCTTACAGTAGCAGAAGACAAGGCAAAACCAACATATTTCTCTGCTGTGGCTGCTTTAATATTAACATGCAAAGAGGTAACAGTGATCCCACGAAGAGACTGTGCAGAGCACCAGCGAGTGGCTTTCTTGGATTCAAGAATGAGTTTTTGTTTGCCACTCACTTCTGAAGTGGGGAACTGTTATTGACATAAGGTGACTTCCCACAGAGAGGAGACAGTGGGAGAAAGAGTGGAGAAAAGTAATGAATTCCAGGAAGGAGAGCTGCAAGCATGTCCTTCTAGGTTATTACTACCTGGACTTAGTGCACAATCCCTGTATGCTTGGCTTTGTTTTGGTTTGTATTGGATAAGTGCAGGTTTTGCTGCCTTTACTCTTCAGATAGCATCAGTGAAATCTGCAGAACTATTTGCGTACTATAGCCTTTATTTGAGATAACTACTGCCTCTGAAGCTGGCACTAGGCAGTACTTTCAGCAGGAAAAACACATTAGAAAGCCACTGTTCAGGATCAAAGCTTTCAAGATTTCTTACTATTTCCTCACATTTTTCTTTACCTTTGTAAAATTTTAGAAAATTTGGCTAAATTAAAATTAATCTGTATGTTTAATCATGATCTCTCTCTTTTAATTGCTAAGAGGACCTGTCGTACAAATTCAGGTTTTATTCCACCTCAGACTGGTGCAGTCCAAAGCCAAGAGTACGTATGTTGCTAGCTGGAAAATAAAGTGCCCTTGATTCCTAACTTTATTTTGGACAGTCAACTCCAAGTTATTAAAAGCCAAATTCAGTAGTGAGAAAATATATATAGCTTCAGCTGTTTTGTGTGGGTTTAAAGTGGTATTTGCTTTATGAGTAAGAGATTCAATAATGCATATATTTACATAAAAATAGTTTTGACGTTTAAGTTAACTTCTTGCCAAGCCGGCACAAAAATGGAAATGTAAAAAGCGTAAGTGCAGAAATGAGCCCCTATGCTGTAAGTCTGCTATTTACAGGTAATTTTTTTTCTTGGCAATAAGACCTGAACATACCGTTTTATAGCACTAGACCTAGCCACTCTGAGTCAATTTAGTGTTTATGGAAAGTGCTGGACTGACAGTTCACGAATTAAATTCTTCATGCCAGAATGTAGTTTCGTAGGGGCAACAGCAAAGGGAATTTCTAGAACTTGGGCCACTGCTGTGCCTCAGTCATATTCTGCAGACATGACAAAATTCCAGATAGCACAGTTGAGTACACGTCAAGTCAAACACCCCATTATTTCTCAAGAGCAAAGAGGCTTCTGGAGAGGTAGCACCACCACGTGTCATGGGAAAGTATGCAATGAAACACCTTGTGCAATTTGAAGTAAAACCCCAGACGGCTACAGTGTGCCTGAAACTTTCAAACTGGAGCTGTTCAGAGGAAGAGGTCTATCTCACATAACATTTTAGCTATGCAAAACTCACATAGAATTGCAAAAAGTGATAATCTGCCACTCTCAGGGCTTCTAGGTTACTTGTCAAGACTCTCTGGACAGGAAGAACAAGCAACAGGGAAACAGAGGCTAACAGAAACTGGCCTTGCAAATTGCAGAGCCCCAAGCAGATCATGGAGGAGCCAGGACCTCTATCTCAGATTTACATCCTCCCAGCAAGACACATGAAATCAAGTTTACCAGGCACCAGGCAGATCTCTTGACAAAATGCTCACATAGGTGCCTCCAGAACCCTGTCAAAATTTGTACATGGACCTTGTTCACTCAGACATCTTGAACACAAAACATACAAAAAAGTGTATCTCACTGAAGGATTCACTAACACCTCCTCCAACAAATGATACTTGGTGATTTATATGTTGTCTTACCTACCCTGTTGCTTTTCACATGAACTATCTAGCTTCTTTGGCCTTCTCTTTTCTCAAAGCCAAGGAAGAAAAGAAATCTCTTTAATCCTTGCTTAGGATTGGTGATGGTCTTTATGACATCAACAATAGTATTCCATTTCAATGTGGCAAGCCATAGGTGGCCTACTATGCTAGGGATAACTGCAGTGTCACACATAGCAATGTGACTAAAATAACTGATGTGATGGACAGAAGGAATTGGAAGCTGTCCTTTCTACTAGACTAACCAAGACCGCTCCTTACTTCTTTTTTCCCCAGAGCATTTAGTCAGCTCAAGAATGTCAAAATATATAACTGGGCAGGAAGATAAATTACAGAGTAAGTGCTGCTGCACTTGCTTGGCCCCAAGGTTTCTGATGTTTGAAGCCTCACGTCCCCTATTCTGTAATGCAGGACTTCTAAGCGCATTTTAATAATGACAAAATGACAGACAAACCTCCCTGCACAGATTCATGATAAATATAAACAAATAATAACAAAGCCCAGATGACCAAACTGATGACATTGTTATGAAGAATAGTAATGTAAAATATGTATGCAGAGATCTGTTAAGCCTTTGGTCACCAATTCAGGCCCTTTTGCAGAAGTTCACAACAGTTGGCTCATCAATACTTAATACTCTGACGGCTTCAGCTGAATGGTTTGGCAACTAAAAAGCCATCTTCAAATTCTAGCTACCCTAAAGCATCATAAGTAGATGAAAACACATCAACAGAAACAATTAATCAGAGCTGAGGATAGTCTTGATCTCTACTGCAGCCTCATATGTTACATATTTTTTCTGCTGTGATCTCACTAGCAATGCATCACTGTTCTTTAACCACTCTGAGCACTGATTCTACACTCAACAGCTGTGTTTGTTTACAGGGCTAGAAATTAACACACGACAAATGGACTTCATCCAACTGAGTGTTTTTTTTTTTCCATTTTCCACTACACTTCACAATATATTAGTCCTCATAGTCCAATTATGTATTTGCCACAAAAGCTGGCCAAGGAGAGTGGATAAGCAAAGGAACTGTTCGCAAATACAGCATGGGGAAGCTTCTTACTGTTCCAAATGCAAGCTGCCAACTAAGCATGGTTCAGACACATGTAGTCAGGGAAGTCCACTGCTATACTGTCCATGCTTTTTCGCTGCAAATGTAAAGAATGTCATCGTAACCCATCATGCAATGAGCCAGTTCAGTGAAAGTGATGAAATCTGATGATGCTTTGTACTTAAAGGGATCTGCCCGTGCCCTTCACACTGGTATCTGAGCTCTCAAAGCCACTTCCAAAGGACTGTAAGCCAAACTTCAGATGAGACAGTCCTAAAATAATTTCCCATTTCAAAATCCATGTTTAGTAGCAAAAAATTACTTAAAAGCAAATAAGCATGCAGCCCTCAGCCCCTGTGTATTTTTAATCTCCTTGACAGTTTTCTTCTCACAGAGTTCAGGGAGTCCTTTAGCCTTCATACAGTCATACAATGCCTTGAGTTGGAGGAGACCTCAAAGATCACCCAGTTCCAGCTCCCCTGATGCAGCCCAGGATACTGCTGGCCTTCCTGGCTCCAAGCACACACTGCTGGCTCATATCCAGCTTTTCATCCACCAGGGCTCCCATGTCCTTCTCCACACAGCTGCTCTCGAGGAGTTTTTCCTCACAATCTGTATACGCTTGTTCAGGTCCCTTTAGATGGCATCCCTTCCTTCTATCTATTAACTGCACTGCTCAGCTTGATGTCATCAGCAAACTTGCTGAGGTGCGTTTGATCCCATCATCTATGTCACTAATAAAGATGTTAAAGATTACAGGCCCCGAACACAGAACCATCGACAACCCTCTAGCAGTGACAATCCAACAGATTTCTTATCCATCGAATAGTCCACCCTTTGAACCCATATTGCTGCAAATTAGAGATACAGATGTGGTGCAGGACCACGTCAAACGTGGTAGACAACATCAGTTTTCCCTTCCTTTGACCACCAATGCTATCACTTCATGGTAGCTCACCAGATTTTCTCCTACTCCATTTTACAATAAATACTTAAGGAGGAGTTGCTGGACTCACTGGGACGTGCAAATGAATAGTCCTGCACTAGCTCTGAGACTCATGCAGGTAAATGTAATTTTAAATCTTTGCCCTAATTCTTGCAACTGACCCCTATTTATGCTAGAATTTACAACATATAAACACAGCATGCATCAAGTTGTAGTTTACAGACTGTTTATGTCTTCCACTCTGCTACAAACACTCCAGTCCCATCTTATAAACTGAGTTATACAGAAACTCCCAAACAGCCTTCCAAGCAGCTGCTGAAATCCTGGTATTCAAACAATTTCTCCACGCAAATGTTCACTACTGTTCATTAGTTCACCACCACCCTCATGGGCACCCCTCTGGACAGAAAGAAGTTTAAAGCACTATGAAACTTGATTTTCTTATTTTCTTGGGAACTGAAAAAACACATTTTCAGGATACACAGTTGAGGAGCATTTCATTTCTAAGGGACTGCATCTCCTATTTTTAACTTTGCTGCATGCAACAAAGTACATATTTATCTGATAATTCCAATAATAGCAATTGGGATGTTCTGACATCACAAGACATGTGAAGAACCCTGTCAAAGTAATATATTGCACTTTGCAGTGTAATTATGTTATGTTGGAGCAGAGCATTGGAAAACTTAGTATAATCATTAGCTGAGCACTGAATGTTTTGATTGTCAGACAGGTTGTATATGATGCAAATATATGACTCAGAAATGATTTCACATAAACATTTTGGTAACAGCAATCTGACTCATAACCTCCAACATAGAAAATAACAAGCTTCGCAAAACATCTGTGCACTCTGAGCAACGCAGCCTTGCAACAACCTCCAAAACCTTGTAGTGTAAAAAAATGAGGGAGCCTGGTCCCCAAAGTGAAGAGATGCTGGAATCCACCCTCCTAAATGACTTGAAGCACGGGGGATTAAGATAGCAAGCCCACAGCAGAGGTTAATCAGGCTGCAGTTCCCACCGGAGATCTGCCAGAGAGCTGCAATATTTGTGCTGTCCGATAGACTGCCTGGTGGGTCTGCTTAGTTTAGGTCCATATTTAACAGGCAAAGCACAGGAGGGAAAGTTTGTTGTTATTCTACCCGAAGCCTTGCCATGTCAAGTATGACACAATGCACAATTCATCTGCTATTTATTTTCTCATTCATTAGGAGATGGACAGCTTCTTTCACTGCCCCTTTCCGAAGACAAACGTGCAGTCTTGAGTGACAAGGAGGATTTACCGTCTGTTATTTCAGAGGAGGTTTGCCATGTTTATTCTGGAAAGTGCCACGAGTTAATGAACTATCTCTTCAAGCCCCAGCGAAGCCAAGCTGCCAGCTCAACAGATGCCAGAAGCAACAGAATGTTTTGGGACCCCATAAAATTGTTTTTACTGAGACTAGTGATAGCAAAAGCATCAGACGGACCCAATGCCAATAGCTCCTGCAACATAAAGAAGTCATTATAAGAGCTTCAGCCATTACAGTGCATTTTTTTTCAGAGTTCCTTAACAAAACTATCAGCTAACTCAGAACACATACTTTTAGCCTTCCTGCAACCTGAATACCACTTAACCTAAGCACACCCCTTTCACTGCCTTCACGTTACCAAAAGCTAACCAAACCTTTTCTTGGCTCTACAACAGTTTCAAGAGAACAACGTGTGTCTGTGGCCTCTTTCACCTTCCCCATTCAACACTTCTTGGATGCCAGCATATGCAATTGCAGAGCTTCAACACACAGATAAAAAAAAGAGCTACTTGCAAAACAGATTCAACTACAAAATAGAACCACATTCAAACCTAATCTTAGCTCCCCAGACATTGGTATCCATTGAGAAAGCCCTCAAAAGCGGGGAGAACTCAGAGCAAGGTGTCCCCAAATCTTTCCCTTCCTGGTCTGGTTCAGGGTGGCCCAGCTGCCACATAAGGCCACCTCTGCCACATCCCATGTGCTCCCATGGGACAGGGCAAATAGTAGACATTGTGAATGGCCATAGTGAATATTCGGGTTCAGACAGCAAGCACAAAGGCAGGAGGTGATGCCAACACACGCACAGATGAGAGGCCGTGCCCCTAATGGAGGGTGCCCACAGAAAATCAGGCAATGCCAGTGAAGAAGTTTTACTGTCAGGAAGGAACAAAATGCACTCAGAGCAAGAAACTGTGGTCTCCATCAGACTGATACCCAAGGAACCTGAGGTAGGATGCGGTTTGCCAAGTAAGAGTGCACCGTGTGAGCCGCTTGGAGGCCTGCCAGGCCAGTGATGTAGTTTTGTGGTTAGATCACAGCAATAACCTCATAGACCTCATCATAGCCCCCAGGCCTGGTCATGCCCTCTGAGCTTCAGTCCAGACATTCAGAAAATGATTCGAATGGCCATTAAATTTAGTCAGAGCGTGCTGTAAGATTTCACAGAGTCATCAAATGGCTTGGGCTAGAAGGGACCTTAAAGATCATCTAGTTCAAACCCCATAAGCAATTCAATGCTTATGAAGTGTTTTCAGGCCCTGGATAAAAGATAGAGTCATATCCTTGCATTGTTGAACAGACGAGGAGCCCTCCACATCCTGCAGAATGGAACATTTTTGGAGAGGACGGCTGCTACAGTCATTAAAGTGTAAAAACCATCATATGCAAGAGACGAAACACAGACATCTCAAAGCGAAAATATCTCTCGCCCTGTGTAAAGTATATGTATTTTCTCTCCAGCTATCTTCCATAGCATAAGTAGGAACTTCCTTACATATGAGAACTTTTTTTTTTTTTTTTTTTTTTTTTGGCCTCCTTTCTTTCTTCACTCTCTCCCTCTCTTTTTTTTGTGGGGAAGGGGGGGAGGAGGAGAGGAATTTTATTTTTTTTTAAAGGCACTGAAAGGGCAAGCCAAGAGATTCACAATCACTAAAGCTTTCAGAACATACAGTGAAATTTTGGCAGGACACGCATGTTTATCCTTCTCATATGCTGTTTAAATTATTTTTATAAACAAGCCATTATCTTGCATAGCCACTGCTTGGTCCCTTTCATGTCGAGAACGTTTGATGTTACAGTAATTAAGTAAAAGGGGCTACACGCCTGAAATGTGGTCTCAGGATGATGGTTTGTGGGCAAGAGAGATTGCTGCTTTTCTACAATGAAGGGTTTATTCTCCAGACTGCATTGTTTCAATCAGGCACCTGAACTTCAGACTTGCAGACCAAATCTTTGCGCAGATACAAATTACATACTCAGCTTAAATTTTAGAACTATGCTCCCACCATTTAGCACTAAAAATTGTGTACAGCTGACGTGTGCTCTGCCATGACAAATGCATATTTCGTAACAGGAGCCACTACCAAATCCATTCTGTCTGTTCATTATAAAGCTGATACTTAGAAATGAGCGTGCATCTTTTCTTACTCACGTATATAACTGGGACTCAGGATATTCTGGATCTTCACATCTGTTATTGAGATTTTGCAAGTCCGGCCTGGTGTAACACTGCTCAGCATCCCTCACTAGCTCACAGAGACATGCCTGAGATGAAGTTTTGATCCCTAGTTCTCAGGTGCAAAAGGGGACCTGCACACTGACCCTTTGCAGTGTGAGGCCCCACATCCCCCTCAGTGTGTGGCACCTCCATCTGAGATCCCCAGGGAACCAAACCGGACCCTGGCAAGGCAAGCAAGGTCAGAGGGAAGTTAGTAGAGGAGTTGGAGCCTCTCACTGCTTGCATGCAAGCACAGTGAGGAACCGGTTTTGGCATCATGATGGAAGAACAGGTATTTTAACACAAATCTGCTTTGCATATAAGGAAGAAATGTTTCACAGTAGGGTAGTGAGATACTGGAGCAGGTTGCCCAGAGAAGCTGCCCCATCTCCGGAGTTGTTCAACTGAGACTTAAATGGGGCACTGAACAACCGATCTAGCAGGTGTCAACAATGCCCACAGCAGGGGGACTGGAACTGATTGAGCTCTGAGGTCCCTTCCAACACAAATCATTCTCAGAATCCACCTCAACTGTGCTTAAGCAGAATTAAAGCCTCAACCACTTCTTTATTCCCCTTATTACCCTTCTTTTATCAAGGTTCAAAAAGAACAGAATTTAGGCTACAGTAAGCTTTCATGTCTAAACAGCTTTTATTAAAGTGTTCATGAAGATGGAGGTAGAAAAATACTATGCATTTTGTATATGCTTGTTAAGAGTTCAGCATTTTTTCCAACTCATTTGGACAATTTTACTCCCAGTAAATGACAGGGGCTGACAGCTGACAGTTCTACCCTCCCTGATTCATCTCAAGCAATCAGGGGACATGATGATGAAATACGGCCCCTCCATTTCAGACAAAAACTACAGACCCTTTTCACCATCACCTCTTTGCTTACAGGTATGGATATCCCAATCTGCCCACAAGCTTTAATCTGTTCTCATTTTTACATGCTCCTTGTTGCCTGGTGTGAAGCAAAATGACTACACTTCAATAGACATTATGTCACCCCTTACACCTTTACACAAACACAGTGTCTAATACCTTCACCATACACACCAGCCACATGTAATGCAGTGAATGACAAGATAAGAATATTGTCTCTGCAACACAGCATATTTAACAGCCCACACCTGATAAATAAAAACGTGGCTCTCCATTTGCTCCCATTAAGATTTTGGTTTGATCAAATTCATCTTGTTTACATGAAAGCTTCAAACAGCTGATCCCCGAGTCTTTCTCACTGCAAACGACCACTGAAGTATATGAATAACACATCTTTGGAATACTGTTTGAAAAACACTCTCATTTATTATCAGGAAATTTGACTTCTTCTGAACAAGTGCTAAGTGTCCCGATTAATTTGTAAAGCTATTCAAGCCATGAAGTACATCTGCACTCAGAGAATATTTCAAATACTGTGCTTCTGTTTTCATTTTCAAAATGTTTTCATTTGTACACTAATATTTGACCTATGAATATTCCAAGTTTACATGGAGCCAGCTATTCTAAATTCTGGTTATACTGAGCATTCGTGCAAAACACCAGGTGATATCACTGGATATTTTTAAGGGGAAGTTCATAGGAAAGCAGTTATGTATTCTTGTGATTAACACCACATTGGATCAAAACAGTCATGTCTAGCTCTCTTAAAATACAGCTACTGTTTTAGTTAGCAGAACACTTCGGCTCTGTCTACATTATACTTTTTTTGCCAAAAAATTTGCACTGTTGCTGCCACTGATTCAATTCTGTCATTGTGCTGTGATCAACACTGCAACCTTAAAAAAAAAAAGCTACGGGCAGCTCTGTCAAAATCTTTGTGCCCTTAAAAATACAACAAAAATCATCTCATGATGTCTCAAAAAGGAAAAAAAAAAAAAAAAAACCAGCCCACAACACAGCCTAAAAACCCATCACGGCCATCTCCTGCCTTGAGAGCTGAGCTGAGAGTTCAGGAAATGCTGGCTGCAGTCTGAAGTCAGTTTTATAAATCAAACTCCAGCATGACCCCTGCAATCCCAGTAGGGCTCATCTCAGTAAATGAAAGCCTTCTTTCCCCTGCACAGTTCCTGCAGTAGCTGTGTCCCTGTGCTGTCCCCAAAGCCACCGGGAACCAGCCCCAACTGCAAGGCGCGAGATCAAGGAGTTCCCTGGCACAAGAAAGGTTGAAAGAGAACTCACTGGCTAGGGAATCACAGCCCAAAATGCTCTCTCCACACATCAAATGGGAAATCTCAGTATGACCCAATGTCATCCTCTGAACTGTTCACACGAAGACTGGACCTCAACTGTGGTCTCCCACGCACAGTTCTGATCCTTTGAAAGCAAATGGGAATCTCTCAACCATGAGCAATTTTTCCATCCATACAGATCACACAATCCCAGAAGGGCTGAGGATGGAAGGGCCCTCAGGGTCCAGCTGGTCTGACTGTTGCTCTAGCAGCAACACCCACAGCAGGGTGCCTAGAACGATGCCCAGATGGCTACTGAATATCTGTATATTGTCTGTTCTCTGTTTAATATCACTATATAAATAGTCAAATGGAAATGCTAAACTGTTAGTAGGTGGACTCTGCTTAGGAGCATTGCTGTGCCACTGCTGGGAAACAGCAGAAACACACAATGGGACTGTTTATGTCTTAAGTAATTCATACTTCCCTCTAGCGCCACGCAAGTTAGAAATGATGCAAGATGACTTAAAGAGAACCATGCCTCCACAGCATGGAAAGTCTAAACACCACCTTCCTTCCTCCTAAATCACAAACACCACTTAAAAGTTTACATTCAAAACTGCAAGAGGGAGCATCAAGACTGCAATGGGCTCAGCCAGGCTTGGCACAGACCTGCAGCCCTTCAGTGAAAGCTGCAGCACAAATGCCCTCCAGGGGCTCAGCACAGGGCATCCATGGCAGTTCTCCAAGGGATCTACCTGCTGACAAGACATTCACTTGAAGGGAAACTTTGAAAAGAACACCTTTTTAGAAGAAATAGTTTGGTTGCAGGCTGCTAGCACAGGGAAAAGAACTGGGAAATGCTGCTTTTGGATTTTCAACAAACAAATCCACACTTAGTTTTGTAATCCAACAAACAACTTTCTATTAATTTATACATACAAAATTTGTCTTGAATTAATCAAGACCCCTCTGGGAATTCTCACTTTTTCCAATTACAATCACTGTTTTCTTTCTTCCTCTCACACAAATTTAGGATAGTGTAAACTTTCAATCCATTAAAAGCTTTCACAAGAGTTCCTGGCTCTAGAGAGTCCAGATGATACTCAAACATGGCCCTTCACTAACTTCAATGCCGTACATCTTGATCAGCAGCTGTTCTTGGAACCACACATCTGTCAGGGCTCCTGTGCAAAGCAGGAAGACCTGAAATTCACTGCCTGAAGAAGCTGAAGGCTTCTAAAAAGGCAATCAAAGGATGATGGAGGACCGCTTGCCTTTTCTTTCATCCTGCCATCCTTTAGCTCGACACCAGCAGACAGCCAGCAAGCAACAACTTCAAGGGGATTATGTACAAAAGGGTCTTCGGCTGCATCAGTTGAGCAGCAAATATAAAGCTGATCTCCAATGCTTGGGATGCGTCTTGGCGTAAAAACCCAGTGTACTAGGTTTGGCAGACATCAGTAAACTCATTCCCATCATCAGCTCCGTGATTTCTAATACTGGCCTGCTCCAGACACACGTGGAGGATGCTGTTTGCATGCCGAGAGCAAGGCTTTGCACAGCCAGCTGGCAGCATAGCCAGATACGCAGCATCACACACTCCCGTTATTCCCTGTGAGTAGATGTCATGACCTTTACAACATGTGGCCAAGAGTATAAACAGATGGGATGACAGTATGAATGGTGTGGTCCCGTTGCTACAATCATACAATGTCCCTGATACATCTTTGTTGCCAAATTCCATATCCCCTGACGCCATGTGTGATACCACAAAAATAAAAAAAAGACAGGTAGGCTAATCAGATGCCTCAAAAGAAAAAAAAGAAAAAAAAAGAAAAAAAAGATCTGTTTTATAAATGAATTTGGAGTGCTTTAGCACTGCTTCCTTCCTATGAAAAGCCATAGTGACTGTGTGTAAGTGGTTGCTTGCCATGGATTTATGCAAGATCATTCCTAGAAGTAAATCTGGTAGGAGATTGCTGCCAAAAAAAGATGAAGAGATGGCTCAGAGGACACCACATCCGTAAGCTACTGCTTTGCAGGCAAGGAGAGAGAGTGTATTTGCACAGCCAGCCATGCACTGGCTTGCTGGCACTGAAACGCAGCTCTCTTGCTCCCAGGTATGTGAAACCATACAGGGAAGACTGTGATTGCCTGGGTTTTAGGGATTCCAACATTCAAGAAACTTTTCATCACGGTCACAACTCAAATCATGCAGAAGGGCTTGAGGGATGGTTTGGGTTTTGAGAGAAAGCAGAGAGCCTTTTCTCCCAAAAGTAAAGAGATGCACTGAATCCATGCTGGTAGTTGGCTGCAAGAAGGAACAATACATAACAATAATGACCTAGCACCATGCATCAAAAGTGCACTTTCTACAGTGCTTGCCACTGGAATTTGGATTAGTTCAGACTTTCCTGGCATTGCTGTTTAGCTGCTGCTAGCTATAGATTTGGGCCATACCAGAGATCCACAAAGATTGTTACTGCATTCCCTTTTTCCCTTAGCAGAAGGACACATTTTCTTCCCACTGTGAATGCTAGCATAGTGACCTGCATGGATGAGGGACCAGATAAGATTCTTCCCTGTCTCGATCCACACAGTTCCTCTCGTTATACAGAGAGTAACTCTGAATATATTTAAAGTAACAGAGCCTTTGAGGGTCTTCTTTCTGCTGCTACACATGGCATGCAATGCTCTCTAAAGGCACTAGCTAGCGAAATATGGTCTGGAGAACACCTCCTTTCTGTTTTAGCCATGAGGATTCAAAGGAAACCAAAGGGAGTCTGAACAGCCACAGCCCCAGCTCGAGCCTGCAGGTCCAAGCGTGAGACCTTTGCCCTCACCGTCCTGAGCTTAGAGTAGGGTTGCTGCAAGGAGCTTGGTACATCCCTCACTAAGACAGCCCTAGAAGTAGAACAGAGAGACACTAGCCTGAGTCTAGCTGTCAGCCTAGCGTCACTCCCTCAAAGAGAGATGTCCACGCCAACACCAAGCCATTGCAAGAGGATAAAGGAGAAAGAACCCTACTAGTGCCATGAGGAAGATATATAATATAAACAGGAAACATTAACACAGTTTTTTTTATCCCCAGTAGTACTGTGTCAAGCCATGCCAGTGTCTACATTCATCCAAGGATGCTCCTGAAGAGGAACAGTTTCACTGGATTATTGTCTGATCCACTGTGCTGCCCCAGCAACACAGCCCCTGCTGCAAACCTCAGCACAGAATTTAGACATCCTGGCTGGCCTGATATCTCTCAAGGAGAGAGATCAAAAACACGTGTTTCTATCTGAGTTCAATACTGAGCCCTCTTAAGTGGGAAATTGACAGAAATATGTGTTTTCTGAGTGCTTTATCCCAGGCGATATGCCTGAAATAGATGCCTTGGGGATCATCTTCCCATAGTAGAAAGCAGGTTTACCTGCTGTAACTAGTATTTTATATAAAAATCTTTTTTTAGGGTTTTGGTTTTTTTTTTAATGAAACTCAACAAATGAAATTTATTCTCTAAATTTATTCTGGTTTGAATCTCGTGCATCTCTTCACTTGTAATAGAACCTGATACTCAGCAGGTGTCTCTCAAAGCAAAGTGCTGAGAATCATCCTAGAAAATGTGAATTTCCCACATTTCTTGAAGTTAGACCCTCGGGGAAACACTGCCCACACCTCATAAACCCACACAACCAAGCAGAACCTCCAGCTATCGGGTGCAGCAGATGCAGTACTAAAGGAGATATACCCTTCTGATTGAAAAAAAGAAGGAAAAAATGTCTTTGGTAGCTGTCACCTCAGTAATGGAAGGCCAACTCTTCAAGGCTGGACACAGGCAAAGCTCTTCAGAACCTTATTCGAACCAAACAGAAAACAACTGAGCCATTGTTTGGCTTCCACCCGTCAATCTGTGAACTCATTGGTAACAAAGAATCGCGTTCAATGACACGAAAGTTTATGACTCGGAACTTGGAAGTCGATGAGAAATTTCTGCAGTTGATTCATACTTCCTGAGACTCGGAATCAGTGTTTCTATTGCGCTGCTCTACTATGCCACAGGAATAATTTTCCTTGCTGTTACATAAATGTCTAGACCCAAATTATTAGAACTGATCTGAGTCGTATGGATGCTTTTATGTCCTGATAAAAATAACAAAACCCAAATATTTCCAGGTCTACTGTCTAATACTGCTCGCCAGCTGCCCCATTATGCAGGGCGCTACACACCAACGCTTGATGCCCACATCTCTCCCTGTTATCAGCCCCTGTAGGAGCTGCCCTGCACCTCACAGTAATACAATGGGGAAGGCTCGCAGAAAGCCACAGCGCTTATCAAACTGACATCATTCCACACACAGGTCCTCAAAGCCCCCAAGGCAATTGAGAGAGTCAGCACCAGCAGCTCCGCTTGCCCGAAGAACGTTCGTATTCACGGAGGGCACGGCAGGAGAGAGGGATTTCCACTGAATACCGAAATCTCCCAGCCCTGGGCGCAAAACTAAACCTACTCTAAATACCTACACGGCAGTACCGAGCTACCAAATAGACCTATCACCCTGCTAGCCTGGATACATTTCCCACTGCAGCAACACATCATTGCTATGGGTGAGGAAACAACACACTAATACTGGTACGAACTGCATGCAGGTGCCCGATGTGCAGCCCTGTCCGGCTCTCGGCCGCCGCGCTGAGACGCTCGAGCTTCACAGGAACTCACTTAAAAAGGAACTGCCACTTGCCAACTGAAATATTTTCCCTCTCCACATTAGGCTGAATCTAATTATGCTGTTCCCTTCTAATTGCGGGCTAGCGTTCAGGACTCCTTCAAATGATAAGTTAAGCGGCATTCCCACCGAAATTCCCAGCACGGAGCCCTTCGCATCAGGACCGCGCTTCACCCGAAGAGCAGGGCTGGCATCTGGCAGAACTTCTGCAAGATTTCTACCGCTTCCCCGGCTCGGACACCAGAAGAGCTGTCCCATACCCACCCCGTAGCGCCTCCGCCGGCCCCAGAGGAGCTGCGGGGACACGAGGCACAGCCGAGGGCCGCTCCCTGAGCACCGGCGGCCGCACCTCGCACGGAGGGGCTTTAACCACGGACAGACCAAACACTTCTTTTTGAGTTTCGCTTTATTTGTGCTCGGCACTCACCCAGGTTGACAAAGCTCATCACCATGTCGGCGTCGTTGAGGAAGGCGCTGTCCTGCGCGCTAGGCACCGGCGGCAGCGGCGGCGCCGGAGCGGGGGGCTGCGGGCGGCCGCCCCTCTCCGCGCCCGCGGTTCCCTCCGCGCCCTCGGCCAGCGCGTGGTACAGGTCCAGCATGAAGCGCGGCGCTGCCGGCAGCCGTCCCGGCGGCGGAGCCGGCGGTTCCCGCGGAGGCGGGCGAGGACGGTGCGGCAGCCCCAGCACGGAGAGGATCTCCCGCTGCATCTCCCGCTTCTCGTGCGACTTCAGCCGCCGGTAGAGGAAGCCCGGGGCGGCGGCGGCGGGCGGCGGCTCGGCGGGGCGGCAGGCGCCGCTCAGCAGCGCCCAGCAGCAGCACAGCCAGGCCAGCCGCCGCGGCATGGCGCTGGGCCGGGCGAGCTCCCCGCTTCCCCCTG
>NW_024884253.1:80918068-80970106 GCF_019232065.1 Centrocercus urophasianus | reverse complement strand
TCCCCAGCACAGCCGGGCTGCGAGCGAGGGAGCGAGCAGCTGCCGCCTGCGGCCGCAGCCCCGGTCCCCGCGGGCTGGCCAGAGCCGGGCTGCTGGCGGCGGAGGCAAATCACCAGCGCGCCCGCCTCTCGGCGGGGCGGGGGCGCTCCTCCGGGGCGGGGAGCGACCGAGGGCGCAGGTAGCGCAGCCCCGGGGCGGAGCGGTGGGCGCAGCGCCGTGCCGGCAGCAGCAGGTTGCGGAGCGACGGCCCCGTGAGCCGCCAGAAGTTCGCTGCCTCTGAGCGGGGCGGCCCGGGCGCGTCGTCTGCGGTTTGGGCTTCGAGATGAAATACGGTATTTGGGCTGTTAGAGCCGTCACATCTCTTCTGCTACCTTTAGGGAGGGTGGAGCCTTCGTTACGAAGGTAGATAGATGAGCCGTTTGCTATCACCTTTTCCTAGAATATCAAGCACAACCTATCGCAGACCCTTGGTGCATCCTAAGCACAAGTAACTCCCTTCTGCCTTGGCCAACAAAGTGCTGATCTGCACAGCTGCTGATCTGCACAGATGCACTGCTGTATAAGAACATACCGGTTCTGACACAAAGCTGGTAGATCACAGCTCTGATTTCAGCTCCTTCATAAAATAGAGGGGGGGAAACATCACTCTCTAGTGGCCATTGGGATACCAAGAGACAGCTCTTCCACATGTCTCTGACTTCGTGGGTCTTGCTTGGGGTGGACGAGTAAAGGCAGGCTAGCCCCTCAGGAATCAATGGAAGTGCTCAGGGAGAATTTCATGGGAGTTGGCCCTGAGAGTAGTATCTGCACCTTCTGAAGTCACTGGCAACACTTCCATTAGCTTTATTAGGATCAGAATCTGGCAATAAGCTCATATTCAGTTTCCCAGAGACACATCTGAGAATGTTCAAGACAGAAGACGTTATGTTCACAAATAGAGGTTGCACTGAGCATTTGCTTGTGTGCAAGTTAGGTTATGCATGGGTGTTACAACACCACCAGTCAAGGAACACCATAATGCTGTTACTTAAAAGTTTTTTGGGGAAGGAAAAAAACTCATTTTTTAAGATCTCTCCAACAGAGGACTCAATGCACACACATCCCCACATCACTCCTAAGCCAAACAAGAAGGCCTTTTCTCTGTCTGCTTTGTGAGGGGCATTCAGAGGACAGGGAAGAAGTGGAGGAGCTCTGGTATCAGCACGAGGTCACAAGGAGATTTCCCATGCAGGTACTTCAACTCCAGAGTGGTCAGGGAAGCAAGGAGCCACTTCTATGCCATTCACTTCCCAGTTGCCATGACTGTTCAGGTGTAGCTTACGTTTCTTTCTCCAGCAAAGCTTCATAGCTGTTGTTTCCTGTTTTTTACAGCTACACAGGAACATGCCATATTAAGTGTCTATCTCTGAAGAGCAAGCTCTCCAGTATGACCTGTCCCCACTTCCCTTGAAGTCAGGCAGATGACTTTATGCTCCAGGGCAAATGTAACACGTTTCTGCTAAGTAGCAAATGTGCATCACACACACCAAATGTATGTTTTTCCTCCAAAAGAAAAACACTTTGAGCATTTCTACTTGCATGTGTGTTTCTGAAGTAAACAGCAGCTGTAATAACAGTTGGCTGTAATAACAGCGTTTGGGCACCTGAGCTTGTTGCAGTCTGGGGCCATGGGCACACAGTGAGCCTTAAAGTACTTCCCCATTAAATTGTCCTCTTGGTAAGTTCCTGTGTGTTTCTAGGAAGCTGTCCACACTCCTTCATAAGTCATCGCCCTTTTTGTTGAGTCTTTGGCTTTTCTTCAGCAGTGCTTCCCAGAGATGTAGATTCCTAATCCCTGGCAATGCCTCTCACGTGTAGACATGAATGCTGCACTTTGAGTTTCAGCTAACGTTACCAGACCTGGAAAAGTCACTGCAGCACCCAGCAACTCAGGGAAAAACGAATTAAATCTTCCTATATTGATCATTTGCAGCTATGGATTTCAGACATCCCTTCCATCTGAAAGTGCACATTTCTGCCAAGGATGTTCCCACTTCAGAAGAGAAGTGAATACCTAGTTCTCTGGAGGATAGCTGTATATTAATGCTGCAAGCTATGACACATTTTAGGAGTTAATTAAACATACGTTACAGTGCTACCAGCAAAATGTTTATCGTGCCAAGGAAACAACACTTACTCCATCCAAAACTCTGCAGTAACTGTTGCTTTCACTCAGACTTTCCTTTCCCTCTCCTGTCTTCAAAAAACGTTGCGTATACAGCGCCTGCATTGCTTCCAGATCAGCGGATATCCCTGCTCAGGAGGGACATCTGGTGGCAAAAGGGAGAAACTCGTGTCTGCTCCTGGAAGTTTTTCCTCGTTGGAAAGTAAATAATAAAAGCTTTTTTTCTTTTTCCCTTAAGAAGAAAAAAAAAAAAAAAAAAAAAAAAAAAACCAAAAAAAACTAATAATATAGACGGGTCTCTTACTTCCTCCAGAAAAATCCTCATTTTATTTTCTGCCCTTAAGCCAACTTCAACCTGTATTCAAAGCCTTACACCTGCTGGGTCCTTTGTCTGACACGTATTGTGAGCATGACCACCACCAGACCTGTTTGTCCCCAGGAATCCTGTTCCAAGATATGGCATGTGGCCAGCAAGGATTAGCTGCAGCAGTTAATTTCTTCTAGCAGTGTTTGTATAATCAAGATGTTATAATTACAATATGATTGTATAACCAACAAATATCAAGATGTTATAATTACAATATAATCAAGAGAATTAGGCAAAGTAAACAACAATCACAAAAGAGAATTAGTGGAAGAGCTTACCCTTCGGCTGAGCTCACCAAAAGACACCAAGAGGGGTGATCTCCAGCAGAGAACCTTCCCCTCTCGTAGCCAGCTCTTAAATAGGTCTAGGAGGGGTGGAGCCTGGTTCCCCCCCTTCCGGCAGCACAGGTGAATTGCCTTCACCTGTGCTCCTCTGGCTGACTCATGGCTTGCCTCAGGTGATCAATCAGAGGTTCAGGCCGTGACACAGCAGTTCCCATACAAGTGTTGGTGTTTACACTGTATGCAACTAAAGCTCTGCTACTTATTTCTAGTTGAAAATGATTTATTCGCTTTATGGATGTCTTCATCTAGCAAATCACTCATTAATCTTACTTAAGTAAAAAGGCATTTGACTTTTATAATGCTGCCCTCCCAGCTTCCCTCAAGCTGAAGCAAGAGACAGGCCAGCAAAGTGCCCTGACCTAGCCAGGCCTCTGCTCTGAGGGGTCAGAGAATGACAGAATTGCAGGGGTTGGAAGATCTCAAGAGATCATTGAGTCCAACAACTAGTGCTAAAGTGGGTTGCCTACAGCAGGTCATGCAGGTAGGCATCCAGCCAGGTCTTAAACATCTCTATAGAAAGAGAATCCACAACCCCTCATAGCAACCTGTTCCAGTGCTCCATCAACCTTACCAATAAAAATCACAAAATGGCCAGGGTTGGAAGGGACCTCAAGGATCATGAATCTCCAACCCCCCTGCCACATGTAGGGCCACCAACCTCCCCATTTAATACCAGACCAGGCTGCCCAGGGCCCCATCCAACCTGGCCTTGGACACCTCCAGGGACGGGGCATCCACAACCTCTCTGGGCAGCCTGTTCCAGCATCTCACCACTCTCATAATAAAGAATTTCCCCCTGACATCCAACCTAAATCTTCCCTCCCTCAACTTAAAACCATTTCCCCACTTCCATTTCCTCTTCCGCACATTAGTACAGAACTTCCTATGCTCAGGTTTTAGGCCACCGCTCCTTGTCCTATCAGTACGCACCACTGAGAAGAGCCTGGCCTCATCCATTTGCCTCCCACCTCCCTCAAGATATGTATAAAAAGTTATAAAGAATGGCATTTGCTTTCTTAAAAATAAAACAAAGAAACAAAAAAAGCAACTACGTTGTACAATAATGACATAGCTGGAATAGGCTATTTGCAGTGCTGTGCTTGGAGAAGCCATAAATGCAAACATGCCTACTAATTTTAGCATGCCCGTTTCCAAGGCCTACTTGTGAAAAGGGAAAGAGTGGTTTAGTATAATCTTAGCTGAAAGATCGAAGCAAGCTAAAAACAGCACATGCTGTGAAAGCTCAAATTTTCCTTTCACTTGATGAACTTACTTTCTCCACTGCAAGTAGGGACATTTGGAAAATAGTAACATCTTATTTGCACATACCAAACCACTGCTTTCCTTACCTAGAAATCTCAGCTAAAAATATGTAGTGATGATTTCCCAGACCAGAATACTATAAAAAGTGGTTATAAATATTAATTCAATAACACAACTGGACCGCTGTCCTTGAAAAAGCAGTTAAAAGTGAAATAAGCTACAGTATGCATTTCACAAACAATTATAACTCTGTCCTAATCCCATCCATCACCTACACCTATGTATACTTACGCGCTAATAATTATAGCTTAAAGTTTATTTGAAGTCAATGGTATCATGTCTTAAGGGAAACTGACCTGGGACAGCAGAAATTAAATAAATATTAATATTTTATATTGTATCATTAACCTATTTTTTCCTGAGTCTTTTCATGGCATTTGTTTTTCATTTCAACTTTCTAGTCGACCTTTACTTGTTTGTCATTTCATCTTTACTAGTTACTTTCTGCTTAAGGCTGAGATAAGTAAATCATTGACTGTACAAGGAAAAGAACAAAATCTGCCCTGTATGGGCCATGAATAAGACTTTGAAAATTAGAAAAGTTACTTTTTCTATGTAGAGTTGAGGTTATTGGAAGACAAAACTCAGAATATATAGAAATTCATTAGCCAGCAAAAGGAGTCTACTTTTAGCCTACATAGAGCAAAGACAAGATTTTAATAATACTGGGCACCCATTACTTCAGGAGTCCTAAGAAACAACAGGAGTAAAGCTGAACGTTGTAATCCATACAAGCTGGATTGCACGTGTACCTGTGTTGCAAACACTTTATGCAGTTAAGCCCACATCCATTGCATACTTGTTCCATGAGTACAAGATGCTGTGCTGTGTCCAGCCTACTTAGCGTTCAGCGTGGCCTTGTGTAGTGGATAGAAGTCACGGTATTTGTATCCTCCATCTCGGAGAAAGTACTGCATTTCTTCTGATCAGTGTCAGCTAAACAGGTGCCTCACTGACAGCGCTTCTTTAGCACTGAAAAAAGATGATGAGAGAATGAGGCGTTTTCGTGCAATCCCCTGTGAGTGCTGGCTGGCAAAATGCCATCTGATGTCCCTCCATTTACACTGTCTGGAGTAATAAGCAGGAAAAAAAAAAACCACAACGATTTTGCTCATGATGTGAGCATGAATGGGAAGACTGATTTCGTTAGATAGATCGTGATGTATAACGAATGGGTGCAAAAAATTGTCTAGATGACAGGTGAAGAATGGGAGAGGATAAAGATGTAATGGGGAATCTGTGTGTTGATCTGTCTGCTCACCAGACTGTTTTAAAATATTTACTCTAGCTTTATGTTCTAATGCTTTAAGCTGGTAAGTATAGATCAGTAACTTTAAATTTTTTGTTTAGCAATTAATTTTTGTTGCTTTTTTTTTTTTTTCTTTAATAGAGCTGCATGGACAAAGAAAGTTTCTCAGTTATATCAGTCCAGATTTAAGCCTTGGTGCATACAGCAATGGATAATACAGCTGAAAAGCCCTCTCAAATTCTGAAAGCTCTTACAGACCCTGTAGAGTCATTTCTTCCCTTTTGTGCCTGGATGTTTCATATGCTGAATCCCATGAGCTGTTGTAATTGAGTAGAGAAGCCAGAAATTTGAGGAAACATAAATGGTTTCAAATACCATTTCTAACCTCAGAATGTGCTGTAGGTTATCACATGAGAGTTAAATTTCACAGGCTTACAAAGGTTTTAATACAAACAATCTATCCATTGTGAAGCCAAATATCAAAAACACCTGGATTTCCATTTTAATTCTACATATTTTCTTGAAAGGGGAAAGAATCTCAAGACAGTGCATTAATCTGCATTGCACAGTTAACAGAATTAGCGAATAATTTTTTTCTCAGTGTGACAAGGATGGGGTTCGGGAGTGCTCTCCCAATCATTTTTATACCTAGAATCATAAAATGCCTTGGATTGGAAGAGACTTCAAAGACCATCTATTTCCAACTCATCTGCTGCAGGCAGGGCTGCCAATTTTATAGAGATATAGGAAAAAAAGTGTATTTCTGAGATACAAGGTCCAGTACATCACCTTCTGGTTTAGAACAGAAGAAAGAGAAAAAGGAGAGGGAGAAAGGGGAGAGAAAAAGAGAAAGGAGAAGGAAGGGAAGGAGAAAAAGAGAAAGAAAGAGAAGGAGCAGAATGGCAGAGAGGAAGAGAAACGGAAAGAGAAAAAGAGAAAAAACAGCTGTTAAAATTGCTGACAAATATTGCAGAATAGGATTAGAAAATATCCTGGTGAGAACAGATTCAGGGAAAAAAAGAAAAAAAAAGGAAAAAAGAAAAAAGAGTTCTGAAATCTTATTTAGAACAACTCTGATGAGCTCTGCTCCGACCAGTGTGCAAAATATGTTTTCTCAGCAACACTTTTCAATAAAATTGGGACAGATCCAAATAGCATGAGGCCACAGTAAGGACCTCCAGATTTCAGTCTGAAAATCTGTTCCCAGCAGCATCCTGCTGCGGAGACAGCTGCACTTGAGCTGCTTTCATCTCACCTATTGCACATGGGGGTGAGCCTTCGAAGGTGACTGTCCCATAACACTCTCCAAAAATAAATCCCTGAGATCGCTGTTTGCTGCATTAGGCTCAGCAGCTGTTTTCACACTAAAAGCCTTTCACCCATTCCACCCAGGCCCTAGTGGGCATGTCTCTCTGTGTGCTCACAGTTCATCTGCCATGCAGAGGAAACAGTCCCCTGGGGGGTAGGAGAGGACATTTTGTCCCAGAGCAGCAGGTGGGCTGTGCCAGGACAGCTTGGTATCTTCTCCCTGTCATATCCAATGCCCCCCTGGGGCTGCCAAGGAGCACACTCCCTTCTTGCCTCTGAACTACCATCAAGGAGTTTTTGCCCTGCGTCCTACTGAAGCTCTTGAGGATAAAACACACTCCCTATAGCTTTTTGCTGCTTACAGACATTCAGTAAACACAGTGTGGGTTCATTCACATTTGCTTTAGGAGACACCTCATAGAGTGCCAACCCAAATACATGTAATTTTGGAAAAAGCAGGGTCTCAGGAGGCACTCTGTGCAAGACAGCTAGTCTGCAAAGGCATTTGCAGGCATTATGAGCTCTAGCAGCTTGAGGAGCTTTTAAAAACCTATTTTCTTTTTTTCATACAAACATACACGATTTTAGCAATCCCTCTTCCCCCACGGAGGATATATTTCAACACCTGTACTGACTTTAGTGTCTGATGAACTTATAGATTAGTTCCTTAAAGGAATGGTTTTCAGCCAGGACGAAGGGGAACAGTTGTTCCCAAATGCCATTTAACATTCATGTATGAGAAGTACACACTGCTATAACGTTTTGGTGATCAAGTCAGGAGACCAGCTGGGGTAAGCAACAGCCAGTTTAGAGTGAAGAGAAGCAGCTGCTACTGTGCACCAGACCAGTTTCTGTGCCTGCTCAGGATGAGGTAACTCAGAAGAAAGAGTCTTCCTTTGCTTTCTACAGGAAATGCTTAGAGATTGCTAGGGAAGGTTTTATACACTTGCCTGCCAGAGGTGGGTTCAACAGCGATCACAAAGAGAAAGAGAAGTCGCTTCTGTAAGGGCTGTTAGAAGAAAGCCTTACCAAAAAAAAAAAAAAAAAATCTGTTTGTACATTCTTAGCCTTCTCTAAATTAACAAAAACTACTCCTTGGTGAAGCAAAATTGATAACCAACTCCTAACAGCATTGCTTATGAGAGGCTTCAAGTTTCCGAAGCAACAGCATGCCGACACCACCAGCCTTGCCTTTGTTACAGTGCTGGCCCACAGCAGAGCTCCCACGTTATGCCTGGGCCAGCTCACACACCAGCTCTGTGGCCTCCATCCCTGCTGGGAACAAAGCTTGCAGATCTCCAGGGATTGTAGGCCAAGAGGCTGTGGCTGCTGGAGCTGAGGCCATGGCAGCCGGTTGGGATGGGTTGACTTGGTGTCACTGAGCAGTTGTTGTGCAGCAAGGCCATTCCTTCAAGCTAGGCTGCATACACAGGCCAACACAAAACTGGGGTGCAGCACGACTGGAGGGACAAAGCAGGTTTACAACGCTAGTTATGAAAACCTCCTCTTCCCAACCCCAGCTTATGCAAGCTGTTTCTGAGGGACCCTGGCAGTCATCTGCTATGCATCCACATGGGTCTTTTCCCATAGGTAAAAGAGTGGCTTGCATGGGGTGGAAAGGGTAGCACATGATGTATTGTTGCTCTTTTCATATTTAACAAGTAGAGTACTATAATTAATAATGTAAAACAATAAATAAATAATGTCAACTAGAAGATTAGCTTAAAAACAAGTACCTCCTGTGCATAGAAGCACCTTGACTGCTCTTAGAAGCCAGCTTAGCTCCATGGAGTTTTGGGGAAAACAGCTCCCAAGCCGCATTCAACCTTTTTGTACCACACAGATAGGAACTTTCAGAGTAAAGGTCTTAGATCTGTGCTGGTCCTTGGCTGTCAAAGTGACACATGAACAACTCTGAAGTGATTATTCTTCTTTGTCTCAGGGGACTCTTGCAGCAAAAGACAGCCTCAGAAACAAAAAGCAGAAAGGTCATTTATCCAGGAACTTTTTAGACACTGGAATCTTCAGTTCAGATACAGTTGCATTAGCATCATGCTCTGCTTAGGCTTTCTAGCCCAGTTCTCTGGCTGCTCACAAGCTCATTCAGCATGAACTGGGGAGGAAAGATCATGCCTGAAGATGTTTATGGCTGCAGGACCCTAATATTTCTTGCTTCTAAATTAAATGCTGTCAAGACCTCCCTCTGGGACCAACTTCCTGGACAGGGAAAGCTCATGTCCATTCTATTACTCTTCAGAGCTACTGCCGGTCTGTGCTTACCCATCCAGGGAAGCATCCTTGGTGACACTAGCTGTCCAAAATAAAGCATAGGTTCAATTATGCAGATCCAATACCTATGATCATAATGGGGCACTGCTCAATGTACAGGGACAGTAGTAGCACCCTGCCAAACTGAGATAGCAGGGTCGCTTCATGAACACCCCTAGTGACAAATTAGGAAAGGATGGTACTTTTTTTTCTTGGATCTCTGCTGTAAAAACTCTGCTCATTTCAAAAAGCTACCTCAAGTTTGATTAGGTCTTTCTAACAGCTGAGATCTCTGAGTGGAAACATAGCATCCAACTTGTGAGGGACAGATTTCTAAGCTAACTTCTCACTTAGAGTAATTCTAGTATCTTGCAACGTCTTTATTTCACTTGGCTTTGAAGAGATAGAGGAGGCAGATAATTAATTATAAAAGACAGTTAAAAAAAAGAAATCAGTCATTCCAGAGTCTTAAATCCCCTAAAGACAAAACTGATACACCACTGACAGCGTATGGGCCCTTGCTAGTGCGGAATCAAACACCTACAGCTGAACTGCATTAGAAAAAGCTTCTGTCCACTTCTCTCACCTAAAATGATAGGAAAATCTCTTTCATTTTCTTCAAACCATATGACAACATTTGGTAAGTTTTGTTTCCTCCCACTTACATAAAATAATAAAGGATGAAATTAGCCATTAAGTGATGTTCAAGTTTTGTTTACGTGATGTTCAGAACAGTTTGTGGCAATAAAAGGAATGGGTACTTGAATGAGGTATTATGCTAGAAGATATATTTAGTTTAAATACTAATAATAGCTTAACAGCAGCAAGGCAACATAATGGGATATGACAGATGTTGGATGTTCTCTCTTTGCACAGTGCCAGATGTATATTTCAGATTACTGTTTGCATCCCAGAAGGGCCAAGAGGCCTCAGTTTTGGATTCATGTCCTGGATTCTGCAAACATGTATTCAAGTCTTCCATAAAAATATAAATGACAACTTATTTTCATCACACATATCAATGTTTTTTTGTATGGGCTAGTCTTCAGAGAGCAGCCCTAGAGGTGGCACCATTGAAAGATTTATAAGAAAAGCCACCTGTTTTCCCACAAGGTTACGCAGAAGTAACCTTGGCCACTGGGAACATGGCTTGGTGAGGTGAGGACTCCAGGATGGCTGCCTGGACCAAGATCCAATGCTTCTGCACAATCAGTTCATTTGGGCAGTCAGACAGTGCTACTGGCCAGAGGTACCATTTCCAAGTAAGAAAGAGTGCGAATATTACAGGCTCTTTAAATCTGATGAATGCCAGGAATGCTATACACAATTGAACACTAATTTTAGAAAGCTTTTTAATATTTGCCTTTCATTTCCATATTTGAAGAGAAAAAAAGTTCTGTGAAATGTCAATAGCAGGTTCATTTTATAGAAACAAAACTGAAAATGACAGGGTTGACTTCCGTATTTTCCTCCCAGGATTGATAGCTGATACTCATTTCCCAGTTATTAGCCAGTACTATGAACCCCGCTGGGATTTTTAGACACAGTGACCATTTCATCACAGGCTTCCATCATTGAAAATACATTGCTGCTGGTTCATGTTATGCCTTTAGACATTTCTGTAGTCTTGCTGCCATCAGCAGCATTTTACAGAAGGGACTGAATTTTACATTCAGGGAATAGTTGGTCCAGCGGTTCAGGAACAGGAGTTTTCCAGCCCACATCCTCTCTATCTTTCACTGCCTCTACAAAACTCAGAAGCATAGAAGAGATCTACTAGGTGTCTTATAAATCCATGGAGTAATCCATTTCCCACAGCAACTCTCCAGATTAGGGCTGTATCATAATTACATCCTGAAATGAGTTGATGTCGGCAGGAATAATTCCCAGGGATTAGTGCCATCGTTCATGTGGTTGCTCTGTGAGTTGGTAAGTGATTACACTCTGCTCTGACACCAAAGCTCTGAGGAACAGCACACATTGTCAACACCTGTTCTACAGAAAGGTGGTCATTTAGGGCTGAATCTCTCAATAACCAAAGAACATCTCTACCCCAGGTCTCTAATAGCACCTATCTGATCTCCTACCACCATCAGTATCGAACTGTCCCAACACTTGAGGAAATCATGCTTACAGGCTTCTGCAGGAAAGAGAAGACCCAATGTTTTCTCCTGAAGAATAAAGGAACAGGTCTAATAGCACAGTTATTTTAAGGAAAGGAAGCTAGGAGCTGAATCTTATGTTTCTGAATCCCATCTAATGTCCTAAACGTTAGTCTTTTTTCCCTCCAGTAACAGATTAAAGAAATTCTGACATAGGGACTCTTTTCTCCATTAAGGTTTTCAAGCATTTTGTTTTTGATCAGCCACTGTCACCACCACATTTCTTCAAAGAGATATTCTGAGCTGTACTAATGAGCATCAGCCACAATCTGAAACAGGGAGGAAGGGAATAATGGTTCACAGATCCCCAGAGCTACTATGGAGCTATGTGGTTGGGATCAAAGAGGACTGCATATGACAACAGCAGCACTTAGAAGAGATCTTACAAGCTGCATTTTCTCACATCAAGCTTTATACAACCACAATACTTTGTTCTCAAATACTTAAACAGGTTATTGACAATGAATAAAAGGCTGTAATTATAACATGACAACATATTGAAGCCAGTGTGGTGAAAGTGCTTTGTATTTCCAGGCATCGTAAGGTTGTCATCATCTTTAATATCTGACCATAACTCAGATCCAAGACAGTGTTGGAACAAACCTTTGTGCTAACAAATGAAGAATTAGATGTATCCTTGATCAGCTGCTTTCTGTACATAGAGACCCTTATGTTGAATACATTACAATGTCATCAGTAAAATGTTGGGCTGTTTAAGACAGACTTCTCCACCACCTGCGCTGTGAAATACAATTGCAACATGACAGCTATTCCCAAAGGTGGCTGTTTTCAAGCCATAGGTAAATTTAATTCAGCTAAAGTACACTAAGCAAATGACAACAGCTAATCAAACCTTCCCTTTATCTCCCACCAAAGGATTTCCAAAAGTCAGGAATTCCTACTTTTCTTGTTCTTGAACAAATATTTTTTCTTCAAGTGTCTCAAAATGGTGTAAACTCTATAAAGTTTCTTGCTAAATGACCAGTGAAATACAGATAAATGCATGCTTGGTAACAAGTTGTTAGCTACTCTGACAATCACTGAGCAGTTCTCTCTACTTGCTGGTGAGCATGTCTCCATGTGTGATGATACATTTGAGCTGTCAGTGCATAGCTTGATGGGAAAATCAAAGCCATGCATAAGCCAGGAAAATTTTCCTCCAAGTAACAGTCAGGAAACAAATGGACAGAGATCCACCACTTCCCTGCTCTCAGATTATTTTCAGCAGTTGTCATGGCTCCTTGTGTGTCATCCCAGCCCCCTTCCAAAAGGGACATGAACTTTTCTACTACAAGTTACAGCTTGAATGGTGCAACAGTACTGCCCTCAGCATAGAAATTGCACAAGTCAGAGCCTTTCTGTCCTCTTCCTTGAGCATCATGCCTTCTACACAGCCCGTTCCTCAAACTACTTTGATCTGTAAAGGCTCTATGATCTCACAATAATCTCTACTCCCACCTCTAACAGCACTTTTTTTTTTTTTTTTTTTTTTAATTTTTTACAAGGCCTGCTAAAGAAAATACTTTAGTAAAACACTTTTAGGCACTCTGCTTTTACAGGATTTGCTTCATACCTCTGTCTTCAAAAGATGTGGTATGAAGACCACTGAGACAGAGGGTTTGCTTTGCTTGCTTATTGAAATTGAATGTTACATACAGGTTTAGTTGTGGATAAGGTGTCATGATCCTACGAGCCAAAACTTTCAACACATTTTACATATTTGGTCTCCACTGTAATTGTGCCTATGCACAGATGCAGTGGATGCTATTACAGTGGGTTCAGTAGAACCAGTGAAATCATAGCCTGCTCTCCAAATGACTCTAAAAAACTTGCTCCACAGCTTACACCTGCTACAGTCCCCTGACACTATGGTCAAGTTACCCCAAGTTCATGACTGCTACTTCACTAGGATGCCTGTCTTGGTAGCCCCTGCCATTTGTTTAGTGACTGCAATCGTATAAATATTAGCCATAAATGCAACATCCAAACTCATGATCCAAAATCATGAGTTATTTTCCCCAGAGGCAAATAAGTGCATGAAATAATTTTAGCTCAATCACTTGGTCTGGATTTTCAAACGTACTTAAGGACCGAACATACTGGGATGGAACTAAAAGAATTTCCAGAACCACATCAGGCATGCTAATTAATTTAAATAGAAATTGGATGACTTAATTTCAAAAAATTCCATGTGTACGTGTATATCTCCATGCAAAAAACACTTCAGATACATAGCTTTCCAAAGTTGTCTTTTTACTCCTGGCCACTGCAAATTGGTATGTTCAGATTACAAACTTGAAAATATATTTTTATCACTATATTTAAACTAACAGCTTAGGGTGTCTAGCTGACCTAATAACTGGTTCTCTGTTGCTGCACTTTGAGTACATTTGGCCTTTTTAGCATCATCATGGCCTCATTCAGTCCACCGCAGGCAAGTCTCACTACTTCTACCAAACCCAGCATAACTGCGTTTGGAAATGGTGTTGTCTTTATCTCCTGTCTTTTTTTTCCCCTCCCCGTTTCCCTGTGAAAGGCTCTGGCTGATTACAATTTACAGCCATCCTGTATTAATATATATATTTAAAAATCCCCTTGCTAATTGCTGGCACACATTTAAGGTCCATTCAAATTTAGCCATTTTGCACTTAACTCTATATTAACTGTAGTTTTTGTGAGCTATCTTGTCTTTCAGATCCACCTTTAAGCTCCAGCGATTGTAAAAGAAGAAAAAGAAAAAAATAAGTGTTGCAAATCATGAGGGATTAGGTCATGTTCTCATGCAGACATGTAACCTTACATTTTCAAACCTAGAGCACATACAAACCAGATGCCTGTGGGTTTAGGAATGCAATTTGCAACACGACAAAGGTTTTAACAACATAAAATCTGCATATATCCGAAGAAAAGAGCAAATCAGACACATTCTTTAGGTATTCAGCATCTGCCCTTCCTACAGACACTTCATCACAAGTGCAACAAAGTGGTGCAGAACAATTCAAAACGCTCTTTCCTCCAAAGTGTGTCAGTCAGCCAAGAAAAGATACATCAAGTCCAACAGCATTGCATACCCGTGTAATTAAGTAGCCACTACTTAAAGGAACCTCATTTGGGAAAGATGCCTAAAACTTAAAAATGAATTAAAAAAAAATACATACACATAAGCATTTTTATACTATCTTTACACAGGGCCTAATTCTGCAGAAATACACTTCAGTGGATAAATCAGATGATGGATGCAAAGATGCCAATAAAAGCCCTGAAAATTAATATTTGTATGCTTGTAATTTTCAGTAATTCTGTTTATAGCTATTGCACTTCAGCTGATGCTGGATTTGTTTTGATCAGTTCATATTTGTATCAGTACAGTTTGTTTTGCTTACTGCAGACAGCTCTGATGTGCCACATCCCAAGCATCTATCAGTGCAATGAAGCTGAATGAGAGCAATTCCTATTTAATCAGAACTATACCAGGAAAAAAAGGACAATCCAACAAACACTCATCAGGATTTAATGGATGATTTAGCAGCTTCCCTACACACACTAAATAGAACAAGCCCAAACACATCTTTAGGTGCATGGCCACAGTCCCATTTCCCTCCCTAGGAACAACTCTGTAAATTTAATAGTCTTTTGACTTTCTACATTCACATAACTATAGGACAAACCACACAAATGGCTCTCAATACTTTTTAATTTGGAAATGTTTAAAGTTTTGGGGGTTGGGTTTTTACTTTATTTCTTTTCCCAGTGGGATAAATGCAGCTCTGCAAGAAAACTGAAGGTTATTAGCAGACATGGTTTTCTTAGCTACTCTTCACAGAGTCTTGGAAGAGATCTGTGCAGCCCCTAGGATCTGAGTATCACAAGTTGAGGATCTTCTTTTTAGAAAATGCAGCTGCACAAACCACAGATTGGACAATGGGGACTTTGTAAATGGTTGTTCTGTAGACAGTAGAGAGAATCCTGTCTAACTTTACGAATCTTCATCTTCAGGTGCTAGCATCTAGAAAAATGTATTTTCTCACTTGCAAACTTAAGATGTCCATAAACATGAACATTTTCCTTTTTTCCTCAGTGCTTTTTCCATTAATTCACTCCTTAGAACAGAACTGAGCTTTGAATTAATGTGCAAATCTGACAAAGGACAAAACAGCAATTAAATTACCCTTGATAAATGCCAAGCCAAAAGTAATTACTTCTTCCGCTGTGGCTCATTAAGAAGGTGTTCCTTTAATGCTCTAGAGATAAATAATGAAAGAGGAGACAGAGTTGATTCAGTGCGCTGCTATGCATAAGTTTGTAAAATATGCAGATAGTATTTCTAAAAACTTGGATCTTTATGTCTGTGTTTCTTACCTACCTTCATTTTTCCTAGCATCTCTTTGTTCACAGAATAAATCTTAGAATTTTTGCCACACCTTTGACAAGCCTCCTTGAAAAGCTGTCCCTTGCAAAGCAGCAGGGATAGGGCAGAAATGCAGCTCAGAACCCAGCACATCCTGTGAACACATAGAAACTTCCAGGCTGGCTACAGCTTGTCTTTCCTTGCCTTCTCATTCCCCACTTCTCCAAGCAGTGCCTAAGAGCCAAGAGGAGAGGCTGTGCCATGACATCAGCAGTGCCATAGGCAGGGTAGTGGAACCATTCCTCACTCGTTAGGATGAGCAGGGCTGTGAGGGACTGGGGTCAGTCTGGATGCTACAGAAGACTGTGGGTAGTGAGGCCGTGAGGATTGGGGCAATGTCTGCTGGGGTCTGGTAAGATTTGCTGGGCTAACCAGGCAGGTTAGGAAGGGCTGCAGGTAAACAGCAGGGGTAAAAAAGAACATTGGATTCCAGAGGATATAAGCTGCAAGCCATGTCTTCTCAAGCATAAATCAGAGGGCAAGATATTTGGAAAGGATGGTTTTGAGTTGGAAGGGTGAGCATGGGCAGGATATTGGGCTGCAGAAGCAGATCAAAGCCATCATATAAAATCCAAAGGTTAGAGTAGGGAAGGACCTAAAAAATGCTGAATAACACTAATGACTCCTCAGTGAATTCATATAATTAAGTTATTTTATGCACTTTGGTTTGACTAGATATCATATAGCCCTATAATACTGTTGTTAGAATAAAGGAAGAGAGTAACAACTTATTTACCAGGATTCATCTTTAAAGAATTTAATCAGTTTGTTCTTTCCCCAGTCCATCACTCCAATTAGGAAGCTTCTCCAAAAGCCCAGAGCTCTGATACTGGGAATCAGCCTAAAATTATTAAAGGTCAGAGTATACTCACACTTTTTCTTGATGCTACAGATTGCAGGTGGAGAGTAAAGAGTCACAAAAATTCAATCTGTATTCTGAACAGGTCAGTACTTTAAAAACAAGACGCAGCTCCTAAGCTGTGCCTTTCATTAGACAATCTCAAACCTTAAAAGGCTGCAGCAGATTTATCATTGCCTTCAGCAAAACAGGGAAGAACAAAAATGCAATACTATTTGTACTGATCACTGCACAACTGTGAACAGCAGAAATATTTTACTCAGTGGAAGTACGGTGAAGCTAAAATTCTCAGGACCGCATGAATAAAGGTTCTTGAAAACTTACTTTCAGAAAGCAAAATGTCTGCATTATTTCCGTAGCTTTGTCTATCAAAAACAACACAAAACAAAACAAAAAACCAAGAACAATCTTCAAATGAGAGAAGCTACTACAAATTTCAGGTGATACAACTGCCCTGTTTCCATTTTAACTGGAAAAGCCTACTGACCTTACTGGATCTAGCATTACCTAAGGTGAGACCAGAAGAGATATAGTGTTGGGCTGATAGATACTGATACCTGCGAATCCAATACTGATACCTGTGTATCTAATTCAACAGTTTGCTTTCTGAAACTGTATCCCTCTGCATTGCTTTTTATTAACAGGCCATTATGGATGTGCCTTTTGCAAATTTGCTGCTTATGGAAATGGAAACATCTCTTGATACTGTGTAAAATGATTTATAAAGAATTGAGAATAGCAATGGGACACACAGCAGTGGTCAGAATCATAGGAACATAGAATATTCCGAATTGCAAGGAACACATAGAGATAATTTAGTCCAAATCCTGGAAACAGAGGAAAAAGTCACTTGCCTAACATTATTTGTCTGAATTTGACCAGTTTATTCAAAGCCTCTCCAGTAAAACAAAGTTACTCTACTGCCCAACCACCAACCACAGCAACTCTGGTACACAGGTCACTTTTTAGGAGCAGTGTGATGCATTTGACTCTACAGTCGGAAACAGATGCAGCGCTCCTATCACCTTTGCAGCAAATGCCACAAAAAGCTTTCAGTCAACAGGAGTAGAGGGATAAAAGATGTGTTTTAACACATCAGTTAAATTGTGCATTCTGCATTAGTTAAACAGTGCCAAAAGAGATCGTAGGAAGAACTGGTTCAAGAGGTCCTGCTGAATGCCATGTCATCTTTGCCTGCACTAAAGAGTATCTCCAGAACAACATGGACTGCTTCTCAGGGGCTTCAGTTCAACTTCTTTTTCTCACAAAGACAGAACATGCATGCTAAACTTATTCTGACAATAGACGACATCACACATGTTCAGTGTTGATTACTCCCCATTTATAGTAAAAAAAAAAAAGTTCATCTCAGAAGAAAATTTTGTGCAGAGGAGGCATTCTCAGAGATAAAATAAGTTCCAGACTACCCAAAGCTTGCAGAGCTTTGGGGAAAACTGTGATGAAATTTGGGAGGTGGGAGATGAAGAGCAACAGACTAGGAACATATTATTTTTTTTTGTCTACAAGGCAGTAGTTGTGGCATTCCTACTTTATGTGTGTCACATTTGAACCGCTCAGAGCTACAAAGAGGAACTCTATCACTTCTGTCTACATTTCTACAGAGAACTGGCAGGAGAATAGGGCAGCAGAAACTAAGTCCAAGGATATAGACAATAAGAGTACAAATGTAATTCAATGCCCTGTGGTGAAATTAAATTTGATAAACACTTACTCAGATTAAAAGACAGAAAGACACTCAGCCAAAATAGATTTCCATTGACATACAGAGACATGATGATCTGACATAGAAAAAAGTTTCAAAAGACGATTTATTTATGGCTTAATGACATTGAAAATAGCTATTACTGAGTTAGCCGAAATAAAAAAGAAATGACTGGCAAATTGGAAAAGAACAACCCTTAGGTCAATCTGACAAATTTGTTATCCTGCTTGTGGGAAAACATCCCTTGCAAAATTTGAATTTCACAGCTGGATGAGAACACATAAGCAAATTTAATACAGAGCATAAACTGTTGGTTGTCACCGTCAACAACAATGTACAACCAGAGCTCACCAAGTAAATGAGAAACAATGTGCCTCTCTACATCCATTTCAAACCTCATGGAAATACAGATTTACCAGCAAAACTGGGACATCTACACATGACACAGGGCCAAATTTTCCTGTCAGATCTGTGCAAAGTCACACAACAGATCATGTTAGAAAAGGGTTAAGTAGCAGATCTCAGAACCCTGTCTTTTTTTCAATAGCCTCTGCCTAGCAGCACTGCATTTCCATTTGAACTACAAATGACCCTGTACACACAATCATGTAATTCATATTTATATAAACAGAGGGTACAGTATGTATAATTTGGAAGATTTCTGGGAGGGGATGCATCATAACTAAACTCCTACTTTTCCCTTGGGGAAACAATTCCATTTGGTTTTAGTTAACTTCAAAGAAGAGAAGCATTTTCCCTTCTGTGTCAATAATTTAACAGAAAATTGTCATTTCTCTCCACAAATCAAACTGTCAGAGTTGCCCTAACTTAAATGTAAAGCAACAACACACACACGCACGCAAAGTGCACACCCAACCACCCACACAAACATACACAGCAAAACAACTGCAATACAATGAAAAGTTCCTGCAGCAATTTCTATCCATGGTAATCGAGTTTAGTTTCACTGAATTGCCAGAACCCTCTCCACACTGGCAAGTTGTATTTCCAAGTACATACCATGGGATGAGGACCTTCGGTGACATGTTGTTCCAATTTCATTGAGGTTGGCTTATGGGCCAACTCTTTCAAATCATAACCAGTTCAGAAATTACCTCCTACAAAACACCGCAGAAAAGATAGATCATGCAGCAGTGAATCCTGGAAAGCTTATTTTGGAGGCCAGTACAATTTTAAACATTGATAATTATTTTTTTTCCTCTCAGAGTTCATCCGAAGAAGTTCTGAGGGAGACTGAGGGGACACTGTTTGCTTTTATTTGGAAAACCATGTTGCCCTGATTGACAAGCTTAGAATTTGTTTGGGTTGTAGGAGAGAGTGTATGAACATTCTAAGTAACCTTTTTGGATTTAAGAAACTTTACACATACATCCACAGGCAATTGTCGCATTCTTTCAGCCCATTCAACCCAAGCTCTCTCTGTGGCACAGAATGAGGAAAGCACTATTTTCAAAGAGAACTAAAAGAAAAAGTTCAGTGACATCTGTTGTCTATGATAAAGTATCAAGGCTAATTCATAGCAAGTCAAACTCTCTCAATTTTAAAAATCCACAATTACACAAGCCGAGGTCTATGGAATTGGCTGGAACTCAGCAACAAAAGGAAAATTTGTGGTCTCTGGAAGAGGGGGGAAGCAAATTACAAGGATTACAAATACGTAGTGAAGCTGCGCAGGGAGAAAATTAGAAAGGCCAAAGCCCAGCTAGAACTAAACGTGGCCACTAAGGTGAAAGACAAGAAATATTTCTATAAACACATCAACAGTAAGAGGAGGTCTAAGGAGAATCTCCATCCCCTGTTGGAAGCAGAAGGGAACACAGTGACCTGATAAGGCTGAGGTACTTAATGCCTCCTTTCCCTCAGTCTTTAATAGTAAGACTGGTTGTTCCCTAAATACAACTGTGATGCCCATCTTCAAAAAGGGACAGAAAGATGATCCTGTTAGCTACAGACCTATCAGTCTCACCTTGGTGCCAGGGAAGGTTACGGAACAGATGATCTCAGGAGCCATCATGGATCAATTAAAGGTCTACCAGGGGATCAGGCCCAGTCAGCATGGGTTTATGAATGGTAGATCCCATTTGACAAACATGACTTTCTTCGATGACAAGGTAACCCTTGTGGATGAAGGTAAGGCTGTTTGATGTGGTCTACCTGGATTTCACTAAAGCCTTTGACACTGTCCCCCACAACATCCTCACGGAGAAGCTGGCTGCCCATGGTTTGGATGGGCGTACACCCTGCTGGGTGAAACACTGGCTGGATGTCCATGCCCAAAGAGTTGTGGTGAGTGGAGTTAAACCCAGTTGGCAGCCAGTCACAAGTGGTGTCCTCCAGGGCTCGGTACTGGGGCCACTCCTGTTCAACATCTTTGATCACTGGCTGCATAAAATACAAGCAAAAGAAGACAAAGTACATCATTCTTACTTAAAATATTGCCTGTTTACATCACTGTGGATATTCAATGGTCCTTACAAGGGTATAACATACATCACGACTGTAGGGAAAAGTCATAGGCTACTCTGAGGAACTTGTAGCAACACTCCATTTCTCATTAACGCTACTATGTGTTCAGTGACATTCATTTCCTGAAGCCTGCAACACCTGCAACACATTAGATGCTCACCTAAGGTTTTTTTCTCATGTGTATTTATTATAGATCTTGTTGTAGAACTACTGAGAGGTAACTGAGAAAACTGTAAGCATTGACGGCGATAAAAGAGGAGAAAGTTGTATAGGCATCCTGAATTCTTCTCACCCACAGTCTGAAAGCACTATTTTCCATGTCTCATTTTAATGCTCCATCAACAAGACAGAAACATTTGTTTGAGGTTTTTTTGGCCAGATGTTCACCACCTCCTGAGAGCCTTTATCACTGGATAAGCATGTACCTCATTATGTGAGACTCATGAATCAGAATTCTCAGACCTTTCAGTGAGCACCTCTGCATTTGCCTCAGATAAACAGCCCTATCTATTGGCCTAAGAAGTTCAGCACAAGGCCCTGCCTGAGCAGCATTCAGCATATCCCTTAAAGTACAAAGGGGACATACCAATTTATTCCAGCAGAAAATTTGGGTTGATACTTTGCAAACTGACAGCTCTGAATCTATGATCTGAAAACAGAGGGATGGAGCAAGGATGGAAAAAAAATATGTGCCTTCTGGGAATAATAAAATCCAAAGAACTTCTTTCACAGATTAATGACTGTTTCTAGTTGTTAGGATCCCTACTGCTCAGCTACTACAGCTATGACAGTATATCACAGTAAAAGAAAGTGAGGTACTTCATCTTCCTCTGAAGAATGAAGCGTGCTCTCAAGACACCGATGCATAAAGGCAAGTCAAAAGAAGGAAGCCTGGAATGTCTGAATGCCTGTCTCCAAGTGCTCGCGGCTTTTAGAGCCACGTTACAAATAAAGACACAAACAGCCATTTCTATATTTAAAACAAAAAGAAAAGAAAAAAAAAAAACAACACAAAAAGAGTAAGTGAAAGTTGAGATAGAAGTTATGTCATTGTATATATGAGATCAAGAACAGAAGATGAAACAGAGTCTTGGGTGTTGGTGACAATGCAGAAAAAACACAAAGCTGTCCACCCCCCTCCTCCTCCCTCCCAAACGAAGGATGTTCTTCTTCAAAAAAGGAATTCCCCTGGAAAGACAATATTTTGACTACTAATGAGGGGTTTTATCTGTCAACAGATTAATCCATACTTTTGGACTATCTCCTGAACCTTTCTTGGGCATGTTGCAAAAGATGAGGATGTATTCCCCTGAGCATAGGACAACATCCTTAAATTGAAAGTGGAAACACACAAGCATGCAGAGCTGTTTCTTTACTTTCAAGGTGGTGAAAACAGAACTCCAAAATGACCTAGAGATAAAATGGAAATATCTCAGGGCATGAGATGGTCCCAGGGCTCCAGCAGATTAATAAAAGCATATGTAATCTTTCACAAAATCAGACATTGGAAGACATTAAAAAGGAGCACTTCATGAACACTGAGTCAACAACAGCAGTATTAAGCTAAATATATACCTACACTCCAAACTGAAAATAAATTAAAAGATAACCACAATTTTTTTCATCCACAAATGCTAAATTCACCCTAACTGGTAGTGATACAAAATGAACTTTCTATTCAAGCTTATAGTGTGATGAGGGTGAAGAAAATATCAGGTGTAGAAGTGTAAAAGGGAAAAAAAAGAAAGATAAAACTCTTGTTCTAGAGTACTAAACATCTGTATTTGAAAGCTATATAATAGGGTTCAACTATTGTAGGTAGAAGGTTTTAAAAACCTGTATCTGAGTGTATCTGAAATAGGGTCTTGGGTTCTTATGCCACTCATCGTGGACCAGACCAAGCAACAGCAGAATGTGTGTACTTAACCAGAGCCTCCAAAATTGTAAAAGATTCATTGGGAATTACAGGGTCAAGCAAAGCACCATTATAAGTTCCAAATCAACAGTCAATACAGCAGACTATAGTAGTACTCATGCAGGAGGGAATGGTTCACTTTACAGTATTGCATCCAATGAGACACAGAATGGAAATTTTTTTTTCTTGGTGGTAACTGTCAAAGTGCATTTAGTTTAGGGGAGATGAAGAGGAAATACACAAAGAAGCGTAGAATAACTATGCGCTGAAAATTAAACCCAGTTGTCTGAACGGGGAGAACAATGTAATGTACCAAAGGAGGTCTAAAGTGTTTTGGCCAACAAACATAGAGGTCATCCAAGACAAAGTACTTTGTGAATGAAAGTCAAAAGTAGTTCTCTGCAATGCACTCCTCACCTCCATTCTTGAGTTTAGATCTGTGTTTAACTGCAGAATTCATAGCTTAGTGTCACAGCACCGTGGCATCCACACACCCACCGCTATCCAAAACCAGAGGGTAATATCAGATGACACAGAACGAGGCCCAAATTCTTAGTTCATAAATATGCATACGTGCAGGACTCCAGAAACACATTTTAAAGAACAAATTGATATTCAAGAGTGGCATGAAAGACAGAATATTCTTCCAAATGTAGGCCAACAGCAACGACAGAGCTGGAATTACTGTGAAACCTAACCTCTCCAAGATGGCTGTGGAGCCAGGGCTCTACTGACAATGGTACCTTGAACAATTCTGTAGGAGGACAAGCTCTCTAAAGCACAAAGGGACTGTGCCCACCATACGATACACCTGAATTACAGTCCTTACAAAGTTTCTGTCAGAAATTCCTATTATCCCTACAAAGAAGCAGTGGGAAGGAATAATTGCCACTGGAGAGTGTTCATGAAAAAAGCATTGCTCCTGAAAGGCAGACACACTCTGGTGCTGCCATCAGAGCTCTGATCAGACTACAGCACGTCCTCACATCACTTCCCAAAAAGCTAATGTAACAATTAAACGAAGTAAGGTGCTTAGCCTCTTAATGGTGAAGATTCTCGTGTAGCATCAGAATTGCATTGATTTTTCTGGTTGTCTGCACCATGACCTTTCCTTGTACCCTGATTATTCCCTGTAAAGATACAACATTAGAAATGGAATAAACACAGAGCCAAAAGCAAGTTTTGAAATGACTGGGTCATGGATGAATGTATATTCAAAGGGAGATTAGGTAAATACAATCTGTGCATTTTATGCAAGGGAGCAGGGCATGCTTCTCAAAGTCACACGTACACCACAATAGAAAAGGAGACCACAGGCATGAAATTGTCACATGCCTTGAATTTTAAGACTGGGTACATAGAATAGAAAGTTTAATTTAATTAATTTCCCGAGAGCTTTGACAGTGCATGCTGACAGAAATACATCCCTCCTAATCACCAAGGCCACCATCTTCAGTGCAGGCACATCCCTCAGCAGTACGGGGATGGTGGCACAGGAGGTTGCTGAGCCAGGAAGAGCCTACAGGAGTGTAGAGACCTGCTGTAAAATGGCAGTGCTCAGAGAGCAGCTGATGAGTTATGGGGAGCCAGCAGTGATGGCACCCATTGCCAGCAAAACAAAGGTGACCCTGGGGAGTTGTATGACCAGGATAGACAGCTAGGATTTGGCATAGCAGTTAGTGGGAGGGCTCTTTCATTCCGTCCCTTCCAATGGCAGATGGTGGAATCATGCTCTGCCATCCTTGAGACAGATGCATCAGTCACAGCACAAGAATTAAAGGATCCCCTGCCCTCTGCCACCTTGAAGGGCATGCAAGGCTCAGGGTGGCTGTGGGTAAAGGCAGGGCTGGGCTGTACAGGGCTGACAACTGGCAGTAGCACAGCTGGGACACTGCGTTTAAAGGACAAGTTATTAAAGTGAATGTCATTGTGGAAGTCTATTATAGGCCACCCAGCCAGGATGACAACACTGATAAATTACTCTCTAGTGAAATGAAAAATACCCATAGATCTGCTTTCCCGTTGTCCTTAGGAGTGACTCCAATTCACAAGACGTTACCTGGGAATACTGCACAGATGATACAAACATATCCAGGAGATTCCTATAACACTGGATAACAAATTACTAATTGACTCAAGTACGAAGGGAGTTAACTAGAAAGGTGCCTTCTAGTAAAATTCTTGTAAGAATTCTTGTAAACACAGAATTCTCATGGGAGAATTGGCAATTGGAGGCCATCTTGACTCCTGAAAGAGTCAACTTGAAAATCCTTGCTGATAAGAAGAACACTGCAAAACTACAACTCTGGATGTAGGGAAGAGCAGACTTCAGACCACTCAGGGAAGTAGTTAGCAAGGTCCCCTGGGAAACTGCCTTTAAAAGGATTGGTGTCTAACACTGTGCAGGATTTGCTGCTCCAACTGGATGCATACAAGTCTATGGGGCCTGGTGGGATTCATTCCAGGGTACTCCAATAGCTGAATAAAGATATTGTGAGATGAATAATAGTTTTTCAATGGCTTTGGGAATCTGGAGTAGTCTCTGTCTATGGGAAGCTGACAAATTTCCCAATTTTCAAGAAGGGCAAGACCACCCAGGTAATTACAGGCCTGTCAGTCTCATTTCTGGAGCCTGGAAAAGTTATAGAGGTTATTCTGGGAATTACTGAAAAATATCTGAAAGACTGTGCAGCCACTGGTCACAGTCAACAAAAGTTCACAAGGAGAAAGTCTTGTTTAACAAAATTAACATCCTTTTATGGCAAGGTTAGTTACCGTGTTGACCAAGGGAAACCAGCTCATGTAATCTTTTGGGATTTCAGCGAAGCTTTCAGTATCATTTCTCACACTGTCACTCTGGACAAAATGTCCAGCATATAGCTACTCAAAAACATAATGCAGTGTGCGAGCAATCGGTTGATAAGTTGGGCTCAAATGGTTATATTAAATGAGGTTATATCAGACCTCATTAAAAAAAATAAATTAAAATGATAATTTAAAAGGAAATAATATTTGATACTTCATAGCTCTGAGTTTCTGCACTGCATCTATACACATTACACGTCTATATACTAGTATTTTAAAGCACAGAAAGGAGATTCAAATGTGTATGCTAGATGCAACTGGCAATATTTTGCATTTGTAAAGTGTAAAATATCTGCTTCTGAAATGACGCTGTAGGAACTGTGGCAAGCCTTCTTCATGTTTTTATGGTAAATAATTAATACAGATGTTTCCCACATATACATGGGTTTTATTTAGCATCAACCCACTGTTCAGCAGCTACACTTTCAAGATAAACGAATACAGTACAATAAAGTGGGCATTAAATAACATGCATGCTCTCTTTCTTTATTTTGGGTTTCACAGAACCATAGAATCATAGAACACCCCAAGTTAGAAGGGACCCACAAGGAATACTGAGTCCAACTCCTGGCTCCACACAGGACCACACAAAAATCAGACTGTATGTCTGAGAGCAGTGTCCAAACACTTCTTGAACTCCAGCAGCTTGGGGCCATGCCCACAGCCCACGGGAGCCTTTCCAGGGCCTGACCACCCTCTGGTGAAGTATCTTTTCCTAAGCCACAACCTCACCCTCCCCTGACTCAGCTCCATGCCATCTCCTTGGGTCCTGCCACTGTCAACAAAGAGCAATGATCTGTGCTGCCCCTTCACTCCCCTCATGAGGAATAGGCTCCCATGAAGCCATACTCACAGGACTCTGACTGTACCTGTAGTAGTAAGTAGTGCAGATCAAAATTACTCATGCTAAGGATCCACTGTCTGTACTATACACATTTCAAAGCATTTTTACTTTCCTTTAGTTATATGGTTCCATAGAAAGAACTTTAATCCATGGTTAAAGCACACCCACCGCACTGCCGTACTGCATCTTCCTGCTCAGTGGCACATGGAAGCAACCCAACTTGAATGCTGCAAGGCATAAGAAAAAAAGTGCATGAAACAGAGGATATTCAGGAATTCAGTTTCAGGAGTACCCCTTTGCTCTAAACTAACATGTTAATTGAGATGCACCCTGCAGATCACACTCACAGATAAGCTATCACAAAATGAAATAAGCCCTACTGTTTTCTGCAACTCCATATATGTCTCTATATCTCTATGCAAGGATAACGGACGTTTGAGTCATACAGTACGCTGTAATGCTGTAATATCAGAATGTGATAGAAAGTATAGCAATAATAAGCAGATTACCACAATCTGAGGCTGCAACAAATGAGAATAAACTCAAATGCAGCAGCCATGGATGCAGAAACAAAGGAAGAAAAACTGCTTACTTTTAGAAAGCCTCAAGTAAGCAAGGATGCACTTTACTTTCACTGCCAACCCTTAAATGAGTTCTGGGAAGGTGTGGATCCTGGCTCCACCTTTCTGGCTATTCATTGCTTGCACCTGAGCTCCCCTGGGTTGGCCCTGCTTTCCTACCAGGAGCTCAATCACTGGTTCAAGCCGTGATTTAGCATTTCCACTACATACTCCAGTCACTATAATTACATCAGTTAACAAACAAGTCTCTGCTGGATATGATTAAGGAAGCTGCACTCTTTCATCGTATCTGAGACACTGAGTCTTCCAATTACCATGCTACTCCAAATCTTCAAAGAGAACAAAAATAAGACTCACAACAAGCACAAAGAAGAATAATTGCAATGCTTCTAACTATTTTGCCTGCCTTCAATTTTATTTTCAATATTAGTGAACTTTCAATAAAAATGTAGAGTTTCTATCTAATAACCTAAGCTATCCACAATCAAATAGTGAAAAAAAAATGAAGAGGATTTAGATCCTTTTGTGATGAGATGCAGATCATATGTCATTATTCATTTCAGTATTCATGTCTTAGGAAGAACAAGGAGAAAATGCAGTTGTAAAATTAACTTGTTTCATTTTTTTTCCCTAGCACCAGTCATTGCACCAATTATGAGCATATCATTACAGAAGGCTTTTTTATACTGAGCAGTCCACATTGCAATCTTGCTTTTGGCAAAAAATTAAAAATAAAAAGAAGTCTTATACTGTTACAAGAATAATTCTCTCATTTTCCTTTCCTGGAGAAATACCATTTACAATTACAGAAATCACTGTGTTAAAGTACTGGTTTAACAGCTAACTCTGGTCACATCCTTTGTCCATTACATCTAGTGAAGTAAAATTGAGCAATCAATTGTAAGCGCCAACAGAACAGCTCTGCCACAGTGGAAGAATGGGATTCAGAATGCAAAGTGCATTCATAGAAGTACAACTTTTAAACAGAGGTCTCCAGATATATGGAAGAGAGGTTGTCTAGAACTTGGGAGAAGCAATGCAGCTGGAGAAAAAGGAATGAGAAAAGCTCTGCATTTTTCTCAATTGCAGTGATCAAAGCACTCAGAAGTCTCTGGAGTAGCTAGGCCAGGGCTAGGAGGCTGTATTCCTCTGCTGCTCATTCTGTTATAACTGTAATCGTCTTACTATTGCTTATGAGAAAAGCCTCTGCTTTTAGCAAGTTCATTTGCATGATGTGCCTTTTCTGCTTTTACTGTGATGTGCTCCTGACCAGCAGGATGATAATTTAAGAGTGATAAAGTCATTAGAAGTCAGGGAAAAGCCAAATACCAGAAGAGAGGAAAGTAGGAGGCATTTAGCATCTCCTTTTACGCCTTAGGCATGTGAACTAAGAGGATCTACATTACTACAAAAATGGTTGGGTACAGTGTGTACAACTGGAGTATATTCATCTGAGCTAGAAAATGCACTAAATGCAGAATGTAGTCTGTAGTTACTGTAGCCATCTGCTGACCGTTAATATTAGGGTTGACAGCTATAAGAAACCTCACCTATTTTAGAAGATACAGCCAGAGTCATCCACTTCAAATGTACTGAACATCAGCAAAAATAAAGCTGAACTCTTTTGTTTAGAGCATTACTAACTTCTGGTCTGTTAATCCCAACTGCCATAATGGCCCTGTGCTTTTCTGTGATGACATCTCCCTTCTCATGTGAAGACAAAACACAACAGCCAGACTAAAAATGCACTTGGTTCATTAACAAGGGTGTCTGGGATGCTTACGTTCTCTTATTACATTTACCATGACACTTCAAAATAAACACCAGAGGTGAATCTAAGGTATTACTCCCCCTGCCCCCAGAAGTTACTTCTTCATGAGCATGATCCATCATGAAGTATGATTTCAATTTTTACACTGCTGTATTTAAGTGGATTTTGCTCAGCCTGTATTTAAAAATCAACAAATCAGAACATAGGCCATTTCCTGGGGATTAATAAGAAAGACCAGCTGTGAAGAATGGATGGTCTGAGGCACAGCTGGGGACCACTAATCTCTCTGTACAAAATGAGAGATATTAAACTTTGCCTTAGTGCCTTGGACAGATTTGGTCAGCACTGCAGACATGTAACATCTGTGACTTAATTCACGTAATTCTGCATATTTCAAGTTGTTTGAAATCTCTTTTGGTAGTCCCCTTTCAAAAACATTAGTGTCTAATTAGGCAATGATTAAGATTAAATGACAGCATAGTAGAACAGTTTTTCTGAGATACAAGAATTCAAATCTATAAAGAAATGAAGTCCAGGAATAAAATTCTATTCTCAGGGAAAGTAACTGGTCTGCAAATCTTCTGGGAAGGGATTGTCTTTTGGTACGTGTTTGAACAGCATCTAGCAAAATGGTTTAGATTTCTAGGCACTATTGTAACACAAAACAATAAAAATAACAGCAGGAATTTACACAGAACTACTCCAAACAACTCAAGCACAATGGTGAGTGTCATTTGAAGACAAAGGTACATTCCTTGTAAATGTTTTCACTGCACATAGTTGAAGATACAGAATTTTGCCTTTAAATAATACTGCACAGGAAGGCAATGTCTGAAATTCATAAAAAAAAATATGGCTGATTTTTAGATTTTTTAAAACTGTTTCATCCTGTTTTCCCCAACACAGCAAGCTGGATGTATACAACCAGGCTCTGGCCTTCTCACACAGTTCTGGCAGATTCATGGCGGTCTCCTATCTCTGTCTAGCAGTGGTAGAGTTACAAATGATGGAAACATTAATGCTGAAAACTCTTCCATCAGAGCAAGAGGACAGGGAGCCCCATGGCAGGACATATTCTGTGAAGAGGTCTGTTGATCCTGCATAGCTATCTATTTACACACTTGGGGATAGAAAGACTAATAGTTGTGGGAACAGGATATTTTGTCATATATTATTATTCTGGATTGAGAGTGAGGAAAAACTGCTGGCTTTCCTTCTCAAGTTATTGTATTTTAAATTGCTCGCAAGGTCTCCTGGAGCCCAGAGAGGTATTCTGTTAAACACTGAAATAAATAAAAACTGCTGTCTGATTGGCTAGAGATGAATAATTTCTACTACCCCCAGATGCATCCATCTAGGATGTGCTTATTTGTATGATATGTGAACTAATTGTTTAACACTACCCCAGAACATAGTATTGTTCACCCAGAGAAAGCTACACAATAGAAATTTATTGACTCATCACACTACTATTTTTTTAGCCAGTGATGTGCCAGGATTTTTTCCTTCGGATATGTAACAATAGCAGAAAGATACTTCATTTCCTTGGGACTATTACTCTCCTGGGTGGCAAAATTAAAATCAGCCTCCATAAAACACTCTTGTGACAGTTCACAGCTGCCCCAAACTGCACAAAGGGCAGACTTTCTTCTTATACATTATGAGTAGCAAGCTGAAAATCTGCCACACGAAATCCTGTGTCGTATGGACGACATCCGCGCGCCATCCCCTTCCCACTGAGAGCTTCCCCAAGGCCAGTGGCCGCCGTGCTGTGCGTCAATGCGATCGAGTCCAACGAGCGCCCGCCGTCTCAGCAGCGCCCCCTACCGGACGCCCGCCTCTTCCACAGCCCCTGTGGAGGGCTGGTAGACGCAAGCGGCACCATTTGGGGGCAACCCAGGGATCCTGACTTCAGTCCTATGCAACTCTACAGAGCCCTCGTTCTGTATCTCACATCCATACCTTTCTTTTCTTGGTACCTCCTGGTGGCGTCCAGAACGTGCAAGCCATTTAGGTCATGAAGGTGCTGAATGGCCTGCAGAGTGTCCTCCCACTAGATCTAGCACTTCTATCACTTCTGCGTAACAGCTTGGGCAGATAGCCTACAGTTCAGATGTCCCAGCAGGGATGTATCTGCAGCTGCAGACAGCACATAATGCTGCATCTCTGCAAAGGAAAATTTTATGCCTTCTACAGATACCTTAAGCTTGTTTTCTTTCCAAAGCCCTCTCCTCCTGAACAGAGATCCTTTCAAAAAACTCTACTCCAGAAATACCCACGTTACTGTTGCTTTCAACCAGTGAAAGAGCAAAAGTTCCCAAAGCCAATATTTTCATCGTTTTCCTTCATAAAATGTCAAGAGTTTGCTGGCAGATGGCCTTCTTTGGTCCATTTGTAATTACCCCTGCTTGCTTTTTCTCCATGGCCTCCTTCTGGGTGGAAGAAATGCATCCATGTAATAAAAATTGAAGGTAAAAACACTTGTATTTGTACAGTGTTTCAGGGCAGCTCCTCAGCTATTGTAACGAGCCTCTCATCTAAGGCATGTACTTCTTTCTACACAATCCTAAGGTAGTGCTTCAGAGTCTGTTAGAATACAAGCCTGTGAGGGTCAGCTGTAGCACCGCCTGTTAATGTATACACGCACAGTCCTCACTTCACATCATGCATGTGAAAAGTTCCATATGTTCAGCTATCATTTTTAAAATGTGGTTTCCTGTTTGCTTTTTCAGTGAATGCTCTTCCTTGTATATTCTGCAATCCATATGCACTCTGTAGCAAGTCTGGACTAGATTTCAAATATAACTTCCAGGTACCATCCCAATATCTGCTGTAAAATATGTATTTGTCTTACTCTTAATGCTGCTACATTTCTTGTCTTTAGCACACTACATACTTATTGCAATGATTTTATGCCATTTTATTCCATCAATATATGAGGAAAAAAAACGCACAAAAGAATCCCCTAAAATTCTTCATATCAGATTTCTTAAATTTACCTTCACCTTCTGAATTTGTAATACAATTACATTATCCTGTAAACAAAAGAGGATGAGTCCTTCAAGTAATAAGAGAAGGGACAATGTTCTTTATTTCAATACCCCAAATTTGATCCAGAGTTCTGATCTTCAGGATGACTAAATAGCTGTTGTCATTTCCTACTGCCTTTGGTAACCTTATGGAAGAATTTGTAATCTTGTTAAATGACAAAAGAATAAAAATATTCTCCTTTGCTATCAACCTGGACGCATTATTTGGCAGATTATAATGTCCTTTTTATTACTTTATTTTGGGAAACGTGCGCCTCCAGAAAGAATATTTGATCAGTTGCAGAAGTATCCAGATTTCAGTAAATTAACTGATAATTAACAAGGATGACTGCTTTAGTCTTTCTTTACTGCCTGCAGAAAACCACCAAGAATTTTATTAGCAAGGGTTTGGCTATGACCCAGAGCAGATCTCTGAAAGCAAGGAGCTAGCAGCATATATAACTTCGATTGATAGTGAGCTTTGGGAAAGTGATTTAAGAAAGATGTAGAGAGTAGTGTTGTATTTTAAATGTGAGTGAGCAATTTCTGACATACAAGCCCAGAAAATATCCTAAGAAAATAGTAGGGACAGAAACATGGACTTCTGTCCAAATTATTAACACAACTGCCTTTTCAAACAACAGAGCAATGCACAGAGAGTTCTAGAGCACTTCTGGCTAAGGCTTCCCAGAGCAAGAATGCCACTGGCTAATAAGGCTAAACGTGGAACCTGAAGCAATGATGTTTTCCTTGTTCCTCCTTTTTATGTCTAGAACACATAACAACCCCAGCATGGAGGAAATCAATCTGCTCCTCAGATGCCTTCCCTTTGGGAACAACTAAGGAGGAAAAAAGGACAGTTTTTTGCCCATAGGTCCCTCTCCCATTTTGCAGAACTAGAGCAGGCAAGGAGTGCCCAAGAGAGCACTGACAGGATCTCTATTTGCGTGGTTGTGAGGTAGTATGCCAAAGAATCATCTCCTTCCTGACTCAACATTCTTGCAGCAGGTAACAGCTAAGTGATAAGGAGTTGAACTCAGTGATCCTTGTAGGTTCCTTCAAGCCCAGGATATTATGTGAAGTCCTGCTAGATCCAGTCAAGTCTCTGTGTAAATGTGGCACATTCTTAATCAGATACTTCAGCTGGAGAATATCAGCTTAGGTCCAGAGAAGTTGTGCCTTGTGTTAACCACTATGGCCCGTTCGCAGACTCTTTGACAAGGATAAAATTCTTCTGAATCCATAGTACTTCAAATTCTATCTCCTAAGTTTTATTCGCTCCTTCCTGTTAGGTTTCTTGACCTATCCCTCATCATTATGGTTTTTTGTTTGTTTGTATGTGTGTGCAGTTCTAAAGAGTTCCACTGGATAAGCCATGTCATAAAGTATGCAGCTCAGTGCAGACTGGCAACTGTGAACTGTGCAAAACCTAAAGAAAAAATGTATTTTGTAGTACATTTCTGTCTCTTAGTTCTCAGTGTTGGGTATACTGACAGCAGACTCCCATCAGAAAAGCTTTCTTTTTTTTCCCTTCTTTTCTCCACAGTGCCAGAGGCAATGACATACCCCTAAACAAAACAGCTCTTCAGCAACAAGAGATTCAATGTTGTCCTGCTTTATCATCCATTTACTCCTTCCTCTGTTGAGACTAGCAATTAGTGCAACAATTAAAAGGAACTCAAAATGCAATATCTTGGTATGAAATTTTGTACATGTTGCTCTGTGTGCGTGTGTAATTCATCAACTAATTTAACAAACTATCATTCATTCATTAATCGCATATAGGCAGTAATTCTCCATAGAAAAACACCGTTTTCCTGGTCATCCTGTAGATCATAACACCAGATAACAGTTGTTCTGCATATCTGTGCTTTATCTCAGAAGAGTTTGTGTTACAAACTTAAAGCTAAATACGAACAATAAATGACAAACTGCAAGGCTAATTAGCCTTTGTCTTCTGGCCCTCCAGAATCCAATTTGAAGAGAAGATAATGGGAAAACTGCATTTGAAATTGCTCTCAATGTTATTAATTGGATGCATTCTATTTTTCTCCCACCATATTTCAACCACATGTCCAAAGTTTCTGTTTCCTAAATGACTGTGTTGAGCTCCCCCCTAAGCATCTTTATAGGCCGTGTTCTGAAAAGAAACACATTTTAAATTAATGGTCATATGACGGGAACTTGGGGAAGCATCTGTATTTTGCTTTTTCAAATGTTTTGTGGTGAGAGAAGAGTTTTTTGAAACTTTCTGGAAAAACCCTTTGCTTTTTGGTAATGATTTCTTAGAAAAGTTCTTTTCATTTACTAGTACTTCTGATTAGAGTATAAATCACCAAAACGCTTATGTGGGAGAAGCAGGAATGTGTCAAATGTTAGCATCATTTTGTGCATTGGTGTAATTAAGAAATAACAATGTTCCTCTATGTCCATATGACCCCTTAGTACTCTCACGTCCTGATTTCAAGGGACATCATACTGTTTAATACTAAAAGGTCTACCAAAAATGAAAATTTAATGTTCCAGTTGTAACTTGTTTCAACTGTAAAGATCAGGAATTTGTAATCTTGAACTAAGTTAACAGAACTATATAGACTAAGATTCCTGTACTGATGATTCTTTGTGGGTTATTTTTCTTTCTGCTGGGGTTTTTATCGTATGTTGTATCATTTATTTGGGTCTTAGAAGGTTCAGAAGTACGTCTGGGCCCCAAAACCATGGTGCCTGAGTGTCTCCCAAATTATTAAAAACAGATCAAGCAACAACATCAACATCTATTTTTATGTATAGTGCAATCATTAGTGACCCCCATTAAAAAAAAAAAATAAAAAAAACCTCAGCATATGCTTAACTAAACATTTCTATGAACCACATTGAAGTGGAGAGACTTAAGCACGTCTGAAGCTAAACAAGGTATTTATACAAATAATATATTTCATTCCACATTCACCTACTAGAGCCACAAGAAAGAACTGCAGAAAAAAAACCTTCCTATTGAATAAAATACATTACAAGGCCAGTTTCAAGTCAGTTATACATACATTTCCTTTAAGTTAAAAATGAGGATTAGATTTCAGCTTATCTAACTGCTTCTTGCAAAGTTTGTATCCTGCACAGCTTCAGTCATTATGACAGATATGCATAAATGGAACCAGGAGTGAATGGTCCGTTCATTCCAACCACAAGAGAACAATCTGGAAGACAATTTGAGTCATAAATTAGTGGAAAGTGAATTAAAATTGTAACTTCTGAGGCTGATTTGTGGTCTTCTGAAGCTGTAAAAAGATGAAGAAGCAAACTGATTTATGTTGGTTTACTGCTCCTTTGTCAGTTGCAGAAAAGGATCAGTAGTCAAAAGTGATGATTTCTGTGAGGAACTAATGCCAGACTAAGAATACTTCACTATAGCAGTAGTAAAGTCACCCTGAGCTCTTATAGAATTCAGCAGCTCTTAGGAAACAATGAATTCATTTTGAAATTGAGCTACGAAGCTTTTGGGTTTGCTTCAATAGAATCTGACTGAAAACAAAGTTTGGTTTCCTTTCTCTCGTTTTCTGGTCACAAAGCTGCAGGCTATGTCTGAACAAAACCACCGCTGATTTGCTAAAAAATCTGTCCCATCCATTTTGACCCAGTTAATGCGTCCCTATATTTCTAAGAAAATTAATGTATCAGGAATTTTCCCTCTGTCTCTGAAGACCCTTCTGGTTTGCAGGGTGATTTTAAGAAGTTCAAGAAATATAATTAAGGAAAACATTTCTATTAGTAATCAGCTTAATCTGGGCATTTAGGAGCCATATTCTTCTTGGAAAAAAAAAGATTAGATTGTCTTCCAGGAAAAAAAATAAAATTCACTTATGTGCTCTTCATCTGTACATCTGCGCATGCACTTTCATTTCACACCCAGATGCAGCAGCTAGGTTCACATCCACATTCCTGGAGGCATTTGTACAGGCTTTAATGCTCCGGTCTTAACTTTTATCAGGGCCAGATTGCAGCATTTACAATGCTTACCGTGGGCTGCAAACACCAGCTGAGGCCTCACTGCTGACCATCTTGACCAGCATTGCTCTCAGTCAGACCCAGACTTTCGGAAAGTTCATTTGCCTTTCTGACATATACCGCCGAGGGAACCACTAGATGGCACTTCAAAACATGATTTTGCACTTAGCACCCAGCTAGCTACAAATCTAGACCTCAATGGCAAGGCACAATGTAAACTCCTGTAGTACATGCTGTTATCGGTGACATACGCTGATTTCCACAAACAATATGTATTTTCAAGAGTTTGATGGAGCAAAATTTAACAAAAAAATTCAAAACAATGGAAGCAAATGACAAACAAGTTTATCCTTCCTTTGTAGCAGGATCATGGCGCTGTCCTTTCTGAAGAACAAGGCCATCAATTTATAACCATGGACATGATAATTATGATATCTGATAACCCGTACAACATTTTATGACAGATAAGATAAATGACACAGTGGAAGCAGCAGTCTCTTTCCTGTTTCATTAACTACCTGAGATATCACATTTTTCAGCAGTGAGACCAGAAATGCACTTTCAATTGTCAAGTTTCAAGTATATTTTCTGTGTTTCTCTGCTGTTTTATCCCTCCTTAGCCACTCTTTCTGGAGTCAATATAGATGAAGAAATTCGATTGTAAAAAAACAGAAAACTAATTTCTTATCTTAGGCAAGAAAGTTCAGTGGGACATGACAGTCTCTCTTTCTGTTTCAGTAGCACTCAGTACCGTGTCCATGTGCGCTGAATGAGGTCTTAAAAAATCTCCAGCAGTGTAGATGATTACATGAAAAATAATCATTACATGCAAGGCCGCCAAGTGTGGGTAATCAGCCATTAAAATTAGCCACATATGATTACTGTTTTCTCACCACAAATCAGAATGGATGTTAGTAGTGTAGCAGAGAACAACGATCTATTAAACCTCTTTATAAGTGGGTTTCAAATCCAATATAATCTCGTAACACCTGAAATACAGAGGCCACCAGGCACATATGATGGTATTCAGATCTCATGGCCACGGATTCAGAATTTCTAGTTTTATTTTCACTTTCATCACTCACTGACTAAACAGATCTATAATACCTTCCAACAATACATCAGCAGACACCTTCAGTCCCTGAGTCCTGTTACTTTTTAGAGCTCTAGATGTATGCATGTAGGATTAGACAGGGTTTAATGGCTCTGAGCGTCTTTGTTTTCAAGGCAGTTGTAAAGACTACTCTCAGAATCCGTACAACCTCTTAAAAGCTGTATGACCTCAACTTTGGAAGGATTTTCTGCATATGGAGTTGATTTTGTGGGTGTAAGGCCATGCCAAAATGGGTACCATGGGGGTACCTACGTTACTCTATGCATTTTGTTGCTCAAGACATACTGTAAGTGTAAAGCCTTGAGGGAAATTTCTCACTGTTTTGAACTTTGTGGTTGAGAAGAGGAAGATAAAATAACCTTATTCTTGAATCAGACAAGGCTTTGTTCCACTAAGCTAGCATTTCTGATAGCTCGTGGAAGTCTAGTTAGTCTGCTTAGTCTATGAGGATTTGGAATTTTTGTTAACAAGGAAGCATTTTTAATTATTTCCAGGGTAATTTTTTGTGATAATAATATAATAATATGAAGAAAGATAGTTTCTATAAAAATGAAGGCAAATTATATGTATCATATACAAAAGAAAATCCTAAAACAACCTCTTTAACTTACTTAGCTGAACGTATCTGAGTCAGGAAATAGCAAAATTTAGGTTACTCATGGGCCATTAATTTCATTGCTTTGAGCCTACAAATTCTGCTAGTCTTTAATTTCATTATGATAGCCTGGTGGTGTTTCTTTCCATTACCAGTCTTATTTTACTTAGAATATATTAACTGACTGTCATGTATTTTGATATTGATAATTATTTTGTTTACTCTCATACAACACATGGCACTTAGCCTTATTTGCTGAACATTATTTAAACCTTTATATGAATTTGCTCATTAGATTTTCTAAAGCTTTAATCTCTTAAATAACTCAGTGCTTCATAAATCATGCATTTTCATAATACCCATGCAAATGGATGATAAATGAGAAAGGGATCTTACAAGTGGGAAAGGAGGCAAAGAGAGACCAAGGTTATTAACATTTATTATGAGTGCTTACCTGGCTAGGATATGACTCTTTGCATATTTACCACTATACGACAGTTTACATAGGCAGAACTCTACTGGTTCTCATGCAGTAAGTGAAAAACAAACGACTTTTTTGTGACTTCTAAGTGACTCATTAGCATCAAGACTAACAGAAGCAAACAGCTTAAATTGAGAAGCACGTACTTATCAAAGAATTTGATAAATTCTTTGATGAAATGAAAGGTCTAATGGATGAGAGGAAAATAGTGGTTATTGTCTAACTGGACTTCAGTAATGCTTTTACACTGTCTTTACAAGTGATCGATGCATGGGCTGGATGAGCAGACAGTGAGGTGAAATGGGAAGTGGCTGAGTGGTCAGTCCCACAGGGCAGTGATCAGTGGAACAATCTATTTGGAGACCAATATACAGCTGTGTATCCCTCAGATCAGTATTGAGATCAGTCCTGTTTAACATCTTCATTAACAGTCTAGGCAAACCAGCAGAGCGTACCTTCAGCAGCGTGCCCTTGCTGCAAGGAAAGCTAATGTTAGCCTGAGCTGCACTAAGCAAAGTATTCCCAGAAGGTCAAAAGTGGTGATCCTTCCCTTTTACCCAGTAATGGTGAGGTCTGTAGCAGCCCAACAGAAAACACTTTATCTGTGGTATGCCTGAAATTGTCTCAAACACTTGCAAGATAAGACCTTTACCATGTCAACAAACTGAAGGCTAGAGAAAGAAATCCTGTGAACAACAGGATGGCCTTGCTCTGTACAAAACAATCCTATTTTGCTGCAGGAAGTTTTGGCTGTAAACTTGTTTTTGACAAAATTATTCATTGCAGACTTGCTTCTTTATGACCTTGGGATGGCACATCGATAAATTCAGCAGGCATAAAAGTATACGTGAGAGAAGCCCAGGGAGCTTTGATTTTCCATACCTTGAAACTTCAGGATGAGCACTCTCACAGACCAAGAACATCCCCATTGTCTGGACCAGCACAGAAATCTAGACCAGTGATCTCTTTATCTATCCGTTCCTCTCTCTCTCTCTCCCCCTCCCCCACCTCTCTTCTCTTTCTGTTTTCCTTGTAAATGTATAAAGTAATGCAAGGTTTATTTCCACCCTTCTGCTTGACTTCCTAATTCACTTGTTCAACATCTGTGATAAAAGAGCCAAATCTATGCAGATGACTGTGCTTTCATCACATAGATGTGATTTATGTCCAGAAAAAGTTTCTATCTTTAGTCCTCAATGAGGTAAGACTTTCACAGGAAAAGATTGGTAGATATACCCTCTTACAGCACCATATTAACATCTTCATATATAAAGCAAGTTCCAACATTCAACCTAACACACAAAATTCTGACAAAGTAAAAATATCATAATGGCAAAGCCCTCATTTTCTTTGTGAAAGAAAGATACTGATTCATACTGCTTCTCTAGAAAAATTGCAGACTTCTGGAATCCACTTCTGGTGAAGTTGAAAATGGTGTATGGCCCGGTGGCCATAAATTCTCTTAAGCATTCCAGAAGGAATAGTTTCATTTACCAGTCTGTAACACGCCCTTGCCCTTATTCATCTTTATGTTTTCCTCCTTAGTTCTAGTCTCCTTATCTACTAATCCCATGTAGTGGCTCCAATTTCCATGCTTTCTCCACACTGAGCTTGAAACAGGCTTTCCCTCATTGCCATTCTATTCTGGTTGGTGGAGCTGAGCTGAGCTATTGCCATAATGGTGCAGAGCAGGGAATGGCTGCATTGCAAGCTGGGCCAGGCCCTCCATATGCAGGCCATGGGGCAGAGATGACTGCCCAAATGGTAAAGAGAAAAATCTAGAGTGCATAAGAGAGTACACTTTATCAGTGCACATTGTCCTTCTGAAACACTTTCATGCAAATTTGGCTGGTGGAAAAGAATTACTATAATTAAGAACAGAAAGTGACACAGAACAATGCAAGAAACAAAATCTAAGAAGCAAGAACAAAAGAACCATTTTATGCAAGAGGTAAATTACAATAACTTGATATACTTATTTTCTCCTCTCTTGCATGTCTTCTATAAAGAGAATTAAGAACTTAAATGAAGAGAAAGCAAAGAATTAATTTCCTACCTGCAAATAGAAGGGGGGGGGGAAGGGGTGGGGAAGAGGGAGTAGGGAGGAGGGGAAGAAAAAAAAATGTCTAGCTGACCTGTAAGCTGTTTCTAAAATAAGAGGCCAAGTTTAAAAATTGCTTTCCAAGCTGCATAAATGTCTCAAACTCTTCAAACTCTTCAATGCAGTCTGTTCAATACTGTAGAATTCTGCATTTTTAAGCACATAAATTGAACAAGACACTGTTTAAAATACTATTTAAATTACTAGTATGTCTATCAGAAAATACTTTGATAGAAAAAAAATTGTTTCATTGTAGATGTAGGAATTTTGTCTAGGAGTGAACAGCTACGACTCATCCTCTGACTGATCAGAATCTGAGTGAGAAACAGCAGGCAAATTCAGTGAAACTCTTTTGCATCTGCTAAGGAACAGACTACTTTGGTTTAAGTTTTGTTGATATCATCAGATTGTTAAAGGACGAGCACGTAGCTTAAAAGTTTCAGCACAAGCCACGTTTCTTTTCTGGAATCCCTTCTTACTCATTTCATGCACGACAACAGGAATTGCGACATCTATTTCCAAAAGAACATCATCCTGGCAAGTAACGGGCAAGCAAGGGCAAGAAATTCTCACAACAGACCCGGCACGTGCAGTAGACTGCTATAAATCACGAGGAAACCAGTTTCACATTCTATGAACGAGTGAGCTTCCTTTGCTGGCGGCAGGATCGCCGAATCCATCGCATCCCCGGGACGACCCACAGCTCCGGCGCCACGCTGCGGTTCAGCACCATGGACAGCGCCAGCTCCTCGAGCCGCGCTGCCCCGTGGAAGCGCGCTGCCGTGGCCGACACGGCGCTGCACGACGCAGGGCGAGAAGCAACGCAGGCACCAACTGGTGCAGCTGGCAGTAAGACAAGGCTTTGGGAACTGACTTAACTGGCACTTCTCATGTCTTGCTACTCCCAGTAAAAGAAAAAAAATTGCATTTGAACATTTCAGTAGGATGACGTGCACTTTATCATTTCAACAGGATGACTTACAACGATTGAATTCCCATGCTAACTCTTCACCCCTTGCATATTTCCATATCTTACTAACTACGCATCAGGACATACTTTTCGGCTGCATTATCCTTTGCTGCTAATCCAAAAAAGATGAACCACGAATAACAAGTGTACAAAACAGTCTGTTCAATTTAAAACTAAAGTTCATCCGCAAGTCTGTCCATATAATGAGCTTTCTTTCATTTCCAGTGAAGTTGCGGTAGTATTCCATATAACTGTGTTTACCTGTGTCAGAAGATCACATAGTATCATTTTTTCAAATTGTCTGGGTGTATGAAAAATGAGTTTTACAGCACTGCTTACTTGGCCACATTGCACAAATAAGCAGCACGAGTTCTCATCACATTAGTGATGATTCTGCAAATAATGACATTCATATCATGCATTGTACAAAACAAATAAACCAACAAGAGAGAAAGAAAGATGATCACCAACAGCCAAACTAGCAGTGAGATCCTGGAAAAATAAAGAATTTATCCTTAGAGATAGCAAGAGATCTTTGGCAAGACAATTTCAGTTCATTATTAAAGTTGTAGGGAAAGGAATTAAGGAAGTGGAGCAGGAGAGGTTAAAGCAGTGGGTTAAAAAAGGTAGTTGGAGTTCAGGGAATGAGTGGAGTTAGGACTTTTCTTTTAGGAGAGACTAAGAGTATCTATGAAGAAAAATATATTCTAGCTTTTCCATAACACACATCACCTTTTTACATACATATCTGCAAAATGAAATAAGATAAGGGAAAGAAAATATTTCATATTTGAAATAAACCTGTGTTTAAATTCTAGGAATGTTAAATGCTCTTTACTTGTCATTTCAACTTTTTAAACAGGACACAAGAAACGTTCTTTTGGCATGGGTTTTTACATTTTTTCCTACTGAAAAGAATTCTGTAGAAAACCCAAAAATCATATGTAGGAGTTAAATCACAGACCACATTGCAGTGAGGGCATGTGAAATTAAGAGAACTGAGCAGAGAATGAAAGAGGCTCAGGCATGTTTGGATTTTGGAAGCAGGTATTTCTCGACTTTTGAGAACTATTATAGGTGTGACTGGAGCACAGCCATCAGCATGAAACAGTCGCTATGCAAGAATCTGACAGAAAATTGTCTTTAAAAAAAAATATATATATATATATCACTTAATCATGAAAAGGCAAGTCAAGGAAGACAGAAAGTACACAGAGATGCAGCAATAAAGAGTAAATGTTAGGTGTCATTGGAACATTCCTGGCTAGTACTTTTGAAGACCAGTAATTGGGAAATCACATCTGGTTACATACAAAGGAATAGCGAAACCTGTCTTTCCCTTTGTTATTTCTTTAAACAGTTATAAACCTGTTTAAATAGCAGCCTCTGAATATTCTCAAAATTAAATCTAGAAGACAGCGTGGTTTTTTAAATAATTCATCCTGATGACAGAATCTTACAAGAAAGTTCACTTAAAGGGTACTTTAGGCTATATAATTTTAGACTGATCATGTGTTCTTCTGGGCATCTCTTTCTGCGTCATGTGGCCCTGCTTATTAAGCTGACGTTTATGGCATCTTCAGAACAGCATGACAGTAAATTAGACACTGTGTGATACTGAAAAGAACTGAAGCATTGTGTATTTTACATGTCAAGAGATGAGCACCTGTATTTTCTCTTCTAACTTCAGGTTAGAAAAAGAAAAACAGAGAGAGAAAGGAAAAGATGTAAATACAGCTGTTATTGTGCCCTGTAATCACCTATAATTAAAGGTGGACTTGCCTGCACAATCACTTATAAGGGAAAGACTCTTGTCTTTTCATTCTCATGTAAGGTAGATTAAGTCATAAGTCTTGGCTTTCAAGACACTCAGGTAACGGCATAACAAAGTATAGAAAAGCTGCTTCATTACCAGCACATGAGAAGTCTCACTGAGACTTGAACATGGAAATGTTCAGACTGTATTTTAACCAATCCCTCCAAAGCCAGTGGGACTCCTTAAGAACTGATGTTACTGGGGACCATGATTTTGCCCCCCCTTCCCTTGCATTAAAAGGCATTTGGAAACATGTCTTCCTTCCAAGATTACTCCAATACATTAGCAAAGCCTGTATTTGCAACAGCATAGTTCTGAGTCTGCAAACAGCCAAGGATGTGACCCATGAAAGAGCAAAACCGATCCACCACAGTGTTGATTCTTCTAGGAAGTAATTTCACTACCACTAGCTTTCTATTTTTATTCTGTTTAACTTTTCATTCTCAGAACACGTAAGTAATAGACCAAAACTTAATCTGGTCACACTTTGCAATAGAGCTACTACACTGGAACTCCTTCTGCTCATTTGAGATGAGCTCCTTTAACTTTCATGTCAGTGGTTCCCACATCAATGCGCAGCACTGAGTTTAACAGCCTGATTTGAATAACCTCCCATTTAAAATTAAATGGAAATCAAATGGAAATATTTTCGTGTCTCAAGGGAGAATGCTCAGACATTGATAATCTGCAAGGCAAAACTGTGCCTTAGAAGTTTTTGCAGTATGACACAGACATCTGAGACACATTGTAGATTACTACACACCTGGACTTGGGTGGCCTACTTCGTTATAAGGAGTTGCTCCTGATGTATTACGAAAGCATATGAAGACATAGGCATGCATATTTTTTTTACAATATACATTACAATTACAAAATAACTTCTTTTTAAAGCAATCTTAATAAGAGATTGCTTAAATCAAGTAACCTCTACATAGCTAAAAACTTTCTCCTTTAGGTTTTCAGGATTTCTAGCCTAAAAGAGTGACATGTTAACCAGTAGCTACATGGTCAAAAATATTCTCTTCCAAAAAGAAATGGGAGGCAGGAAAACATTCCTCGAAACTGCAATGAGATCCTTGACATTCTAACACATCAAAATAATGGGAAGGATGAATAAGTTGCCACAATTTCAGGATTTAAGAAACCATGACTGAAGTAATCTGTTATGCTAAATTTTGTTCCCCTTTTAAAGAAAAGTATGTCAGAAAATCACTAAATCATGTTGCCTGTTTTCATCATTGTATTGATCTGTATTCATTTATGCTCAGAGGCAACAAAGTATTTAACCATGTACATAATTTCAAGCATGTCTTCAAGTGCCATGGCATCTTCATTCAAAATTAAACTCAGTCACATTGCACCAAAAGTGTTTGACAATGACGTTGGGTCAAAAAAGCAAGACTAATACTCAGATTTTGCACTGGCCTGTTGATTTCACAAACTCAAATGAAGGACCAGTATATCTCTGCCATGTTCAATACCAGGACCTCATCATCCGTGTTCACAGAAGGCACTGGATCACTTTCTCCTCTGGTTGGGAATGTCTCATCTTGCTGCCAGTTGATCTTCTCTTCCTCCATTTCAGACCACATTCACGTTAATAATTCCTAACCACTAAGGAGAAATGTAATTATTCTCTTTCTTTCTACTTAAAATTTAAAGGAGCATTTTCTACTTCATTCTTTTTAACAGCTACTCTTAACACATTTTCAAGCTTGCAATAATGATTTTAAAAAGTAGGAAAAGGAGCGTAAGTGTAATTTTTAAATTTTTTTTTTAAAGCTTATTCAGTTGGAGGTACCAGTCTCAGGTACATAAACATGCATAAGCATATATTCTTAGAGGAGTTTACTAAAATATTACCATTTTTGTAAGTGATCTTTGAGCTTCACGAATGATTTTAAGAAGAACTGCGATTCAGGTATGTGCTTCAATCTCACACTTACCAGAGGGCATGCACCCAAGCTCTACAGGTTCCAGATATTATTACTAAGACATTAAAATGGTTTCTCTCTCAGGGGGAAACATCCTTGTACTGTGGGTGAGCACTTCAAGCTCTCCCTGAGGGTTGGGACTCAAGTTGCTAGAGGTGTTTTTGTAAAAGACCAAATAACTACATCCTCTGTAGGGAGAAAACAAAAAAAAGAATAAGAAACACTATTTAAATAGGTTGTGCTCTTGGCACTGCAGCACTAATTCTGAAAATTAATTGTCTATAAGAAACATGTGGCTCCTAAGTGATTTCTAGACTTAACACTGGTTTCAGCTAAATAAACATCAGTGCCATAACTGCCATGTTAGAGGTACGTCACATCTCCTTACAAATTCGTTTTAGAGCTGTCGCAGACATTCCAGTTTATCTCTTCTAAAAAAATCCAAGCAGAGATAACTTCTTCTGTAATGCAATATGTCACTGAAAACACAGTCTACTTCTGGATAAATTTATTCCTAGGGGAACTGCTGTTTGATATCTGAATCCCAGTTTTTCACGAAACAAAAAAAAAAATTTGGCATGGTTTCTCTGAGAAATAACACTGAGGGGGATCTCACCACTGTTTATAAATATCTAAAGTACTGGAGTCAAGTTAATGAGGGCAGACTTCTTTTGGTGGCAGGCAGCAATAGAATAAGGGGCAATGGGCAGAAACTAAAATGCATGAAGTTCCATACTAACACAACTTCTTTAAGTTGTGAATGACACTGGAACAGGCTGCCCAGTGAGGCCGTGAGTCTTCTCCAGAAATATTCAAGACAGACCTGGACACCTATCTGTGTGACCTACTGTAAGGAATCTGCCTTATCAGGGGAATTGGACTGAGTTTTCTCCAGAGGTCCCATCCAAACTATACAGTTCCGTAATTCTGTAGTAAGCTGAAGCTTCAGAGGTAAAAAAAAAAAACAGATATTAAAGGTCATATTTATAGAATATCTGTCCCATTTGCAAGTTAATGCAAACAAAAAAACAACTAAAGACCATATTTTAATACATGAAATCATTTACCTAGCAAAAAAATTCCAAAGAGCTTACATAATGAAGGTGTTATGTCTCTCCAAATGGTAACTGTTCCTCATTCTTTCACTCTTGTGTATTAAGGATCACGGAACATTCAGATTGGAAAGGACTTTAGAAGGTCACCTAGTTCAACTTCCTACTCATCTGCATGCAGCAAAGCAATAGCTCTAGTTCCAAACTCTGAAAAAAACTTTACGAGAGTCCACAAGGCCACTGTTGTTTTACTGTGAGATGTAAGGGTTTGTCTTTCCAACTACATGTGTCCTGAATCTCTTTGACTGTAGCAGGGGGTTTCATCTGTGAAGTGGATAACAGTGGTGACTTGGTTTCTAGTCTTTCTTGCTGTGGAGCTGTTCTGCATCAAAGAGGAATAGACATCTAGACGTTCTTCAAGTATGTGATACAAATTAATTAACTTAGCTTGGCAAAAGGCAAAAATAAGCAAAGTGTACTTCTATTATTATGATGACAAGTTAGCTTACCGACATTTTCAGTAAATTACCAAATGACAAACTCATACCTACTTTAAGTAGTCACAGAGTTACTCTAACTCGTGAAAAGCTAGCAGATAAAGGAGTAAGCGTGTAATAACAGATCTTGGTAGGCTATAGCAGAAATAAGTGTGTCAGTTCCATCCTGACTTCATAACTTGCAAGGCTGGGATCTGACTTGACCTCTTCAAAAGGTGTGAGCATATAGTCTATGCTGACCATCTAACTTACCACCAGTGTGCAAAAATAAAGAGGTAGGCATTGCTAATAGGCACTGTGTGATTCAGCATGCTTATTTAGATATGGTCTCTCTATTTTCCGTGAATATAGAGGATGATCAGCTGGCTGGGTTAATGTGACCACTTAACATTTAGACTACTGGTGTTAATCCTGCCTGTGGTATACCATAAATTCAGTTGTACGTGCTGGTAGACCTTGAAGTCCAATGAAGTTTCTGTAAAGGTATGGACAGCAGGAGCAATTCCTTAGACACACTGGAATAAGCTAAGAGAAGAGCTTTGCTGTTATGCAAGATATATTCATCTTCACTATTACCAGTGAAATCTGATTAGGTGACAATGAGACCTACAGGAAAACAGGATCAGAATCCTCTTCTACAGCACGACAATCTGAAAGTACACATTTTAGTGGGTATATCAGTGGATAACTGAAAAAATGACTGCCACGCACATGCCTTACATTATAGTCTGCTCTTGTACGTACTTCACGGATGGCTCTTGTGGCTTTCATGAGTCCACATCATTTGGATGACTCACAAAAAGAAAGCTATACTTATACTCAACAGACTCCTACAACAATGCCAGAGGTGTTATAGCCTCCACAGTCAGTACAGCGCTCAGCAGGAAGAAAGAAGTCACAAAGGAATAAGGTATGTAGGACAGTTTTTCTTAGTGTTTTCTATCATACAGTACATTATGACAGCCGAATGCAATATCGATGTTGCAGCCAAAAATTCAACAGCAGTATTCAGTGGACTGAGAATGCATATGGCTGAATAAGACAAAGAACAATTTATTCAGAAAGTATTATAGGCAGTTATAACATTTGCTTTCCCTTTATGACCCTAACCTGACACAGAAAGCTACAACTGCAAAAAAATACAGGACCTTCCAACCCGAGAAGAAAAACACAAGATTTTATAGGCAATGAAATTCTAGAACTCACTCCTGACAGATCTTTTCAGACCTTAACATTCCCTGAACTCAATGAAGATATTTTCTTGAGATTAAGTATTTCCTTAACTAATTCTTCAGATGGAAGCACCACAGCACCAGAAATCCTTTCCATTCCACGCAGAAAAATCCACAAGCCTACCAAGCTCTTTCATCCACAAATTGAGAATGTGTTTTTGCACTTAGTCTTATATTTTGGATGAGCTCAGACACAGTGGTGAAAGTGTCTACGTGGATAAACAGACAGACAGGATTTAGACTGAATCCGTTCAGTTATTTTTACATCTGTCTTCCTATTGACATATCCCACAGGCTGATGTGCAACAGCTTCAACTTCATGTAGACCATAATATAACATCAAAGAAAACCTGCTGTAAAGTTCTTGTGAGCTGACTGAGTGCAAATAATACATCTTTGTGGTCTCTTTACCCCAAGATTGTAATTAAATTTATTTGCCTAATTTTCACTCTTGCTTTTCTTTCACTTCTTTTCTTCCTTATAGGAAGATGACTGGGTGATTTTCTTACTTTACAGATTTGTAAATATGGAAGTCATGCATACATATTTTCTCCTTGGAGCATATAAGGAGAGCGTTTATCAAATACTGCTTAAACGTAACTTTTTTTAGCCTAGCTATGCTCTACTAATTTGCTTTTCTTCTGCATATTTTCTCCCTCACAAATGTACTGACCTGGGATATGTGGACTGTAGTAGTGCTTTCAGAAAGCTAGGTCATGCCAGCCTTCCTGATTAAGAGGTAAAGAGGACAAACACTAATTAAAGAATAGCAAGACATTGCACATGAAACATTAGAGTTTTGCAAAAATGTATTGCTCGTTTGCTTAGAAGGATGAGCTTATTTAAAATATTTAATGACTAAAAGTGAAAAACTGGTCCCACTGGAATAGTAACCAGTTCCCTGCTCTTTTTGTAGAGCCAGAACTTCATTCTGTATTTCTGGAAGATACAACCTCTCTCCTCATAGCTGCAAATCAAAGTACTTTTACTTCTCCTTGATTTACCTGAGACACAAACAGGTATGGCTATTCTGTTTTGTAAATAAGTGAATTTGGGTGTAAATTTCAACTCTAGGGCCACTACAAATTTAACTTTTGGAGAAGACAAGCTTTTCCTAATTTCTGAATATTTTATTTTCTTAAATTTTACAGGTGTTTTAGCTTTTACCATTAGTAACATACTACACACCGTGTTGGAGGAAGGACTCTTAAGTATCAAAGGCTATAAAATACTAGCAACCTTCACCCTACTCACACAACAGCTTTAAACGCACCTGGCCTGAAGTCTCTGCTCTCCTGTCTCTTGCAATGTTCCACTAGAAGCAATGATGCATGGTATCACAATTCTTCAAAATAAAGATTAATGATTTATATTCTTTGTAGTTAAGACTGAACAACTGGAAGGGAACAACTCCCTTCAATGGGACACATGCAGCTTACTCTGAAGCACATTTATGCTTGAGGGAAGTCCAAGAAAAGAAGATTTATGAGCTCTTCTCACAATTTTGTCTTACCCTCCAGAAATGTTACCATGCTCTTGAACCAAGGGATGAAAAGTGAAGGCATCTATATAATGAAACAGAAGATACATTTAGATACAGGAACTGAAGCAATTCACAGGTGAGGAAGGGCTAAAAAAGCTGACTTCATCCAGATGGAGACAGAGGAGAGTCAAGGAAAAATAATCAGTAGGTACAAATAGCTGAAAACAGTGCTTGCATCTTTTCAGTGATGCTGAGTGACAGGACAAGGGACACACTGAAACACAGGGGGTATCACCATAAGACCAGAAAGCACTGTAAAAGCGCAAGGGTGACTGAGCAGTGACACAGGTTTCCCAGAGAGCTTGTGACTGTCCCTCCTTGACGATATTCAAAAGCCATTTGGAACATGCTGGGGAACTGCCTCTAGGTGTCCACACCTCAGCAAAGAGAGCTGAAACCAACAAACTCTGGAGATCCCTTCCCACTTCAGTTTTTCAGTGATTCTGCGACTGTAGGGAGCAAGATTACGTTGTCACATACAGGAAGAACAAATAGTATGCATTTGTCAGATGCAACAGTACTGGCTAGCCTCAACTCTAACTGAGCTTTATTCTAATTTTCTCTCTGCAATGGTGAGAAACATCTCTGAATTCTCCCACGTCACCCAACCTCACTTCCAGTGTCCATCTACTTTCTCTTTCTACCTAAGATCTAAAAGAAGATGCCTGCATTAAAAAAAAAAAAAAGCCAAGAAATGCTATATTAAAAAAACCCATAATCATAAAAACTGAAAATAAACACATTTTGCAATATTACATTTTTTACACTTCTGCCCACTCCTCTGTCCCTTTCCACACTTGAGTCACCCCAACACTTACATTGATTTATCATTTTTAATCTGAACAGCTTTTCATTCAGAATTCTATCTGTGTGAATGTCTTAAGGAAGGATTGAATAACATTCAACAGGTGTTGCTGAAAGTATAGCTCTCACCCATCCTATCTACTCTTTAAGGTTGCTATTTTTTTGTAATTTACTTAACAGGGCAAAAAGCAGATTAAAAACAGATATGATAATGATTTATCAAAGGTGATTTTCTGATGCTTGTTATTCAAAGGATCACAATATTTATGATGTGGTAAACTGTGTACCTCACAATGTTCCAGACAACCCCATTATCGCTCCATTCCTTTAATTTTACTTTACCTAAGGCTAGTGAAGAGTTATCAGAGAGACTAGAAGAGATGAGCATAAAATATAAAACAAAGTCTATTTTGAATTTGGTTCTACATCACTGACATAAACAATACCAGAAATTTCTGCAAAAATAAATATTCTTTTAAAGTTGTTTTTAGGAATCCATAATGAAAACATTTTATACTTCCATTTTTAGAAATCACCAGTATTCTTATTCTTACTCTTGGAAGGCTTCACCACTATATTTTGACTGCATTGCATAATACTGTGTAGAAAATGTCATTTCCCTGGCTTGCTGCAAGTCTAAGAGAATTTTCTCTTGAGGGACAAACCAGAAAACCAAAAAGAACAAACAGTTCCATAGATTATTCAATAAGCCTAAAATCAAAGGTTCTTTAGTGCCTGAAGATAGCTAACTAAAAGCACATAAACTAAACACAATGCATCATCTTGTAAGTTCGCAAGTAGTTCACGTTCTATATTGGAAATAATTTTCTAGCTGTATCAACTGTATCAAAGCAGATTATTTGAGAGCATTAAATTAACTTAGATACGCAGACAAATTCAAAAAATTAGATCCTTTGCAACGCTAGTAACTATTGAGCAAGAAGAGGACCTTCATTTGGACTGCTTTATTCATATCCAGGGTGATGAAGGGCATATGAGAGCCTAGGAACAGATGGCAGTCCAGGAAAAGTCTGGAGCACAAAGAACAGAGAAGGGAACTGGAATTGTTTAGTATGGAGAAGAGGAGGCACAGGGGAGATCTTACTCTTACTGCTCTCTACAACTGCCTGAAAGGAGATTGCAGCAAGATGGGGTTCTGCTTCCTGTCCCGAATAACAGTGAGGGAATGGCCTTACGTTGTACCAGAAAAGGTTCACGTTGAATATCAAGAAACATTTCTTCTCAGAAGAAGTGGTGAAGTAGTGGAACAGGCTGTCCAGGGAGATGATGGAGTCACTGTCCTTGGAGGTGTTCAAGGAATGTGTGGATGTCACACTGAGGGACATGGTTAGTGGGCATGGTGGTGATGGGTTTGTGGTTGGACTAGGTGGTCTTAGAGGTCTTTTTCCATCCTTAATGATTGTATGAAGTAACACTCATCTCAAAATGATGATAAGGTTAATTTTCTTTCAAAAATAGTATACCCTGACAGAGATTTCACCAGTCTTCAGGGTCCTTTGGCAGGGAGAGAAGGCAAGATTGGAAAAAAAGGTAAAGAAAGCAGTTGATGCATCAGGTCACAGTTTAACACTCAAAGCCACGAGGATATAAAACAAAGAAAGAAAGAAAACGATAACAGAAAGTATCATCTTCCAGGGCTTTACCTTCTATCATCACATAGTTGACTCTACAGCTAAAAGCTTTCCTAAAAACCTAAGAGCGGCTAAAAAATTCCATGTGATTCCTTAAGCTTAATATTTATTATGATTATGCAGAGAGGCTTGCCAAGTAATCCAATAATATTCTTGGCTATTACTGATGCCTTCTAAGCTTCTCCTTTCCAGCCAGTCAGTGCTGTAAAACTAAGCTAGAAATACAGACCTTCTTGTTTCTCTAGACCTCGAAAAGAGAAAAATATCCATACTGTGGACTGTGACAAGTCCAGCTTAAAAACTCACTTAAACTTCAACTGGACTGCACAGTGAGCTCAGCCCAAAGCCTATTATCATAAACTGCCCTTTCCCAGAAGTGAACAATCCCGTGTGTTTCACACTGCCTTGACTGGGAGCCAAGGATGAGCAAGTTCAAGGATGCCCCCAAGGAAGGCCAAACTCTTCTGTGGTGGAGCTCGGTTACCAGATTTTAGATCTGATGTGGTACAAATACATATGTGGCTGTGCATGCCTGTCGATTCACCAGCAGAGTGGGAGGTGGTGACTTAAAAAAAAAA